>NC_044032.1:184311765-184625244 GCF_901765095.1 Microcaecilia unicolor | reverse complement strand
CTGGTTCACACCAGCTCCACCACTAGACCATTATGACACTGCCTGGATTGTGCCAGGATAATCACAGCTGAGATGCAGCAGTACTGCCTGATTAAGTGGTTTAAGTGGACAGAAACTTCTCCTGCCCACTTAAGCCACACTAATTATCTAGCCCATGGTTTTTTTTTTTAATGTCCAAAGCAATCAACTGGAGCCCGGAGACAAGGTGTTATATCAAGAATATATTCTTAGGTTATGAATACATTGTTTCCCCCTTAAAAGTCACTCCTAAGATTTTACGTACAGAACAGATAGAAATCTAGCAGGAAACCTTGTGGAAAACACAAGGTTAGACTGTTCCAAACATGTGGCACTCATTTTCACTCATATGTTAAAAAAAAATTTTAATGACATCTAGAACAAATCTTTTCATTTTCTTCCTGCCAAGATGTGTTGGTAATTAATGAATTCTTTCAAGCCAAATTTTTTCCTCATTCAGAATAATGCGTGTTTTCCAGTTATATGTGATGAGAGATTGTTTTAAAGTCAAAGTCAATTAGATAGTATAAAAACTCCTAAATGTACTAAATGATAACATAGGTTTTAACACTATTAAACAATGTCATTAACATTCTTCTTTCTGACCAAAATATATTTTTTCAAAAACTGAGCACCAAACTTAACTGGCCATATTTTGGCCACCTAAGCTAAATTGTTCTTTTATGACATCTAGCCAGCTAGATTTTTATCTTAAATCTAAGTGGCTAAAACTTAACTGCCTAGAATTTTGGAGTTTGGTTTTGAATTCCTTAACTTAGCTACCTAATATTGAAAATCAGCCTTTCCTTGCAAAGTTCTTTCCTCTCCCCCAGAAGTTCGTCCTACTCACCTGTAAAAAATAAAGGCATCTGGGCTAACAGCCTCTGCTACTTCCCATCTGTCCCTAGTACTCACGTGTCCACTCAACTGAAAACCAACATTGGGCCATTCTTTTCTCACCCCTTACTTCTGACAAACCCCCACAGCCCAACAAACCGAAGAGCCAAAAGTAGAATTGAGACTTAAACCAACCAGTAGGGCATTTCCTGTACTGCCAATAATGAGAAAAGTCTGCTTGTCTGGCCTTAATACTAAAAGGTTCCCACACTTTTAATGTTCTTGCATCAGTTCTTGAAGATATTCAAACAGAGTTTGCCATCAATTAAAAAATTGTTAGCACAACAGACAATGATTCCAAACTTTTACTGATTAAAAACTGCAGATGTTTCAGAATGAAATGAATGTTTGCTCAGCGTGTATGAGCCTTGCCACAATTCTTGTTAGCATACAATTTGAAAAGCACCCTTTTGAGTACTGCTTGTATTGCTTTAAAATAACAACAATAATAATAATCATAAAAAGCAGGATAAAGAATTTTAAAGTGAAAGGGAATGCGGACAAATGTTCCCCCAACCCCCACGCTCAATAGTCATGTGCATATTCTGTCTACCATATCAGAAGGAATATGCCAGTAGGAAAAATTCTGAAAGAGAAGTGCCTCTTTCTTTGTTGAGTATGTCTTTTTTGCGTGTTTTCAAAAGATCGTTGAGTGCATTTTTGTGGCAAAATGTCTGCAGACGAAGGTTTCCCGTTGATGCTTACATATTTGTCTGCCACCCATTGCAGCAGCATAGCCCAGTGGAAAGGATGAAGAACAGGCAGGAAGAAGAGAGGAACCCCAGGTATTGAGGCCACTTAACAGACCTCAACAGCTTGTATAATCACTCAAGGGTGTCTTTGGAGGGGATACACAATACTGAGGTGGTGCTAAACTACCGTTTGAACAGGACTGCAATTTTGGACCTAATGAAAATATCCGCCAGGCCCAACCGTAAATTGCACAAAATGTATGAGCAATTGCTCATGTGCTCCTCTTAAAGGGAACATTGCTGCAAAGCTCCCCACCACATATTCCTGCTAGCCCCACCCCCTTCCTATTCCAGCTACCAATCCTCCTGCTCCCAACCTCCCCAACACCCAGCAACAAAACTTTCCCCGTTAACCCTAGCCCTGCCAAAAACCCTGCTTAGTCCACAGAAATCATGTGCCGTATGCTCGGCCAAGTTACTACGCTCACAGCTGAAGCCCTGAGCGCTCTATATGCCCCCAACACTTATGAGAAAAAAATTTATCAAACTTTAGTAAAGTGGTGTGGTGGTGGGAAACTTTAACACAGTTTGAGATCCTAATATGGATAGAATTCCAGGATGGGGAAGGGGGAGGGGAGTTCCATAAAAGGACTGAACCTGATTGGCCCTTGTACTCTTTAGATTGCAATTACCACCATGTGGCAATGTCTCACTCTTCTATGTCCAGAATTGATTACATATTTGTGTCATAGACTGTATTGCATCATCTATTTAAAACGGAGCTAGGTGACCCCCGACCTTATCTGATCAAGCTATGAGATGGAGGGCTTTCAAATAAGGGGCGTTAAAGGCTGCTGGAGATTTCTGAGGGATTTTTTTTAATATTTAGATCCTTACTTCAAATCTTATTTGTTAGATAACTAGAAACAATTTTGTGACCCTAACAAAGAACATGTTCAATCACCAGTTTTATTCTGGGAAACTGCTAAACTCTCAGGTGAGATAATTGCTTATGTCACTCAAAAGAAAGAAAAGATGCATGAAATTTTATATCTAGAGAAGCAGATTTAAAAATGTAAGAAACAGTTTGCTGTTTCCCCAACACTGACAAATAAAGACAACATACAGGATGATAGAATAGCCTTAAATGTCAAGAAAAATGAGTTTATGGCTAAACACCATTTTTATTACAAATGTAAACTGTATCGATTTGACAATACAACAGGGAGACTGCTTTCACACTTGGTAGCTCCATGGTTGCTCCCTCAATACTGCAAATCCAGAAATTCAAAGTGGGATATATCTTCCCAAAAAAAGAGGAAAGGAAAAGGGACTTGATACTGCCTTTTGCAACTACATTCAAAGTGGTTTATATAGAGGGGCATAATCGAACGGAAACGCCTATCTCCATGGGCGTTTATCTCCAAGAACGGGTCTGTGAAGGGGCGGGCCGAACCGTATTTTCGAAAAAATGGACGTTTTTCAGCTGGGTGTTTGTTTTTTTTAGCGATAATGGAAACTAAAAACGCCCAGCTCAAAAACGTCCTAATCCGAGCCATTTGGTCGTGGGAGGGGCCAGGATTCGTAGTACACTCGCCCCCCCCCCCCCCCCCGACATGCCAGGACACCAACTAGGCACCCTAGAGGTCAGTGCGGTGGACTTCAGACAACGCTTCCAAATGCATAGCTCCCTTAACACGGGTGCTGAGCACCCAACCCCCTCCCCCAAAACCCACTACCCACAAATGTACAACACTACCATAGCTCTTAGGGGTGAAGGGGGCACCTACATGTGGGTACAGTGGGTTTTGGAGGCCTCCCATTTACCAGCACAAGTGTTACAGGTGGGGGGGCTGGGCCTGGGGCCACCTGGCTGAAGTGCACGGCGGTACCCACTAAAAGTGCTCCAGGGACCTGCATAAACGCAGGCCTCTAGGACTTGTTGCTGCTGTATAACATTGGCACACCAGTTGACACCTGAAGACTAATCTCTCCGAAAATGTCCTTTATTGGAATAACTGCGTTTACTCACAGTTAACTGCAGATCAGAGGTTGTGCCCCACTGGCAACGAGTCTCCCTGGTACTGAGATGAGCAGTAGGTCAGAGCTGGCAGAATGCTGTACATTGCCCTCTTTCAGCCACATTTCGAAAATAAGCAGGATAGTGTATACAGGTACTAATTTGTACCTGGAGCAATGGAGGGTTAAGTGACTTGCCCAGAGTCACAAGGAGTTGAAGGGGGAATTGAACCCAGCTCCCCAGGATCAAAGTCTGCTGCACTAACCACTAGGCAATATACCCCCACAGAATATATTCAAAAAGAAAAAGGAGAATAACAATCCTGTGAAAAAACATCATAACAATCCAAAATTATACAAAATGTTTCAACTACAGGACAGAATGGCATTAGACAGTCAATTATAGTTGGCCTTTGGACTTCCTATAGTGCCAGCTATTCCAGATCCCAGTCAAGAAATGGAATCAATCACTTGCCGCTTACTGCCTCCACTATAATCTTAAAACAGCCAAAAGACTATACAAACCTTAATAGGCTGTAGAAATTTTATTCATATCAAAAATTAATTTTACTACCAAAATACTTTAATACCCTTGATATTCTAAGTACAAAAATGTATGTAAATCTACTTATAAGGAGAAAAGGCAACTACTTATCTACCCATGCAGTGACAGCACTGGAGCAAACTTGGGTACCCAATGCCTACCCTTGAACTCCTGGCATTTTGGACAAACAAGACCTGCATCCGGGGTGGTCTATATGGTTGCTTCAGATTAACTGCAGCCTTTGAATGCGATTGCTCTACTAGTTAATTTGCAAATAACAAATGAAATAGCAAAGTAAAAGTTCATGTATTCAGATTTAAGAAGCTATTGAAAGTTTGGCAAGCTTCCTTTCAAAAAAAATCTAAGCTTTCCAAATTCTCATGGGTCAAACAAGTTCCTCTTTCAGAAAAAGTGGTGCCAGCATTACTGAAGAGCCGTTCACTCGGTACACCGGTTGGAGGAATGGCCGAAAAGGCTTTAGCACATATGTTCAAGTTTAAGTGTGAACCCAACGGAAACTGAACAGAATGAATCCCACAAGCGATCCAATAGGGGAAGTAGAATGGGGAAAAGAAGGACAGCTGGACAAACCACTGGTTCAACTAAATCCGCTTTATTCTTCGTTCAATATAAAGTGGCTCAACAAGGCAGCCATGTTTCGGCATACACTATGCCTGCCTCAGGAGTCTGCTGGTAGAGGACTTGGAACAAATAATAGATGATGGTGGTAAGGGCTGAAAGCTCTGTAGGTCTTTAAAAAGACCGTGTGAGTATTGACAATTCTTTGTCAGTGTCACAAGATAAAACGTAGTTCCTTGAAGAAGCGAAAACGCACTACATTTTGCCTTGCGACACTGACAGAGAATTGTCAATACTCACACGGTCTTTTTAAAGACCTACAGAGCTTTCAGCCCTTACCACCATCATCTATTATTTGTTCCAAGTCCTCTACCAGCAGACTCCTGAGGCAGGCATAGTGTATGCCGAAACATGGCTGCCTTGTTGAGCCACTTTATATTGAACGAAGAATAAAGCGGATTTAGCTTGTCCAGCTGTCCTTCTTTTACCACTTCGACTTCCCCAAGTTTAAGTGTGTTTATGTTTCCACCACAGCATTGGATCTTCAGTTCTTGGTAAGCAGGATTCTGATTTCAGTTTCAGTCTCAGATGTGGTTGAACTTGTACCATCACTGCTCACTTGAGAATTAGAGGGGGGTCTCGTGCAGCCCGGAAGTCAAACTCACCAAAAGAAAATTTAGTTTTTTTCCTGGGAGTTTCAGCAACTTTATCTTCAGTCAAATCTTCCTGCTTATCTGACACATGTGGTGATTTAGTAGAATGTTCAGCAACAAGGTTATAAACAGGTGAGAAAAATTTCAGTTTTGCCTCTGTTCATTCTCTGTTCATTTTAGGTCATCGGTTACCAGGGCTTTTTTTGAGGGAGGGTACTTGGGGGTACTGAGTACCGGCACCTTTTCCGTTGTCTGCTAAAATTGACCCACGGTCCCCAAGTTTTAATGAAAGAGCTCAGGCTCTACATAACAATTCTACCTTGTCATAGATTCTGTGATTGGTTGCAGGGGGCCTGGCTATTGTGGGGTGGGTCCCTCAGTGATCACCCCATCCTGAAGGGTGGCCTAGCATTTGAGAACCAGCACCTTTTTTGCTAGAAAAACGCACTGTCAGTTACTATCTGTAATTTAAACCTTGGGTCAATGGAGGTAGCAACAATAAGAATGTTATCTTCAAAAAGACATGAAAAGCGATCATTCACAGATTTTACTGTATCTGACAGCATTTTCTTTATTCCATCATCAGACAAGCTATTCAGGTATAGGAGCAAAGACTTACAGCTGGCAAATCTGCAGAAAGTGTAAGCTTCTCGAGTTAGTTCAAACAGCTTCAACAGAGATATCACCCTGCTCATCAATGACCACTGCTGCACATTTAGAGGTTCATTTTCAAAGCAATTTTCAAAGCACATAGACTCACAAAGTTACATGGAGGAGCATTTTTGATATGATGTCTAAATCAGACTCTGGATGTTTTGTGCTAAATGTCCCAAATCCGAAGAGGAAATATAGGGCTTCTTTTCCAAAGCCACGCCAGTGATTCCCGTGCGGCAAATGAGAGGAAGCCCATAGGAATTGAATGGGCTTCCTCTCATTTGCCACACCGAGAATTGGTAGCACAGCTTTGTAAAAGAGGCCCGTGGCCATTTTTGAAACAGCAAAATGTATATCTTTTATTTTTCAAAAATGGCCACATGCAAGATAGTTTTGCACTCTGTCTCCCAAATTCTATTTATGGCGCCTTAAGTTGTGCGAACCAATTTGGCTGCATGGCCAATTTGCACATACAACTTAATTGATTAACAAGCTAATCTGCATTGATAATTGGTACTGAACAACCAATTCATGGCACTAATTCACTTTAATTAGAATTTATGCGCACAATTTTCTAGGCATATTCTATAATGCGATGCATGTAAATTCTAATGTGCACAGTTGAAAAGGGGGTGTGGCCATGGGCATGGAATGGGCGGTTTGTGGGCATTTCAAAAAACTAAGCACACTATTATAGAATGTACCCAATCTGCACCAAACTTAGATGTAGGTTTTTAGGTCTGGTTTTAGGTGGCCTAAATTGGTGTGCCTATATTTTAGGTGCGAAAACAGCATGCGAGTGTATTCTATAAACTACGCCTAATTTAGGTGTAGTTTATAGAATCACACTAACCAAGTGGTTATACAACGCTGATTTTTAAGGCACCATTTATAGAATTTGTCCCATAATGTATTATACATGTAAGTTCGGGTCCCACCTATGCCCTATCCTTGCCCTACCCCTGTGTACACTCCCTTGCAAATATGCACTATACAAGTTATGTGCAATATTATAGAATAGCACTTAGGGACCATATTATATACCAGGGGCAGACTGACCATTCAGGCAACTGGACAGTGCGCGAGGGCCCAGAAGCTCTAGGGGGCCCAGGGGTTCTGCTCAGTTGCCCGCCGCTGCCACACACTACTGCCCCCCCCCCCAGAGCCCTGGTGGGCTAGTGCCCGCTACCGCTATTCTCCCCAGCACTGCCGTGTTTTAAAAATGGCTGCCAAGACTCTCTGCAGCAATCTCGCAAGACTGTCAAGACCCGTGAGACTACCAAGAGAAGTGTCAACAGCCATTTTGAAAAGGAGGTGCTGGGCAGAGTAGCAGCAGCAGGCAGGCAAGAAAGAATAGGGTTCTTTCCTGCCCCCAAAGAAGCCACTAGACCACCAGCGCCCTTCAAGGTACGAGGGAGGTAGTGTGTGGGAGGGGCGGCACTAATATATAGGGGGGCAGCGATAGTATGGGGGGGCAGCAGTAGCACAGATGATGTGAGGGGGCACAGGGTACTCTCACTGCCTGGGGGCCCAGAGTACTCTCAGTCCACCTCTGTTATGTACATGCATAAGTGCACACATAGATGTGTATGTGCTGGTATTCTAAACATTTATATGTATAACGCCTGTGTTAAATATTAGTGTCTAATTTATAGACTTGCCTTTATCATGTGTATTTCAAGAATTTTTAAAATGCACATTGTTCCCATTTCCCTTCTAGCACCAAATGATTATGCTCCGATGTTTACTTCCTTCCAACTTAAAGAATGCCTAACATGAAACTAGCTATGGAATAAGTCAATAGTTTGTTCTCATTAAAGCAGTAATCAATAATGTTTAATCAGTTGGGCTCAATCTTAGGACAAACCATAATAATTAATGCTGCTACTTTTAATAAAGGATCGTTAAGCAATGAATGCTATTAGAATACGTTGGTAATTTAGCACAGAAGAGCACATGCTATGTACTTTTTGTAAAACATTATTTTGCTAATCTCATATCACATTATCTTCACAATATAAGAATTGCCATACTGGGTCAAACCAAAAGTCCATCAAGTCCAGTATCATGTTTCCAACAGCGGCCAATCAAGGTCACAAGTACTGTATCTGGTAGGATCTCAAAAAGTACCAAGATTCCATGCTGCTTACCCAAGGAATAAGCAGTGGCTTTTTGTCTAATCTACATTAAAAACAGTTTATGAGTTTTTCCTCCAGGAACTTGTCCAAACTTGATTTTTAAACACAACAGGGTCGATATGCAAAGCCAATTAAACCCATTAATGCCGCTGAATATCAACACAGACCACTAAACTTCACGGTTCAGTGCCAATATTCAGCATTTAGAGGGGCATTTTCGAAAGGGACATCCAAGTTGCGATTTGGACGTTCTTGCAAAATGGCAAAATCCAGGGGCAGGGAAACCCATATTTTCGAAACAAGACGGACGTCCATCTTTCATTTCAAAAATACCGTCAGAGACGTCCAAATCCTTAAAGTTGGAAATCCCTAGATTTGGACGTCCCTAGACATGGACGTTTCTGACTTTCAGAGATTTTTGAAACCAAAGATGTCCATGTCAAAAACGTCCTAATGCAAGTCATTTCGGCATGGGAGGAGCTAGCATTTGTAGTGCACTGGTCCCCCTGACATGCCAGGACACCAACCGGGAACTCTAGGGGGCACTGCAGTAGACTTCATAAATTGCTCCCAGGTACATAGCTCCCTTACCTTCCAATTTATATCGAAGGATGGACGTCCTTCTCTTTCGAAAATGAGCCCAATAATTGCCTAAGTTTAGTGGTTAAATTGGACCGCAAAAAAGTCAGTTTTATCTTTACGCAGTGTCACTTATGAGGTTAAGGGCCCTGTTTACAAAGGCATGCTAGCGTTTTTAGCTTGCGCTAAAAATTGGCATGTGCTAACCGTGTAGATGCCCATAGGCATATTATGGGTATCTATATGGTTAGCGTATGCTAAAAACACTAGTGCGGCTTTGTAAACAGGGCCCTAAGTACTGAATAGTGCATTTAACTGCATAAGAGATAGCAGATTCCATTTAAAATTATGTTCCTTTATCTTTCAAATCCTAAATGGCACAACTCCAGACTATATGGTGCCATTATTAAACTTACCTCAAAGAACGCTAAATATGAGACAAGAAACTCAGACTACACCTCCCAAGTTGCAAAAAAATGATCTACAAAACTGTCCACTCTGCAGACTTCACTTACCTAGGAACCAAATGGTGGAATTCCTTACCACCCAAAATAAAAAAATATACAGGAATACACTAGATTCTGCAAAATCCTCAAATTGTTCCTATTCAAACAAAACCTCACAAACAACTATATCTCAAACAACTAAATATTACCTGAATTGGCTATTACTCTATTTACCATTAACTTTCTCTTTGCTTCATATACAATTTCTCATTCATAATAGATTTTCTAAATGTTAAACTTCCATACTTATCCCAGTATGTTTATGACACTGTATTGTAAAATTGGATTCTTACAACAAATTACTTTCTTATGCATTATTCTTTGTTATGTATCCTATACTGTTTATTGTAAACCACATTGAACTCAAACTTGTTTGGCATAATGTGGGATATAAATGCCACAAATAAATAAATATTCAATATCAGTGTATGGATGTGGCCCAGCATGGAATAGCCAGGAATAATGCTCACTGTCACCAGCTGAATATCAATATCTTCTACTATAATAAAACTCACCGTCAACGTTCTGAGGACACTGACGTCAGTGAAGCCAAGCCCTGACTTCCTTCAAAAAGGTTCGAAGGTTCGTGGTGGTGAAGCCACCAAAATCGCTCCGGGCCCCGCCCTCAAGGGTGAAGCAATAGCAGAACAACAAAGGGGTTGGCAGGGAGGCGGGGTGGGGTGGGAAATCGCTCCGGGCCCCGCCCTCGCGTCAAACGTCATGACGTTGGGGGCGGAGCAATGGCAGAACAATGAAGGGGTTGGCCAGGGAGAGAGGGAGGGAGGGGGGTGTTGGCGACGAAAACCTTGCTAGCGCCCATTTCATTTGCTCTGAAACGGGCCTCTTTTACTAGTTATATTATATTATACATTTATAACCCGCCTTCTCTCGGAAAGGTCCAAAGCGAAGTCACAATTTAAGCATCCAGTGAATAGCACTAGAAATAATGCAAAAAATATATGATGTTATTACAATTTTTGGATTAAGTATTTATAAAAAAAAAATACCTTCAGTTGTCTTTGAAAAAGATAAGGTATTAGTCGGCTAGCAGGTGGAAGCAAGGTCCAAACTTTTGCAAACTGAAAACAGAACGACCATTCTAAAAATCATTTTATTCTTAAACCTTGAACTGATGGAAAGCAGAGAAAGACCTCAGTTCATAATATGGCACACTCGACCTACCGGAGTAACAGTAGAGCTTCAGGAGACTGTCCTGATAGTATTTTATAAACTAAACAACATACTTTAAAAATGATTCGGGCTTCCTCAGGCAGCCAGTGAAGTTGGATTACTAAAGGAAATGTATGATCAAATTTTCTTATTTTAAAATTTAATTGAGCTGCAGTATTCTGCAACAAATGAAGAGGCCCTTTTACTAAGTTTCACTAAAAGGGGCCATGCACTCTGATTAGCACATGGGTTTCCCCACACACTGAGGCCACTTTTAGGGTACCTGTAAAATGGCCACATTTACATTTTTCCTATTAGGGGCCCTTTTACTAAGCCACGTAGGTGCCTACGCGTGCCAAATTGGAGTTACCGCCCGGTTACCGCGTAGCCCTTGTGATAATTTCAATTTTGGCGCATGTCCACTAAGCGCTTCTGAAAAATATTTTTTATTTTCTGGCGTTTGGCAGCTATGCATTTCAAGTAGCATTTGATACACGTAGACCATTACCACCTGGTTACCACATAAGACCTTACCACTAGGTCAATGATTTGCGGTAAGGTCTCAGACCCAAAATGGACATGCGGCAATTTTCACTTTGCCGCACACGTTTTTGGCAAAAATTTTAAAAAGCCATTTTTTGTAGGTGCGCTAAAAAATAATTCTGCGTGCACCCAAAATACATGTCTACACTACCGCAGGCCATTTTTCAGCACACCTTAGTAAAAGGACCCGTTAATGTCGAGGCGCTAATTTCCAAACTAGTGTAGGGCCATTAGCACTTGAGCTCTTACAGACACCTATTTAGTAGGTGGAAAGAGCTCACACGTTAACCATGCACTAATCAGTTGGTGTCTGGCAATGTGGCTGTGCTAAACGATTAGCACTGGGTACAACTACTCTCCACTTGCCAAATATGCTCCAGCCCTAAAATAATACAAGGTATTTTTTAGTGATGGGAACTGTGTGCAGATGCCTGAACTACTGCAAGACACCTCATTTTGACACATGGTAGTGCTTATTACTGCCTAGTAAAAGGATCCCAAAGTCTTTTCCAGGTTTTTTGTGAGATTCCTACATATAAAGAATTACATTAGTCCATCTGAATCAAAATCAACGATTGTATCACCAGAACAAAATGATTTTTGTAGAAATAGGAGTGAATCCATCTAAATTGTCTGGGGGGGGGTTAAATGTTCTTTACTAAGAGGCTCTTTAATTAAAGGATTGACGTGCAGCAACAAGCTTGCCACGCGATAATCCAGAACTACTACCGGGCCACTGTACCCACATCTAGGTGCCCCCCCTTCACCTGTAAGGGCTATGGTAGTGGTGTACAGTTGTGGGGAGTGGGTTATGGGGGGGTTTTGGGGGCTTAGTAGACAAGGTAAGGGAGCTATGTACCTGGGAGAAATTTATGAAGTCCACTGCAGTGCCCCCTAGGGTGCCTGGTTGGTGTCCTAGCATGTCAGGGGGGCCAGTGCACTACGATTGCTGGCTCCTCCCATGACCAAAGGGCTTGTATTTGGTCATTTCTGAGATGGGCATCCTTGGTTTCCATTATCGCCGAAAATCAGAAACGACCAAGTCTAGGGATGACCATCTCTAAGGACGACCTAAATTTTAAGATTTGGGCCTCCCCAAGCGTATTATTGAAACAAAAGATGGGCATCCATCTTGTTTTGATAATATGGGTTTCCCCGCCCCTCCATCAGGACATTTTGTGAGGACGTCCTCAGCAAAACTTGGGTGTCCCTTTTAATTATGCCCCTCTTAGTCATTATTGAAACAGGTCTAACCAGGTTCTTGCCCTGGACATTTTTATAATGGTCCATTATCTCAGAAAAACATCCAAACCATAAGTCCACCCTAGTCCCACCCAAAATACATCTCCAACATGCCCCCTTGAGATTTAAACAACTGCTTAGAAATGTTGGAATAATGTATTGTATTTTACATGCATTGCCTGTCACCAATTTTTCTCTGTGATTACTCTGTGACCTCTGATGTGAATTGTCTAGAGAGGTCAAACCCATGCAACTTCCTGTGGGGGTTAGGCACAGCACATGGAGCTCATGATCTCTCCTAAGCTGAGAGGATCTATGGTGGTGTGAGCATCCATTACCATCTAAGCACATGGAAAGAGCTGATAATCCAAATGTATAGTATTATGTATATATAAGCCTGTCTGAATATAATCTAACTACAAACTGTGAGTAAACAGATGTTTTGTTACTTCAACTTTAAAGTGACTCAGCAGTGAATTATTCTGGGGTGTATGAGAGAGATGAAGAAAAGAAATTAACATTTCTAAAGCTGAAGCTGTGTGTATAAAATCTGCTAATTATTTACTACAAATAATCCAACAAAAGGGTTATGGGCCCAGGGCCAGGAATTGAAAAAAAGAGAAATATTACCAGGCAGTAAAAAAAAGCCACACCTTTTTCTCTTAAGTTTTAAAAGAAAGATTCAGTCTGTCTCTCTCTCCCCCCACACACCAAGCAAGGCTAAGAAAATGGCTGAGGGAGGAAATTCACCATTTTTCCACTCTCTCAAGGTGCCTAAATTAACTGAATTTAATTATCAGCAGTGGGAACTAAGATTCAGATGTCTCCTTCAAGCAAAGAAATTAAATATATGCTTAGACCAAAACAGAACAGCTGAAAATATGGCTGAATGGGACAATGCAAACTATTATGTGAAGTGCATGTTTTTGGAAGCTCTCTCAGAGAAACAAGCCATATTGCTGGAAGAAAAAGATACAGCAAACGAAATTTTATATAAACTGAGAACTATGTATGCAACTACATATGCAAAACAGCAACCAATTTGGTTGGCAGAGTTGAATGAAACCAAATTAAGGGATAAAAGTAAGTGTAATGATCACATTATGCATCTTATGTCTTCATTTCAAAAGTTAGAACTTTCTGGAATTCCCATGTGTGATGCATTGAAAAGAGCATTTCTTTTTACCTCACTATCAAAGAAGTTTGATGTTTTTAGGTCTGTAAATGAAGCCATTGAAGGGCAATCTTTTGAACAGGCAGCATCAAAACTGAGGCAGGAATGCATAATTAATGATTCTGAGGAGATGTGTTCTCAAAGCAAGTCAGAGAGAAATGAAACAAATTTCTTGGCAAAGAACAGAGGAAGGCGGAGCTATGGGAAAACTCCACCCAAGGGCAAGCTGATTTGCTACTCATGTGGAAAGGAGGGACATGTATCTAAATGGTGTAAGGAAACACAAAACACCCCCTCTAGCTCACCTAAGCCAATGGAACAAAAGAATTCTCCAACCAGGAAATGTATGAAGGACAATAATAAACATAAGAGCTTTCTAATGGCAGAAAAATCTTTGACTATGGTAAATAATAATTCAAATGAAAGTACTTGGATTTTGGATTCGGGGAGCACATGCCATTTAACCAATTCTAAGGATTTCTTTCAGGAAATGAGTCCAGAAGAAGGTATTCTTAAAACTGCAAACGCAGGGACTACTCAGATCCAAGCAAAAGGCATTGGATTCTTAAAATGCAAAGTGTCTAATGAAGTTAAAGAAATTCCTGTAAGTGATGTCTTGTATATTCCCCAAGCAGTTTGCAATATGCTTAGTGTATCTACATTAGATAAGAAGGGATTTGTGATTCATTTTGAAAACAGTAAGTGCACAATCTCTAAAAATGATGAAGTGTATGCTGAAGCTTTTATGCATAATGATGTTTATAAACTGAGCATTTCAGGTGAAGCCTCACATCTGGTGCAAGTAAGGAAGAATGATGGTAAATGTAGTCTGGAAATCTGGCATCGCCGCCTGGGACATCGTGATTTTAAGGTGATCCAGGATCTTCACAGTGGGCAACTAGCCACTGGCATTCAGATAAGTGCAGATACTGGTAAAATGGAGAAATGCATAGACTGTGTTACTCAAAAGGGTGTGAGACCCTCATTTCCTGCATACACAGGAAATAGGAGTAATAAAGTACTGGACTTAATACACAGTGACTTATGTGGACCGTTTAATATCCCATCATTGGGAAATAACAGATTTGTGCTAATATTCTTGGATGATTTCTCTAGATATTGTGTGGCCTATTTGCTGAAAGAAAAAAGTCAAGTCACAGACATGCTGAAGAAATACGTAGCCATGGTGAGCAATAAATTTGAAAGAAAACCAAAGGTTCTTCAGACCGACAATGGTGGTGAGTTCACTTCACAAAGCATGCGCACATTTCTAGAACAAGAAGGCATTCAGCATATCACAACAGTAGCTTATACACCAGAGCAAAATTCTGTTGCAGAGAGAAAATTTAGGTCACTTGTGGAAATGACCAGATGTATGCTGTCAGATAGCAATCTCCCTAAAAGACTATGGGGGGAAGCCATTCTCACAGCAGTGTACCTACAAAACAGAATGCCAACTAAAGGCGCTGAGCGCACACCACATGAGACATGGCATGGTAGGAAGCCAAACCTGTCACACATAAGAACATTTGGAAGTACAGCATATGCTCATGTACCAAAGCAAAGAAGGCATAAGCTGGATTCCACAACAGAAAGGGGCATTTTAGTTGGCTATGCTCCAGGACACAAAGGATATAGAATTTTGAATCTGAAAACTGGCATTGTTGGCATAAGACATGTTACATATTTTGATGAAAACAAAAGGGTTGATAAAGGCTGGATTATCCCAGATGAGCCTTATCATCCAGAATATGAAACTAGAACCATAATAGACATGCCAGTGTATATAAATGCCATACCAAGGCAGATGTCTGAAAGCAACTCATCTGTACCTAACGAGGAACAGGCAGAGGAAGCAGACACAGAAAGGATCATCGCAGGAGACAGTACAGTTGGAGAAGGGGAATCAATTGGAGAAGGACTCTCAGATTTAGAGGATGCGGAAAGGTCAGACCAACCTGTTGTCAGACGCTCATCCAGGGAAAACAAAGGTGTTCCACCCCCAAGACTGTCTTACCTAACAAAGTCAGCAGAAGCTCAAGAGCCCTTAACATGGGATGAGATTGAGAAAATGCCAGCAGAAGAAGCTGCTGAATGGCGTAAAGCTGCACAAGAAGAAATTGATGCATTGGATAAAAATAATACTTGGATTCTTACAAAATTACCTCCTGGCAAGAAAGCTATAGGATGCAAATGGGTATTCAAGTTAAAAAGGAATGCACAAGGAAAAGTGGAAAGGTATAAAGCCAGATTAGTCGCAAAGGGATATCTTCAAAAATATGGAGAAGATTTTGATGAAGTGTTTGCACCTGTAGTGAAACACACGACAATTAGAACACTTCTGAGCATTGCAGTCTCAAAAGGCATGCAAGTCAACCACATTGATGTGAAAACAGCATTTCTTCATGGAGATATAACTGAAGACTTGTACATGGAACAGCCAACAGGTTTCATAAATACAAAACAAAGACAGCTAGTGTGTAAATTAAACAAAGGTCTTTATGGATTAAAGCAAAGTGCAAAATGTTGGAATGACAAATTGCATGAAATATTGACAAATTTAGGATTTAAGCAAGGTGAAGCAGATAAATGCTTGTACACTAGGTGCAGAAATGGACAATATGCATACATTTTAGCTTTTGTTGATGATCTGCTCATTGCAAGCGAAAGTGAGCAAGAGTACAAGGACATTGTAAAATATTTAAACCTGAATGTTGAGATAAAAGAACTTGGTAATATGTCATACTATCTTGGTATAGAAATTGAGAAACAAAATGATGGTTCTTATCTTCTAAGCCAGAAGCAGAAAATAAATGAGCTTATTGAAAGTTTAGGTATGCAAGATGCCCAAGTTGTAAGCACTCCCATGATCACTGATTTTCTGAAGGATGAAACAGTAAGAGAACCTTTACCAGATAACATCCAATATAGATCAGCCATAGGTAAGCTTTTATATCTGACTACCACATACAGGGCTGATATAGCAAATGCAGTAGGAATTTTGAGCAGAAGGGTCAGCTCACCTACCAAATCAGATTGGACTGCAGTTAAAAGGATGGTAAGGTATTTAAAAGGTACCATTGATTGTAAATTAAAGATTTCAGCCAATAGTAATCCAAAACTAATATGTTACTGTGATTCAGATTGGGCAGGGGATCATTCTGATTATAAATCCACAAGTGGATATGTGTTTATGTATGGAAATGTACAAATTTCTTGGGCCAGTCATAAACAAAGTATTGTGAGTCTGTCTTCTACAGAAGCTGAATATGTGGCCGTATCAGAAGCGTGCAGAGAACTGATGTGGATTGAAAAACTTTTGCTGGATTTTGGAATAGCTGAACAGAGACCAATCCAGATAATGGAAGATAATCAGAGCTGCATCCGACTGTCACAGAATGACAAGGTTCAGTCACGCACCAAGCACATCGCAACGAAATACCACAACGTGCGAGAGTTGGCGAAAGAAGGGGTCATCAGTCTATTGTCACACCAGTGAGATGACAGCTGACATCATGACCAAACCGTTACCCAGAGAACGTTTTGAGAATCTGCGTATAAAGCTTGGACTTTGTATGAATAAATAATTGCATGACAGTTATGCATGAGAAGGGGTTTGTTGGAATAATGTATTGTATTTTACATGCATTGCCTGTCACCAATTTTTCTCTGTGATTACTCTGTGACCTCTGATGTGAATTGTCTAGAGAGGTCAAACCCATGCAACTTCCTGTGGGGGTTAGGCACAGCACATGGAGCTCATGATCTCTCCTAAGCTGAGAGGATCTATGGTGGTGTGAGCATCCATTACCATCTAAGCACATGGAAAGAGCTGATAATCCAAATGTATAGTATTATGTATATATAAGCCTGTCTGAATATAATCTAACTACAAACTGTGAGTAAACAGATGTTTTGTTACTTCAACTTTAAAGTGACTCAGCAGTGAATTATTCTGGGGTGTATGAGAGAGATGAAGAAAAGAAATTAACATTTCTAAAGCTGAAGCTGTGTGTATAAAATCTGCTAATTATTTACTACAAATAATCCAACAAGAAAAACATCTTTAAAAGAGTTTTGAAAATAGTGATTTGGATGTTTTTATGAAAAAAAAAGTCCATCTGCTGGCTTGAACCACTTTTCTGACATTTTTCTGTTTCGAAAATGAGCCCCTAAGTTTATCAACAGTAACTCTGTGCTATGGGACTGTCTAAAGCCATCCTCTAATTACTTGTTTTAGTTAAGTCAAGGTCTAATGCCTTTAGAAAAATGGGCAGGAAAAATACCCATTGGATTACATACAATTTACAAACATCACGAACCATTCAACTATGCTAACTGCTTTTAGCACATCCTCCCATAATAAATTCCAGAGCTCAAATAGGCACAGAGTAAAAAATAATTTTTATCAAAATTGTTTGATATGTACTACTTTAGCAACTTCATGGTGTGTCCCCTAGTCTTTGATTTTTTTTTTTTAAGAATTTACCAGTTCCATCCACACAGTGAAAATCTCTTTCATATCTCCTCTTAGCCTTCTCTTCTCCAAGCTGAAGTGTCCTAATCTCTTTAGCCTCTCCTCATGTGAGAAGTGCTCTATCCCTTTTATCATTTTGCTCATCTTTCTCTGGGCCTTTTCTAATTCCACTATATCTTTCTTTGAGATGCAGCAACTAGAACTGCAATGAGGAGTGATATAGAGGCATTATGATATTCTTTGTTTTATCATCTATTCCTTTCATAATATTTCCTAACATTCTGTTTGCTTTTTGTTTGTTGGGGGAGGTGCCGGTGCCAGCCACTGAGCCAAAGATTTCAGCATATTGTCCACAAGGATGCCTAGATTCTTTTCCTGAATAGTGACACATCATTGCATAACTATAATTAGTTGAGTCACGTGACGCTATGAGCTAGACAGGACTTTTGCTGTTTAGCTCCGAGGCCCTTGCCCCAAATCGACTAATTTTGCAGTTTTCGAACTCACCCTGAGGGACTTCCTGAACGCTGATCGTGCAAAGGGTGCCTATGGACAAATACCTAAAACAATCGCTGGGTGAAATGGCACAAAAGTCAGCAAAAAAAGAGAAAACCAAGACCGGACTAACAGAAAAGAAAATGGCGGACGCACTGTCTGAAACCTCGCCGCAGATCAGCTTCAGCGAACAACTAATCCAGCTGACTACTGCAATTGCGAGTGCGTGGGACCCGAAATGGACAGCACTTAATGAGAAAATAGATAATTTTCAGACAACGCTGGATGGATTGGGAACACGCGCTAGCGATCTGGAAACACGGGTGTCCGCACTCGAAGATGACTCCCAGAGTTATGGCCCAGATTTACAAGGCCTACAACAACAATTGAAAGAGCAAGAAGAGAAACTTGACAATTTGGAGAACCGCTCACGGCAGAACAATATCCGCATAGTAGGCCTACCAGAACAGCTTTCAGACCGGAATTTACAAACATGGCTGGAGCGCTGGCTAGCAAAAGAACTGGCCCTCACGGATTTCTGTGGTCCGTTAGTGATCGAACGTACACATCGTGTAGGGCGAAGAATGGAAACGAACGCTAGACCAAGGGTGGTGGTGGCAAAGATTCTAAATTATCAACACAAGTTGGAAATTCTCCAGGGATTTAAAATTCGCAGAGATTTGCTTAAATACGGAGACAAGTCTATTTTAATTTTTCCAGACTATACGCAAAAAATCCAGGATCAACGTCGAAAATTTCACCCCCTCTGTGCAATGCTGGCAGTAAAGAAGATAAAATTTACTCTGCAGTTCCCTGCAAAATTATGCCTCTATATCAACGAGGGATGGCAAATTTGCAGCACAGTAGAGGAGGCACGCAAAATACTAACAGACAATCATCTCCTAGATGGCACATGAATGAAGGACTGGTGGTAATTATGAATAATTGGGTAGAGTTTGAACCTATTACTTGAATGTTATTAAAGTTGAATAGGGGTGAATGTACTTAATCTGGGGCTGGGGCCTCGTGGCGCCAGAACGTGTTACTCTCAATCTCGCAGGCCTAGCAGCTTGTGTAGATGACTCGGGGTTACATGCTTGGGGGGCATCGGGATGGGACAGAAGAGGGGGGAGAGATTCCACTGGACACTATAGACGTGTTGGCAAGGCAGAACCCATTGTACATTGATATAGGGACGCTTCGTATAGCATCTGTTAATATGAAAGAGATACCGCACCTGTCATACCAGTCAGATATGAGATACCTAAATAACATCTTAGCAAAAATATACACCATCACTCAACTAATTGAATGGAATAGCCCCCTGTGCCCGTGATTATGCCTGTGCGAATCGTCACATGGAATGTGGGGGGTATCACATCCCCGATTAAACGCACCAAAATATTGACGGCTCTGCGTAGACATGGCGCTGACATTGCATGTCTACAGGAGACACCTCTCTCTGAAAGTGAACATGAGAAATTGCAGAAAACATGGGTGGGTGAAGTGTTAGCCAGTCCATCTCAGGGCCGGAAGGGAGGAGTGGCCATTTTATTTAGGAAAGGGCTATCATACAAAGCAACGGTTATAGCCAAGGACCCGGACGGCCACTTTTTGCTAGCCAAGATTTGGTTGCAAGGTTTGGAGTTTAACCTATTGGTAGTGTATGGCCCTAGCCAACATGACCCTGAGTTTTATCAGTTGGTACTACGGCTTTGTCATCAACAAGAGGGGAGGCCACTACTGCTAGCAGGGGACCTTAACTTAATTAAAGACTGTGAGTTAGATTGCACAAACCCGGCCTCTGCACATTATCAAGGTTACAGACAGAATACTCTCTCCACCGTAATGCAAGCTTTAGATTTGGTGGATACTTGGCGGGCCTTACACCCGACCGAGAGAGATTATACGCACAGGTCCCGGGCCCATGGAACACAGGCCAGGTTAGACTATATGTTGATTACTAGAACTTGGTTCCATAGAATACAGAGGGCAGTAATCGGTCCAGAAGAGATTTCGGACCATACCCCAGTGTGGGTTGATGTAGACACTGATGTAGACCAACAGAGAGGACCGGGATGGAGATTTCCAGCATATCTTTATACAGACTTGGCCTTCCGTAACTATATTCTGGAGAAGTGGGCTGAATTTGTGGCAGATAATGTGCGCCATAGGAGTCAACCCCAACTGTTCTGGTCCACTTCGAAAGCTGTGTTAAGGGGTCATATTATAGAGTATGTCTCATTAAAGAAAAAACGATACTCCATTTGGAGCATGATCTGCTCAAAGCTAAACGAGCATACACACATAATCCCTCGAAAAAAACGTTAGAAAACTTGCGGACAATTCAAGTATCTCTTAATACTCTATTACATAAGAAAGAAACACACTCCCTGACATACAGAAAATATAAGTTGAGTAGATATGGTAACAAGCCAGGACGACTATTAGCCAGAGTCATAAAGATGTGGGGAGGCTCTAGAGTGATAGCAGCCTTAAGGAACAATACAGGGACGATCACAAATAAACCAGCTACTATAGCATAGATTTTAACAACATACTTTACCACATTGTATCAACGAGAGCCCGTAGATACTTCTCAAGGAATTCCGGATTATTTAGTGACAGCGGAGCTCCCTAATCTGACGGTAGCAGAGAGGGACGTACTGAATGGCCCATTGACTATGAAAGAAATACAATCTGCTATAAAGAAGTTAAAACTTCACTCCGCTCCCGGGCCAGATGGCTTCTCAGGAGAGTACTATAAACTATTACCCCCAGAAGCAGGAGGCGCGTTATTACTCTATTTTGAGGAGGTTATAGAAACTGGCGCACTCCCCTTACATGCAAATACATCGACAATTACGCTTATACCGAAACCAGGTAAACCCACAGAAATGGCTGAGTCTTACAGGCCTATCTCATTACTAAATGTCGACACTAAGTTGATAGCTAAAATCTTAGCAGATCGACTAGCCCCAATTTTGACTAGACTAATTGAACCTGACCAAGTTGGGTTTATTAGAGGCAGACATGCGACATTAAATGTTAGGAAAGCACTAATAGCCATAGCACACTGTCAGGAAGGGAGAGAACCTGCAATGCTGTTAAGTCTAGACACCGAGAAGGCGTTTGATAGGATTAGCTGGGATTTCCTATTTCAAACCTTAAAGCATATGGGATTTGAAGGCTGGTTTCAACAAGCGGTACATACACTATACAACCAACCGAGAGCCGCTATTTTTGTGAACGGCCTGTTAGCACCAGAATTTGAGATACAATGTGGTACACGGCAAGAATGTCCCCTGTCCCCGTTGCTATTTGTACTCTCTTTAGAGCCCTTACTACGCCACTTGCAGCTAACAATGACATTGCGGGGAGCAAGAGTGGCAGATCATCATATAAAAATACTAGCTTACGCAGATGACATTTTAGTAATAATGTCCGATGTAAACCGCTCCTTAGATCCCTTGTTAGAGCTTTTGAAAATATATAAATATTTAGCTGGCTTTCTCCTGAATTACACTAAATCTCAAGCTTTCTCCATAAAATCGGGAGGAAACTCACATCAGTTGAGAGGGATCCCGTTTAAACTGGTTGAAGGGAACCTAAAATACCTGGGGGTGCTCCTACCTATGAACTTAGCACACCTATACACACAAAATATACAGCAGCTGTTGCGAGACACGCAACAGCAGCTGCTTGGATGGAGATCTCTCCCCTTGAATCTATTAGGTAGAATAACATTGTATAACATGTTTATAGTTCCAAAATGGCTGTACATTTTCCAAGTGTTGCCTCTGGTATTGAGACGTAGGGAAGAGATAAGCCTAAACAAAATGCTAAGATGTTTCTTCTGGAAAGGGAAAGGGGCACGACTAACATTACAGACACTATGTACTCCAGTGGAATATGGGGGACTGGGACTAATAAACATGAAAAGCATAACGGCTACTTGTGGAATGAGACACATTAATGACTGGTTCCGATCTAAGTCAGACTATTCCAATACAGAATTAGAACTACGGATCCTTGCACCAACACACTTCAGTAATTGTCTGCACACGTCGGCGGAAGAATACCAAGGATTTTGAAAGTCACGGGAATCATGACCTCTGCAAAAGCGATGTGGAGATGGATATGTCGACTACACCAGTTCTCTTCAAAGGTGACTCCGTTCCTTTCAATTACCAGGAACCCGCGATTTCCACCGGGCTGCATATACCCTGCCTTCGCACGATGGAAAGAACGCGGGCTTGTATATTTATTGCAGACTTTGACTTTAGAGGGGCGGTTAAAACCCTTTTTGGAATTGCAGAGGGAATATTCCATCCCGTGGAAAGATTATTTTCATTATGCCCAGCTACAGCATTTTATCCACACTTTGTCAGGGACTGACCTGACTGAAGACGTTCAAGTGGAGCTTTCTTCCGCCTACTCCTTAGAAGCACAAGTAAAGGTTCCACTGACATTTCATCACAGACATATAAAAGATTCCCTCCCAGAGGTGAGATTCGAACATTTGGCATCAGTCTGGGGGAAAGAACTTATGCTTGAATTAACCCCAGACCAGTTGAAAAATCACATCTTGTCAATCCGCAAGTATACCAATTATTCATTATATTGGGAACTGCAGTATAAAATTGCTTTGCGGACATACTTAGCCCCGCAAAGGGCATTTCATATGGGGGTCATCCCCGTGGGGTTCGTGCCCAAAATGTGGAGAGGAGGGAGCCACGCTGGGCCACATGCTTTGGACTTGCAGGGACATTGGAGACATCTGGACTGCTCTAGCCATACAGGTCTTGAGACTGTGGAAGGTTCGATGGCGAGTGGATGCCCGATTGCTGTTTGGCCATTTCTTGCTCCCATCTGAAACCCCAAAAGGTATGAAAGCTTTCATTCAACAGTCAGTCATTGTAGCCAAACAGTGTATCCTAGCGGAGTGGATTACAAATAAAAAGCCTACAGTACAACAATGGAGGTTACGTATCATTAACTTAGTGAGATTGGAGAGAATGGAAATAAAAACTTTCTCGTCACCAAAAGGAGAGAACTGGCAGAACTGTTGGACCCCCTTTTTGAATACATTAACTCCGGCAGCACGGAGCCGACTGGTGAATAGTTAAAGGTTGATTTCTGTGCTAAACTGACACGTCTAAACACTGACGAACTAGGAATCTTAAGAGGGGGGAGGTTAAGGGATTAAGGGGATTGGGAAGGGAGGTGGGGGGACAGAACTAGAAGGTGGGTAAGAAAGACTAAATTGCGATGTTATAACTGTAATTACTCAACATAATAATGTGTTTGTATACCATATTGTTTATGTATGTACAGTTAATAAAAAAGATTGAAACATAACTATAATTAGGGTTGTTCTTTACGTGCATCTTTAATCCTGGTATGTACTGTTTCTTTCACATCTTTGGTGGGGTGGGAGGGGATCAGTGACCACTGGGGGAGTAAGGGGGTTATGCCTTAATACCTCTAGTGGTGATTTGATCATTTAGGCATCTTTTGGTCACTTAGGGGGTCTTTTACTAAAGCTTAGCTTGAGTTATCAGCAGCAGGGCCCATTGGAATAAAATGGACCCTGCTACAGATTACTCCTTAGTAGTGATTGAAACAGGTCTAGCCAAAAAACATCTTAATTTTGGCCCTAGACATTTTCATTTTGTTCCATTATTGCAGCAAAATGTTTATCTTTCGGTGCTGTCCATGTCCCTCCCATATTCCACCCAAAATATGCCTCCAACATGCCCCCTTGAAATTTGGGCGAACTGTGGCATCTAAAATTGGGGAGTAGAAAATCACAACTTGGACTTTCTTGAAAGAAAAGCGTTCTTCTGTCAGCTTATGATGTGTTTTGTTTTGAAAATGAACCCCAAAATCAACCACCTCACCTTTATCCATGTTTATTCACAATCTTCAAAACATGTAGCAGATTATTGAGGCAAGACCTCCTTTGGCTAAATCCATATTGGTTTTGACCAAGTAAACTATAACTATGTGTTCAGTAATTTTGTATTTCTATAATAGATTCTACCAATTTGTCAGTCACATTTGTAAGGCTCACTGGTTTGTTGGCTACCCTCAAATCTTCAGGTGTCATAGATGATTTTAATTATAGTTACAAATCACTGATAGTAGATCTGAAATGTCATTTTTTAGTTCTGTCTGTACTCTGGGATGTATACTATCTGGTCCAGGTTATTTTGTATTCTTTTGTTTCTCAAATTGCCCTATTACGTCTTTCGGGTTCACTGAGATTTGTTTCAGTTCCTCAGAGTCATCACCATTAATACTATTTCAAGCAAAGATAGCTCCCTTACATCTTCCTCAGTAAAGACCAAAGCAAAGAATTCATTTAGGAGGTCACTTTAGAAGTATCTAGGATTGCATATACATACAAATAGCTATTTTAACGCTTTATTTTATTTATACCCTGAAGAGGCCGTTGAGTTCCATTAATGTCCAAAATCTACTGTGAGAGAGATAGACAATTCATCTAATGTTCTACCACCTCAATAGAGAGCCCTGGCAGCATTTCCTTCCTCAATTGAGAGATCTGGCTATGTTGACCCCCGATTCAGGCATTCCACCAAGACACGGACTGTGTTGGGTCCTTCAATAAAGTTTGTCTGTCAACCCACTCTTGGAAGCACATTGTGCTCTCTTTGCTCGAAATCTAGAACTATCATCATCAAAGAAAGGTCAATCAGTGAGGATACAAGCAGTGTTTTTCAGGTGCGGCTCCAGTCCTTTTGAATAAACTTCCTGTTGAGTTGAAAAACCCATAGGATTTTTTGACTCATAGGGGTCCTTCTACTAAAGCTTAGTGTGCATAAATGGACATTACATACACAATGTACTATGTGGCCCATATATATAAAATAGAACTTGCAGCATCTACCACACACTGAGCTCTAATAAAAGGGCCCCTTACAAAGCAGTTGAAAATCTACATCTTTAAGGTTTATTACTGTTCAATGATGATGTACAAGTAAGGGTGAATATGGTTTCTTAATTATGAGGTGACAACAATATAATGCTGAATCTTACATTGGGCATATTGTATGATTTTAAAGGAACAATCATAAAGGACAATTCTATAAACTGGTGCCTCTACCCAGGCTCCCCAATGCTTGGCACGTAGGGCCTTATTCTATAAAGATTATGCTCCTAAATTTACACTCCTAAATTTATGAGCAAACTTTATGCTCTTAAATGTATCCTAAATCTATGAGCGTAATAGGTCCTAATTAAGAGCTTAAATTTAGGAGTGTAACCTTTATAGAATAAGGCCCTTAGTGCCAATTCTACAATGGCATCTTGGCACCAATACTCCATTATAGAATGCTAACATAAGTTTGACATTGGCACGCCCAACTATAGGCACATCTGCTTATGCCATATCAATGGCAGGCATAAGTTGGTACACCTAAATGCACCAAGTGGCACATGTAGTACATTCTTTAAGCTATGCATGTAGCTGGGAGACACACTGATGCCCTGCCATGCTCCGTCCCCTTTACAGGTAGGTGCTGTGGCACTTAAGAGATACTTTATATAGGGTGCAAAAAAAAATATCTTCCTTCAGTTTTTTGCAGTTTTCTCAGCAACTCCTTTCAATTGCAACAAAGAAATTTTACATACGTTAATCATACTTACGTATCACTATTAAACAACATTTAATTATCTTAAGCTATGTTGATGTTACTGACATTTTAGTGTTACTACGTATTGATTTTGCACATTAAAAATATTCAAACTAAAACACGGTGAAATAACATCATTTTGGGTGGAGCTTGTGATAGGCCTCCAAAAGAACTCTCCAGGCATGGTAGGTAGTCCAAGGGGTTTAGGTCCAATGATACCCCCTTTTTCTTTCAAATAATGGTAGTTTTACACTGCAAACATTTTTGAAAGTGCGAAAATCACTGGGTGGTCATGATAAAAAGTTTGTAACTTCACCGTGTTTAAAGATAATCTCATTCTACTCAGGGTGGAAATGTACATAGTAACAACAAATAAAGCTGTAAAATTTCACTTTGAAATTCCAAGCAGTTGCTGAGAAAACAGCTAAAAACTCAAAGGGGTTACTTTTTCTTTCCACACCCTGTAGAATAGTGCCTAGTGCACCTATGCCTTTAATTCAATTCAATGGTCAATTCAATGGTGCCTTTAATGTGTGTAGGTGGTGCCTACCTCTAGGTAATACACAAGGAAGTGGGAACGGAGGAAAGCTAGACGAACCTCAGGAACAATAAAGTTAAAAGTTTATTGCTATGGTGTGCATAATAACACTACAGAAATATCATAAAATCAGTGCTCAAAATTCAATGTGTGTAAAACAATACACAATGAAATGAATGAACTCGAAACTCAATAGTACACAATGAACATAATATCAATGCTCAAGACTTGACACAGAACCGTGCTTCGGCATGTAATGTGCCTGCCTCAGGAGTCTGACAATGCATAAATGAAGTCAAAATTGTGCTGCTAGGTGAAAAAAAGCAAGGAGGTCTTTAAAAAGATCGTGCTTGCGTAAACCAATGCACTATGTAAAACATAATGGTATCAAAAACCAAAGCCAAATACTCCAAAAGCGTGGGGTAAAACATCAGTGCTCATTCGTCTAGCCTTCCTCTATTCCCACTTCCTTGTGTATTACTGCTTGTCTCGTAGGACTTTGTTGTTCAGCTACCTTCTGGTTTTTGCCTACCTCTAGCTGCTATTTTATAGAATTGCTCCCATAGTGTTTTTCTGTGTTGTAAACTGCTCTGTATGACTATAAAACTTTGTATTAAATTAAACTTTCTTTAACAGTCTTATTGCTGTCTTTTTCTCTATAATATCCTGTGAAAACAGCCTGGCTAAGTTTTTCAGAGCATATGTAAATCAAACAAGCCAGTGGTTGCATTGTGAGCAAGGGGTTTTTTTTTTCTTCCTTACTTCGATCAAGTTGGCATCACTCCTTGAGCATATTCTGTATGAATCTTCGCCCTTTTCTACATAGGCTATCATTGCCAGGTTAACGTTGAGTAGCTGAAAATGAATAATGTTCCTCATGAATATTGCAATGAGGCAGACAATGCATATCATACCCTCATTATACACAAGCGGTTCTCAATCCAGTCATTGAGATACATCCAGCCAATTGAACATTCAGGGTATCCACAATGAATATGCATGAAATAGATTTGCATACAAAAGAAACAGTACATGAAAATCTCTTTCATGCATATTCATTGTGGATATCCTGACAACATGACTGGGTAGGTGTGCTCTAAGGACTGGATTTAGAATTCCTTTTATATACTCATCACCGCTATTTGAGCATCCACAAAGCCTCGTTTCAAATTCAAGCCAGCATAATAGACATTCACATGACCCTCCAGAATAGATGGGTTTAAGGTAAAATCCATAAACCATTATTATCCATGCAGGCCTTGTGAAAGCCATTACTTATGTCTGGATATGAACAATAAAGAATAGATCTACTTCTTGGTATCCTGCAGGGTATTTGGGTCCTAGATTGGTCACTGCTGGAAACAGGATACTGGGCATGATGGAGTCTTTGATCTGACTGCTTATTGGTACATCTTATATTCTTGCAGTCTCCTTTCTGACCTCATAAATAGGTGAATCATCCCTATAGTTACTGTAAAGCAGCATGTGACTTTTTAAAAAGAATTTTACTGTAATTCATTTCAGATATTTTATGAAGTATGCAATCAAATGCAATAAATAAACAAATCTTGTACTTGAGTATATCTTAGGCAGTTGGGTTTTCAGAATATCCAGAATGAATATGCATGAGACAGATTTATGTAAAATGGAGGCAGAAGGCCATGCAAATCTGTCTCATGCATATTCATTGCAAATGTCCTGAAAACCCGATTGGCTGGGGGCACTTGAGGACAGGACTGAAAATTCCTGCTGTAGAGGACATAGGAAATTCCTTCAAGAGTCTACATAGGACTTTGTTTAGTGGAACGTGCTAGACAAGATGTAAACTCAGTCCTGCCGTGACTGTAATTTATAAAGTATTGTATCAACAGCATAGAATGTTATATGCAGAAGTATCATGATTCCAGTATTACAGCCATTAAAAACAATTTGAAATTGAACTTTACATTACTTCTAACCAAGATTATGTTTTAAAAAAAGAAAAGAAAAACAGACCAGCCAACTGATTGGAATTTCATTGCCTATCACATGAGTTCAAGCTTAAAACACTGTCAGCTCATAACCTGCTTTCATGGGGCTTTGCAAAATTACAAGCCAGAAACTGCAATCCCAGAGCAGAAATTGGTTTTGCTGACAGACTTAATATCAACACATGAAACTTAAGCTACTTCTCTGAGAACAACAATGTGAGATATTTCAAATCACTTGAAATATTACACTGTATCCCAATGGAGCAAGGACAACTGTAATAACTTCAAGGGGTGGTTTTATGGGGGGGATGTTGTAATAGATCTTGATCATAGGAAGTCTCACTTGCTCAGCTATAGAACAAAGATCTTAGAAATATTTAATTTGCCTGTTCTCATTTTCCAATATGAAGTAGTAGGGTATAAAAATACAATGCAATACAATACATCACTCATATTCCACCATTCCTAATTTCAGGTTTATTGCAGATTACAATAAGAAAGCAAATCAATGAATGGGATATAACTATACTTAGATGACATAAAATGGTTAAACTTTCAAGCATATGGGGGAAAAAGTAAGGTTTGATATTTTTCACAAAAACTTATATAATTTATGTCAAACCTAATATCTTTTGGGACAATATTACAGATATTTGCTGCTTGGTAAGAGATACACAAGGTAGGCAGGTGTTCATATAATAAATAATATTCAATACGAGAAATCATCTTTTTACAGGGATTGTGTGTTACAGACAAATTGCATACATGTATGAATAAACTCTATAGCAGAGGGATAAATGGAAATGTATGTGCATAAAATGGTCCTGGATGGCTCTTCCTCCGTTTAATAAATCACCTCTCATTTGATTAGAAAAGGATCTGTACTTTATGTTAGCATTTGTTCCTATAGCTTGGTTTGTACAGTGGGCTTTGATATAGAAACATTGTTTGGTATTTTTAAAACACCTTTAGATTTGACCAATTTTTTTTCCTTTGAAGTTTCAGAAGGTCCAGCAGATGGCTGGAAGCCATGTGTGTACATGGAGAATATAATAGCTAATTGTGTGACACCTGCAAACAGCATAGAGAAACTCAACTGCCTTGCATATAGTACTGACCAACAGCACAATGAAAACAGATGTGCAAGCCTTATGATACGTAGCCTAGTGGTTAGATCAACAGCCTGAGAGACAGGGAAGCCAAGTTTCAAATCCTTGTGATCTTGGTCAAGGTACTTAAGCCTCCATTGACTCAGGTACAAACTTATTAGACTGTAAGTCCTTCAGAAACAGGGAAATACTGAAAAGGTGTGAGCTAAACCCCCCAACATCCCCCCCCCCCAAATAAAACCCCACTTCCAATCATACTGAAGGCATCCTGCTGCTATTTCTAGCAGGTCCCCCTGTCCAGCAAAGTATCTTCTCCATAACCAAGGAGATAAGCAAGTCTCAGCCACTACTGAGAAGGGAAAACCAATACGCCATCTCAGTACCCAAGACAGAGAATGAACAGGGCATAAAGGATGCAGGAGAAAGAAGCAGAAGTCTTTAGATACCTTGAGGGCACGTTGGTGTGTGAAGTAGTGTCACACTAGAACTGAACCCAGGATGAAGTACATTGAATGAAACTGGGGTAAACCTAGATTTAGGGGTGGATGCTGAGAGAACCAAAACCAGTGTCACTTAAAAGGTAGATGGTATCTCATAGGACATTCATTGCAGGAGGATATACATTTGGTTCAATGTAGGGTCAGAGCTGTTTGACTGTGCAATACTTTCCAGAAGCAGTAACATGTTGATTTGATTAGGCCCCATTAGATCTGCTGAACTGTAGGCCTGACATGCTTGTGTGTGTTTATGTGTATGCATCTTGCTTGCTTTATTCTTTTCCCCAGAAGATCAGCCTCCAGTTCTGTAAGTAATAAAGGACAGAGTCCAGCTTCTTCTGGGGCCTGCTCAGGCAAATATTTCCTGCTCAAACTTAAAAGCAACCTTTGTCAAGCCCTTTTGTTACTCCTGTCTACTAGCCCTTCAAACACACTTTGTTCCTAGCTGTAGGAAAGTCAGTTATATGTTAAAAAAAAAAAAAGGTTCCCATGAAAGATGGCGTGTGCAGTCATGCATTAACAGTTTTATTCGGAAATTGAGCTCAATCTGCTGTGCAGCAGGAAGCTGTTGAGTTCAAGTATGCACACCATTACTAGAGGAAGCACTTAAGGACATGAGGAAAAGGGCACACACTATTTTATGAGACCAAGGTTTATCTTGCAGCTCAGCCTTTGATGTTATTCATATGCTAACAGTGTCACCATGTTATGTTTCGGTGCACAATTGGCTGGCATTGTATCTTGCACTTTCAGCCCGGAATACCAATCAGCATTCTCTGGCTCAGCTCTCAGAGGAAACACTACTAAAAGGTAACCTTCAAATCATTCCATGAACACTTCAAGTTTCCAGTTGAAATCATTTACTCTTTTATGAAATAAAATGATGAAACAGAGAACTATAACTGTATTTTCACTCAACTTACAAAATGCAGTCACGGTGCTCCAGGGGCTCCTTTCATCAGATATAAGTGTCTGTATATGATGTGATTGTTAACATAGCTGGCCACCAGATGAATCAAATTATCTAAACTGCCAGGGTTCCCACTTCCATCCCAATTTAAACACCAATTTAACACAGAGACTGCAGGGTATTATGATATGAGCCATTTCAAACAAGAACAGCCACTGCAAGGTTTTTGCAAACCTCCCAAACAAATAAATATGTATTATTTTGAGCCCAGGGAAGAGGAATCTAATGAACAGTGCAGGAACAGTACCTATCTTGTGAAGAACAGAGAGATAAATTCTTTACAAATCAGTCAGTTTTTTTCACTGCAGGGCCCTATTTTAAAGCACTGTAACCCCAAATGGCACTCAAAATTCAGCACTGGAGAAAAAGGAGCGTTAAGCGTGATTCTATAAAGGACATGTGTAAATGATGGTGCCCAACTTAGGCGTGTGGAGGCCATTTTCTATAAATATGTGCATAACCTTTTGGAATTTCCCTGACATGCCCATGGCCACACCCCCTTTTGAGTTACAAGCTACTAGAGTAAGACACGCCTTATAGAAAAGCACACAACCAGATGCGTGTGCAAATTTTAATCAGTGCCAATTAACATCAATAATTATTGATAGTTAGGGCTTGTTACTCAATTAAGTTGTGCATGCTTCTTGGGCATGTATCCAAATTTAAGCACATAAATCTGGGCGCCATTTATAGAATCCAGGGGAAAGCATCACAAGGAGTTTGTTTCGAAGACTCTTCTTTAAAAGTCTCCAAGGTTGTTTCCTGAACTGTATGTTTAAGCTACTTTCATTCACTGCTTACACAATCAAGTGCTTTTTTTCTACTTCTGCACTACTATTAGCATAACCCTTAATGTAAACATGCACACCACAACAATCCTTAAATCAAGAAATGGATTAACATTTACCATGAAAATTCATTCTTCAGTAGAGTCAAATGGTCACTACATACAGGAGTGACCTGAACCAGAATTGTGCCCTGTGTGACACACCACCTAGTGCCCCTGCTCCACCCACTGTGCCATGAGTAAGGAGTGACTTGTGCCCTGTGCAACCACACTATTCACACAACCTTTGGTATGGCCCTGACTGTATCTCAACCTTCAGGTAATATCTTATCTCCCCACAAGAAACAGAACTTCCTACAGTAATTAAAAACAAAAGCCTCATAATACCACCCAATCACTAGATGAACATACAGACACAAACTCACTTCAATCAGTAACCATTTATGAGGAATCCAATTCACAAAGATAAGTCTGCAAGCCATACAAAATAACACTGCACTCACAGAAAGCAAGTTGAGATAGACTGGTTATTTTCCAAAGACATCAAAAGACCCATTTTATATGTGTGGAGGGGGGAACTGAGATGTCCAGGTTTGGTCTTGCTCGACACCCCCTGCACTATGGCCATGTGGTAGAGGAGCTACAATGAATAATTATGGCCACCTCTTCCCCTCCCGCCTTATAATGCGAAATGAAAGTCTCACAAGGGTCTTCCTGTGAAGACTGAATTCTGTCAGAAAGCAATAAATCACAGCTGTCATCCGAAGTCGTTAACAACAGCCTGCCCTATTGTCAATTTTTGAGATATCGCAGGATTTGCAACAATATTTGTGATTATAAACAACAAGCTAAAGACTTGGCAAGAACATTGGAACAACGTGGGTATCCTCCGCAGGTTTTGAGAAGATCATATACCAGAGCATGGTTTAATAACCACGATTTATTGCTTTCTGACAGAATTCAATCTTCACAGGAAGATCCTTGTGAGACTTTCATTCAGGAGCTACAGCAACACAAGATAGCAGACGAGAACTAGTGATGAGGTACAGGAGTGCTTACTAATCTTCCGATCCCTAGAGGCCAAATTCTGTTAATATTTTAGAACTGGATATGCCAGTGTAGAGCCTGTTCTAAAATACATGGAGAAATGGACATTTATGTGCCAATTACACATCTTAAATATCAATGGACACAACATGGCAATGTATGTGTCAGTATTTCAGAACATGCAAACTTATATGCCAGCACATACATGTGTACGTCAGCCATTTTTAAAACATGCATGTCTACGTTTTCCAGCACTGTTACAGCACCCACTATCCTTGACCAGTACCACTTTTTGCAGGGACAAGAAATACTAGGGGATTAAGAGGGTGACCTCCTCTAATCCATCCGGGGAGCGCTGCATGAAACAAGCACTTTTTATGAAACTTACACATCCTGGGGATCAGGTGTAGATAAAAGACATCCATCTTTTGGGACAGAGAAGTGCTTTCCCCTTCTGAAATGGGGGATGCAAATTTTTTGGCCACACCCTAGTACCACCCCAAACATAATCAAACCATGTCCTCTTGCCATATGCACATTTTTGAGATTTAGATGTGTATATCAATCCCGGCATTGTAAAATCGGGATTTACACGTGTATGCAATATACACGTCTAAATGCCAAGTTAAGCATGTGCAAAGGGCTTCTAAAATAAAAACCATAACCAAAAGTATTCTCAAAGTTACACACATAAGTGTGAGTCCCACTCATAGTCCTTTGTCTATGCCCATATGTCACATAGACCGGCTCGGTCGTTACAGTCAGATTCACAACATAAATTGGTGATTCCTCCACTTTCTGCTCATAGAGGAGCTACTTGTATGGCAGCTCTTTTCTGGTTGGTGACTTCTCTTTGGAACTGGTTTCCATTGGTGATTTGGGCAGAATAATCTCTGAAATGTTTTAAGGTCCATTTAAAGACTTGTTTTTTTACGCTGGCATTTCTGATGCAGTAGCCTACTGTGGTTGGGCAGTGGGATAGTGCGGTTTTTGAGAAGATGGGCATAATTATTTGGATATTTTTATCTAGATTTATATGTATAACTTTTGTATGTATGCTTTTAGGCTATCCTGTTTATATTTTGGTGTTCTTTTCTTTCTTTTATATTGTGATTTTGTTGTACACTGCTGAGATCTTGGTAAGCTAGGCGGTATAGCAACTTTTACTAAAACTATAAATATGTGCTAAGAAAGATAGAGAAATACGGACAGTTTTAGGTCTATCCAATAAATTCTGAGTGAACGCTCCCATTCCTGAAGGCTCCCTGTGCTTTTGTTCTTTGATCCTGTGTGAGTGTACTTTGGACTCACTCTCTTGTGTTTCGTGCTGTTACTCACACTAGCTTTAATGCTAATAAAATCTTTTTAAAAAAGATTTAATGTTAAAATAAAGATTGTTTGTGACCCGTGGTGCACCAAAATGGGATCGGATTTCAGAATGGTTCTTTTTGACAAACCAAGTATGAATTTGATTAATACTTGACCAGCCCACCCATAATCATTAATTTTTATTAAAAACTGCTGTCAAATTTTTATGCATTCCAGCGGCTATATTTAATGCGTTCCAATGTTGCTGATGATGTCACTGGGGGAGGAAGCAATGCTGGCACCATGTACCTAATAATATTCAATGGGGAATGTATTAAAAAGTCTCAAAACTTAAAACTGAGCACAAATGCCTGCTAAAAACACCTAAAAGATGATCATACAAATAAATAAACAGTCTAATAAATAAATAACATATAACAACTATATAGGTAAAACTTTAATAAATACAGGGGTGCTTTCACAGAGCAGCAGTAAGCCCAACGTAGGCTTACCACATGCTCTTTCAGGACTACTGCCGACCCAATGTGGCAGCTGCTGGTAGTCTCGCCCTAAATGCATGCCATTTTGGGGGAAAAAAGAAAAACCCCTGAAATGGCATATGCGGCGATAACCTGGTGGTAATCGGGCATTGCCTTGCGGTGCCTGGTTACCAATGGGTTAGTGTGAGAGCCTTTATCGCCACCTGAATGGGTGGCAGTAAGGGCTCCCTGCTTCATGGCCACGCAGTAAGAGTTATCTCACCGCATGGCCATTTTTGGGGAGGGGCTTTTATCAGCTGCGGAGAAAAGGACCCCTTAATAAATAAATGAGTAATTTCATAATCAAGCTATTTCAAAATATAAATAAATCCATCAATAAATATTTAATAAAACCATCCAATGAATAAACAGTAAAACTAATGTACATAACATTGTGTGATTCTTATATGGTCATTTAAAACAAGAGTGCCTTTCAGAAACATGAAGAGGTCCTCCTGTAATAACAACTTATTGACATCTCCACCTCTCCAATGTGTTGAAATTTTATGTAGTATGATAAAATATAACTCATTGAAATCATGCTGTTTGGACAAAAAAGTTAGCATCCTGGATTTGTCTATTGATTTCTCCAACAAATTCCTTCTTATTAAGAACAACCACCACCACCCTTCCTTTACCTGCCTGTTTGATGACAATACTCAAATCGTTTTTCAATGAGTCAATAGCTCTCTTTTTTTTCTTTGCTAAGATTAAAGACGGGACTCTTATTCTTGTTCTCTACCTCCTCAATTTCTTTCAAGACCACTTTTTCAAATGTGTAAATCCATGGATTAGTATTATATGGGGGGGGGGGGGGTTCCAAGTACTATAGACATACCAGCAGAAGGAGCAGGCTTATTAGAAAAATTATCAATAATTTTCAATTTGCGAGTCAGCTTGAACAAGCTAATCCTACTGTTTAAAGAACTGTACTTGGGAGTCAGCACAAAAGACATTCCTTTCTCAAGGTTAGAAATCTCTGATTTACTTAATGTTCGATCTGACAAACTAAATACCTATAAGAACTGATCTAGAGTCACGTATAACATCTATCTCCAAAACCTGTCTATGTCTCTAGTCTCCTTGTATGCAAAACCACCTCCTCCTCCCCCCTCCCCCTTAGAAGCATAGACAGCAGAAGAGTGTGGCCACCATGACTGAGGTCCTACCAACGCTCTGTTCCACCCAGCATTAGTAACTCTGCTTAGAACAGTGGAGTAGCCATAGGTGGGCCTGGGTGGGCCGGGGCCCACCCACTTAGGGTTCAGGACCACCCAACAGTAGCACATGTTTAGTGGTAGCTGGTAGGGATCCCAAGCTCTGCCAGCTGAAGACTTCTCCATGATGGTAACGAAAATGCTACTCTCCAAGATACCAGCACCTGCCCATGCTCAGTTTTCAGCCCATGCCTGCTGCAGACTACCAAGGTGGAGAGAAGCATTTTCCCACCAGCTGAGATACTTTTTTGATGGGAGGGCGAGGGGGGAGAACATTTGGTGCCCACCCACTTCTTGCCTAGGCCCACTCAAAATCTGCTGTCTGGCTACGCCCTTGGCTTAGAAGGCACCAAGATTAATTTCCAACTCATTCTGTCATTATGAAGCTCCCTCTCAGAATGTACTTATTTCATATCTCAGTATCTTTGCTGTTTCTTTCAATGTCTTTGCTATTGAGAACCTCACAGTAACTTGCATCCAAACTCCTCCTGCAATGCAGAGGGCCTAGGGAAGGAGGCAGCCCAATTCTAGCTATTCCCATATCTTTGGAGGTTGATTTCCCCCTTTCTCTGGAGGCATTTTCTAATATTTTGGTTGGGGGCACTTAATTTGAACTTCTGCCATTATCTCCTCACACATTTTAAATTCTGTTCTGGCTGTCTACGATGGCTGCTTCTGTACCACAAATATGTTGTAAGATTTATGTAGAGGAGAAGGCTTAGAAAGCATATCTGATCTGACAAACTTTGATAAACATCTTAACCATCTGTTCTGAGAGTTTCTCTGTATCTTTTTGACAAAGTTAGAAAGCACATATATATTGTCACTGACTTCTTTTTCTTGTTAGCCGCTTAGAACTGAAAGGTATTGGCGGATTATAAGAACTGGAATAGCATAGCATTTAGTGGAAGATTATCTGCTTGTTACAGTCATTTCATGTGCATTCCACTTTGTGAACGAACAATGCAGTCTCTTTTTTTCTTTTCAGCAATCTGATTTTTCAGAAATTATGAGCCACTTCTGAATTCCTTTAAAGAAAACACAGCAGTCAACATAATGACAGAGTCCTTTTATTTGGAAAATTGATTTTGCTATAGACCATTGACAACTTCCCAGCATCAGCCTGGCAAATAGTTTGGGGAGGTGGAGGGTGGGTTGAATGTTAATTTTAAGGAATTCTCACATGTCCTGCTATCCTGCTTTTCAGTTTTGACATATTAGGCCTTACATCCAGTTTTGTTTTTATTGATTTTGTTAGAAGAGGGATATGAGGAGGAACATAGGAGATTTAAAGTATAACTGATTGAAATTCTCAGCATTTTGCAGAATGATTTGCTTGACATACCCAGTAGGAAATGCGTGTTTGTTTAACTTATTATCCATTCATGTATTCATGAAAAAATACAATAAATGCATAATCTCAGAATACTGCCTGAATGAGCGCATTGAAATGAACCCAGACCTTTGCAGTGCTAAGCAAGGACTTAGCTTGCAGCAGAACAGTTTTACATTGCGATGTCATTAACTGTGTCTAGGGTTTACATTATACTTTCAAATTAGCCAGGGAAGTTTAACCTACATTGTAGATCTAAGGTTACACTGAAAACTTAACATAAAAAATACATATGCATAATGAGTGCTTATCTGACTTTTAAGTTTCCTCTGCTGATTGATTTAACAATTACATTGTTAAAATACAACAGAACCTGTGAGTCTAGTGTTTGTGTTTTGACTTGGTTGACAGATGAAGGAAGGGCCAAGGGACCTACCAAAAATTTGAATTAAGTAGCAGCGGGACATTTGGGAAATTAATAATTAGGATAGCACCATAGCAAGAGAGGAAAATGTCCTTCTTGCAGCCATAGATTCATATTTGAGACCTGTGTGGTGTGGTCTCGAAAGCTGAAGTACTCCAACATCATTTTTGTTGATTCTTGGCTAAATATCCCAACCTACTTTGACACCAGTTTTCTCCAAGATCAACAGAGCTATAAACCTATTCTATAGGACAATAACCATTTCTGTATGATTTGCACTTAGACACCGTGACAAAATAGTGTTTTTTAAATGTGTAAAAATGTATTAATTCTTGAAGTGTATTTCTCTAGTTTGGCCAGCAGGTGGTGATTGTTTATGTTTAAAGCCGATACAGGGATCTGATTGTTCCCTCTTTAGTTAACATGGATAAGACGTAACCTGCAGTAATGTTGCCAGCTATTTCTGAAACTTGTTATTCTGGGCTCTGATTGGCCCAGGAGCTCAAAATTCATCTAGGAAATACTGGATTTTTCTCCAGTCTCAGCTTGAAAGTAGAGCGAGAAAGACCTTTTTACTAAGACCCTGTAAGCAGTTATATGCTGTAATCTGTGAGCAGCTACGTTTCCTGTACTTCCCAGGTACTATTTAGATAATATTATAATTGATCTATATTCAGTTACCTGTTATATGCTGTTTTTCTTCCATCTGTTTTTATGGTTCACTGTTCAATATATTTTTATGACAATAAACTATTTTAGTTTCTTGCCTCTGCTTGTCTGGACTAAGAATCCTGGTGTTTTGTGTGTTGGGTCTGTGAGTGTTTCCTAGGAACTGTGGGACCACTGAGACTGTGACCCCCAGTAACCTAGAAATCACTGGGGAACACCTTGAGAGCAGGAGACCTGCCCAGAGGCAGTTAGGACCCAGTCGGTGGGAGGAGGGTGCTGGTGTAGACCACAAGTAGCAGGTACAGCTGGACCTGAGCTGTGCTGGGGATATACCTTCCAAGTGGCTGCTGGGTTGCCCTAGGTGGGTGGCTAGACGTTTTATGACAGACACTAAAATAAATTATTGCAACTGCATTGAACTCTGGAGTCTTTTGTTCCTCTTCTGGGTCGTCACTGTTTCTTTGTATATGTTGACCTTCAGTTATGCCAAACAAAGCTATTTTCCAGCACTGCAGCTTTGTATGTTTTATTGCAAATTGTACTTATACTATGCTATCCCCATACTTTTAATTTTCAAATCTATAAGGAATCAGCTCTTTACCACCCACAGATGACCTCTCCTGAAGTGTCTCAGTTGATTGGTGCTCACTGTCTGGTTTTCCATAGAGTAGGGCGATTTTAATATATGCTAGTAAAATATTTTGCTTTGGTGGATATTTTAAAAGATATAAATAACTGTAAACTTTGCATTAATAGGAGTGTATATATATGACCCCATGGTCACTAAGGGCAATTCTATAAAGAAAACTCCTACACAAAAAGCCATGCATGCAAGTAAGTTACAATAGCATAAATGTCAAGTAAAAGACTTACATGCCATTCTATAACAATGCATTTATCCCCTAAAGAACTAGATTCTATGTATCACACCTAAAATGTTGGCGCCAAAATAAAGTTTGCCTAAGCACATTCTATGAAGTATGTCTTAATTTAAGTATGTCTTAATGATGCTTAAATTAGTGATGGAGTGGGTATATTCTAAAACAACGCACATAGATTCTAGAAATGTCCATGACCTGCCCATTCCATGCCCATGGCCACACCCCCTTTTCAACTATGCGACTTAGAATTTATATGCAGCACATTATAGTTTATGCTTAGACAAATCTGCACATAAATTCTAATTAATGCCAATTAGTGTCAATAACAATTGGCAATTAACAGTACTGATTGGCTTGTTAACCAATTAGATTATGCGCATTGTTATGGAATATGCTTCAATTTCTGCATGGGAATCTCAGTGTGATATATAGAATCCGGGGGATAGTGAATGGAAGTTGAGCATTTACATGGGTAGAATCGGGATGGGGCTTGGATAAGGCAGATGCAAACTTCTCATTTTTTGCTCTCCCTTCACCAGTTTAACCCAATTTAATCCTCTTTTCCCTGCAGTTAGAAGTATTCATATTGTGAAACTGTGATAGAAGTCAAGAATGCATGGGATAAACACAGAGGATCCCTATATAGAAAAAAGATAGACTCCAATTAAAACAAAACTTAAATGACCTCATAGCTGGAGTAAGCTTTGACAGTAGCTCTAGAGACTGGGAAATAAAACCAAAGATAGGCAGACTTCTATGGTCTGGGTTCTGTAAATGTCAATGACATAACAGGGTCAAGGCTGGAGAGAAACAGTGCACATACTTTTATCCCCACTGAGGAGGCAAATTTTTAAAAAGCATTTTACATATGTAGATATTTGCTTATCCATGGAATTGTGCCGTTGGCTCTGTGCTAAATAGCATGAGAATTTTCAGTTCTTGGCTTTGCCTCCTCCCTTTAAAAGATCATAAAAATAATTATGGTACTGCTTAATAGCACTGAGAGAAGAAGCTGTAAAGCTAGTGGATCGCAAAACAGAAGATGAACAAAGCAAAAATAGCAACAAAACCGAGGCTCATCTGATCGCTCAATCGAGATTCAACTGCGGCTGGAAGAAAGGAAGGATGAGGACAATGCTCTGGAGAGGGTTGAGAGCCTCTGCATGCAACCTGAGAACAAGATCCTGGAGCTACTACTTTATAACTCAGAGGTGCTTTTTGGAAAAGACTGCACTAAAAAAAAAAAAAAAAGGCAACCAAGGACTGAGTTTGGCAGTGAATCACAACTGTTCTCAATAACTTTAGAGTTATCTGCAGGGCTATCATACACATCAAGGTCAATTTCAGCCACATGGTCAATGTATGAATCATTTGAAATGATTAACTTAGGGGTCCTTTTACTTAGGTGCACTGAAAAATGGGCTGCACTAGCGTAGGCGTGTGTTTTGGACGCACGCAGATCCATTTTTCAGCGCACCTGTAAAAAAGGCCTTTTTAAAAAACTTTTCGTCGAAAATGGACATGCAGCAAAATAAAAATTGTTTGCGCATCCATTTTGAGTCTGAGACCTTACCGCAAGCCATTGACTTAGCAGTAAGGTCTCATGCGGTAACCATGCGGTAATTGTCTACGTGCATAAAATGACGATTACTGCCCAGTTTCCACTGTGCACAGGAAAATAAAAATGATTTTCTGTCGTGCATAGCGGATGCATGTAAAAAATGAAATTACTGCCCGGGCCAAGCGGTAGCCAGGCAGTAACTCCAAATTGACACGCATAGGATGCATGTACGCACCTACACGGCTTCGTAAAAGGGCCCTTTAGACATTTTCAAATCATACATATTTTCAGTGACACCATCCATTTAGGTAGAGCCACTGAATATCAGTATATAACATTTCAGGTTATATCTGGTTTTTGTTCAGCCTACCTAGACACATAAATGAAGGGGCCAATGCTCTGCAGTGGTCAGTGTTCTTTAAAACACTGGCTGCCACAGATTAAAAAGTCAAACAAACTAGATATTCAGCACTAGTATTGAGATACAGGCTGGCCCTTAATATCCAAAAATCAGCGCTATCTGGTTAAGCAGCAATATTCAGCCCACTAACCAGTTGGCTAACCAGATACAGCCTATTTGTTGCCCTAACTTTGGATGGTTAATGGTCTGACTTTTGCTGCTAACTGGATAACTTCCAGCTCCATCCAACCTCTACACATGGACTGCGCCGGAACTGTCCGAAAAGTGGTCAAAGAAAATATTCAGTAGCACTGTCCAGTTAGGGCCACTGAATATTCCATTAACAACATAAGTGCCTTTGAATATTGGCTAGTATATGTTTAGTAGCTGAATATTGCTGCCTAGACATTTAGGACCAGATTCTATTTATGGCACCTGAAAAATCCACTTAGGTGTAATCTATAAACTGCACCTGGATTTAAGCGCAGTTTATAGAATATGCCTAAGTGGATTTACAGAATATGCCTAGCGACCATGCCAGCACCTAACTCTGGGCACATCAACTTATGCCAAAGAAAATTTGGTGTAAATACCGGTGCCTAACTTAAGCAATGAGCAGGTGTATTCTATAACCCCGTGTATACATTTTTGGAATGCCCACGAACCACCCATTCCACACCCATGGCCATGCCCCCTTTTTGACAGCACATATTAGAATTTATATGCACCACTGTACAGAATACGCTTAGCAAATAGTGCATGTAAATTCTAATTAATGCCAATTAGTGTTGATAATTGGTTGTTAACATCCAATTATTGGTGCTGATTAGCTTGTTAACCAATTAGGTTATGCACAATGTTATGGAATACCCTTCGATTTCCACATGGAAATCTCAGTGTTATATATAGAATCCAGGGGATAAGTTGTACACCTAAGTGGCACCACACCCTTTCTGGACAGATAATTTTGGACATGTGAGAGGCAATTCTATAACCAGGCACTCAAAAGGGTGAGCTCCTTTGCGCATAAATGCACAAAATATTAGCACTATAAGCATTGTTCTGTAAGGGTACATATGAGTGACGTAGCACATAAATTCAAGAGTGTATACATATGGATGTGGTAAAAGCAGTTAGCTTAGCAGGGTTTAAAAAGGTTTGTATAGTTTCCTAAAAAAATGTTTTTAAAGTCCATAAGCCATTATTAATATGAACTTGGGAAAATCCACTGCTTATTTCTAGGATAAGCAGCATAAAATCTATTTTACTGTTCTGAGAACTTGCCAGGTACTTGTGGCTTGGATTGGCCACTGTTGGAAACAGGATACTGGGCTTAATGGACCTTCGGACTGTCCCAATATGGCAACACTTATATTCTTATGATATGGGCATGCCTCCCAGTTATGTGCCTCACTGACTATCTGTTCCCAATCAGTTGTTCTGTAATGTACATATGTCACCAGCTTTTCCCTGCAGTGTTGTTGAAACTGTCTTCATGAATTCATCCAGGCTTTTGTGACGACTAGACCCAATGATTTGGCATGGTGTTATTTGTGGTGTGAGGTGAACTGCACAAATATACCTTCTTATTAATGCTACACGTTCCCTTGCCACATTTAGGCATGCTCAGTTTCACCACGTCTATGGCTGGAGCATCTGTGGGCACCTAAATGTAAGGTGCACCGATGCTGGGTTATGCTAGTATTCTACAATGGAATCTGGCCGCCCAGATGCAGTTGTAAAATAAGTTCTTGCCGCACAGCATAGGAGTGCCTAAAAGGAGGTGCTCACTTACAGAATTGCCCCAATAATGATTTAAATGTCCAAAATTATCCATTCAAGCTACTGAGTGTATGTGAAAATTGACCTCATGAAACATAGATATCAGAAAATTAAAAGGGGCATCCATGAAAAGTGCATGAAGATCCAGGCCTTTTGCAGGAAAATAGTAAGAAGATATAACTGTGCAAATAACACCATGCCAAATCGTTGGGTCTGGACATCACAGAAGCCTGGATGAATCCATAAAGACAGTTTCAACAACATTGCAGAGAAAAGCTGGTGACGTATCTACCTTACAGAGCTATTGGTTAGGAACAGATAGCCAGGGATAGTTTAAACATTGGGCAGACTAGGTGGCCACCTATGTCACCAGCTTTTAGGAGGTGACAAAGAGCAGCTGCAGTCAAAGCTAAGCAATAGGTCCTTAAGAAGATACGAATATAAGAATAGCCATACTGAATCAGACTGATGGTCCATCTAGCCCAGTATCCTGCTTCCAACAGTGGCCAATCCCAGTCACAAGTACCTGGCAGAAACCCAATAAGTAGCAACATTCCATGTTACCAATCCCAGGGCAAGCAGTGGCTTCCTCCATGTCTATCTCAATAGCAGACTATGGACTTTTCCTCCAGGAACCTGTCTAAACCTTTTTTAAACACAGATATGTTAACTGCTGTTACTATATCCTCCGGAAGCGAGTTCCAGAGCTTGATTATTCATTGAGTGAAAAAATCCAAACATCGGAGGGCTCAAGCTGGGGTATAGTGGTCATCATGGAAGATAAATAAAAAGGTTTTCCTGTATTTAAAACTTTATGGGTAAGGAGAAAGATTTTAAATTGTGTCCAATATTTCACAGGAAGCCAGTGAAGTTCTTTCAAAAAAGAGGTGATATGATCAAATTTCTTTACTGTACAGAGTAGCCGAGTAGCAGTATTATGCGGGGTTTGTAAGTGGTGCAATTGGAAATGAGAAAGGTCATTGTACATCACATTGCAGTAATTGAGTCGTGATATGATGACTGCATGAACCAAAGTTTGGAGAGATACTGAGTCAATATAATGGGAAATGAAGCGGAGATGATGTAACCAAAATAAATCCAGTCCTTATAACCTGTGAGATTTGTTTGTCGAAAGAGAGATTGGTGTCAATAATGATACCAAGGTACCTAAAAGAATCAACTGTTGGAATGAATAGACCAAATAAGAAAGGTATCAAAGAAGGCTTTACATGATTGCCAGTAACCCAACAAATAGTGGTCTTTGCAGGATTGGGGACAAGCTTATGAGATAAAAGCCAATTAGAAACTGAAAAGAGTGCTGTTTGAAACAGGGTTAAGTCCAGAGCTGAACTTGATGTGGGAAAGATTATGAGAATGTTGTCAGCATAAATATAGAAATGAAGATTAAAGTCCTGCAGCAAGGCTCCTAATGGGCTGATAAAGATACTGAACAACAGTGGTGATAAAATGGGGCCTTGTGAAACTCCACAGTGTACGGAGATAACAGGTGAAACAGAGGTAGAAGTATGGACTGTATAAGAACGATCAGTGAGAAATGATGCAAACCATGCGAAGGGAATCCCTTCTATCCCAATATCTTGAAGACATGTAAGAAGAAGAACGTGATCAACAAGGTCAAAGGCTGCAGAAAGATCTAAAGATATTAGAAGAGCAATGTTACCCCTATCTAAAATAGAATGAAGATCAATAACAAGTACCATGACAGGGTGGAGGAGTGGCCTAGTGGTTAGGGTGGTGGACTTTGGTCCTGGGGAACTGAGAAACTGAGTTCAGTTCCCAGCACAGGCAGCTCCTTGTGACTCTGGGCAAGTCACTTAACCCTCCATTGCCTGCCACATTGAGCCTGCCATGAGTGGGAAAGTGCGGCGTACAAATGAAACAAAAATAAAACAGTAGTTATAGTACTATGGTGAGTTCGGAAGCCTGTTTGTCTAGGATGATGGATGGATAGTTGATCCACTCTTGAGAGAGCAGATCAAAAACTACCTTTTCAGTAATTTTAGGAACTATGCTTAAGATAGAAACTGGTCTATAATTGAATGGCTCAGATAGATATAAGGATGGACCCTTAATTAAGGGCTTAACTACAGCCTTTTTCCAGACAGATGGGACGGTACCTGAAGTTAAACTTAAAGAAAGTAGATGAAGCAGCAATGGGGTGAGACCATGATGATTCATTTTTAACCAACTGGAGGGTAGAGGATCCAAAAGGCAGGTGGTTAAATGGATATGTTTAATGTTGTTTTCTAGGGAGACCAACGAGGAGATGGAGAAGGTGATGGTACAGTGAAGTCAGAGAGACTGGAAGCAGTACCTATAGAAGGAAGAGATGGACTTTACACAGGGTATATAGTAAAGAGTTGCAAAGTGTAGTCACTTTATCCTGAAAGTAAGTAGCTAAAGTGACTACTGAAGGAACAGACATGTTGGAAGAAACTACAGAGAAACGTTCTCTGGCAGAGTTATTTGAATCGATGATATGCGAAGAATAATAGATCCATTTTGCAATTTTATCTTTCTTATTGTAAAAACTTGAAAGTGTATGAAATGTTTGATGAGACTCAGCAGAACATGTTTTCTGCCAATCTTTTCTGCCTTTCAAAGTTGATGACAAATAGTATATAACCCATGGTGAAACCAAGGGTATTTACGCTTAGTGGATGTGGCTTGGTCATGTTCATTAGTAAAAGAGATTACTTCAGAAGTAGAAGGGGCAGTAAAGTATGACTGCAGATAAGTATCTATTTTGAAGCTTCTTCAAGGGGAAGAGAGAGGAAAGTATCTAGGAAAAGCATGAAAAGGGGGACAGACATATCAGGATCTTGAGAGTGAAATCAAGTAGCAATATAGGGCTGTGCCAATTTGTGGAATTGAGGATATGGACTAGTTAGTGAAGAAACTATTTAAAAATAATCAGTCCAAGGCAATGCAAAAGACTGAGGTTTATGAGAGAGAAAAAAATATTTTGGCAGAATAACTAAATCTAATATATGACCTGCTGAATGTGTGGGTATGTGTTGCTCTAAAACTACAGCCTGCTTACTTTATCACTACAAACTGCTCAGAGAATAAATTACTGCAGATTCTTTTGGATTCGTATTGGGTAAATGAGACTTTTTATTAGAACTTTAAACGGAGAGTGTATAAGTCATTATTGCTCCAACTGCACAATGATTAAGAAATATACACACTAATCAAGTTGCATAACTAAAAGAAAGCTATAAGACAGAGATATATATTATACATACAGCATCACTGGTCAGGAATTTCAGGCCCTTAGCTCATCAGCCGGGAGGCCTGTTGCAGCGAAAGCCCGAAGTCTCCTTATGACCACGAACAGTCTTTCTACGCAGTGCATCCACCCATAGATGAGCCTCTGATCTTTGCTGCAACAAGCCCCTCTTCTTATTAGGTTTTTTCAGAGCCATGGAAAATTACAAAGATGTGCAAGAGAATGTAGTCACATGCTCTTGGTTTCAAGTAAACAAGCCACTGGCCAGATGGCCTATCTCTTGAACCTTGAACATGCCCCACTTCCCTTTTGCACAAAATAAATCAGAGATATGACTTCATCTTGTTTTGCAAGAAAAAATTAGTTTCAGTCAGAAAACAGGTACTTCAGAGTAGACTGTCTGTTTAGAGCAGAATTGAAAAACAATCTTAAAATATTCCATACATTTACAAGGAAAGTTACTTTTGGTTAAAGACAGAAGATTTTAAGGTGTATTATAGGTCAAAGCAAGATTGAAAAGCAATCCTTAATATCTTTCATCACAGGATATAGTAACTAACTGAGCAAACTCAAGGTCAACAAGGAATGTAAGAAAGGAGGTGGATCCAGGAGCTAACGGTTTATTAATGTGCACATTAAAATCACCTAAGATAATGAGATCTGAAAATCAGTAGCCACATCTGCTAGTGTTTGTGTTAGTGCTAGTGGGTGTGGGGTATTCCTAGCACTTACATGCATGAGGTTTAGAATACTAGCAATTACACACCTAACTAAACATTTACATCAGCCTTTCAGCTGGCATTACTGCTTTAAACTAAAGTTAGACACATAACTGTGGACTTATACTAGTATTTTATAATGATGATTATACTTGTAATTACTGCACTTACTGCACAGAATCCCAGTGCCTAACTTTAAGTGACCTGTAGAGAATTATCCCGTGGAGGGGCATAATCGAACGGCGCCGGCCATCTATATGGGCAGCCATCTTTAAGGCCGGCGCCACAAAGAGGTGTCCCAAACTGTATTATCGAAACAAGATGGCCGGCCATCTTTCATTTCAATGATACGGTTGGAGCCGGCCAAATGTCAGAGATGGCCGGCATCGGTTTTCGCCGATAATGGAAACCAATGCCGGCCATCTCAAACCCGGCCAAATCCAAGGCATTTGGTCGTGGGAAGGGCCAGCATTCATCGTGCACTGATCCCCCTGACATGCCAGGACACCAACCGGGCACCCTAGGGGGCACCGCAGTGGACTTCATTAATAGCTCCCAGGTACATAGCTCCCTTCCCTTGGGTACTGAGCCCCCAAATCCCCCCAAAACCCACTCCCCACAACTGTACACCACTACCATAGCTCTTATGGGTGAAGGGGGCACCTACATGTGGGTACAGTGGCATTCGGGTGGCTCCCATTTACCACCACAAGTGTAACAGGTAGGGGGGATGGGCCTGGGTCCGCCTGCCTGAAGTGCACTGCAGTACCCCCTAAAACTGCTCCAGGGACCTGCATACTGCCGTCATGGAGCTGGGTATGACATTTCAGGCTGGCATAGAGGCTGGGAAAAAATGTTTTTTTTTTTTAGGGTGAGAGGGGGTTGGTGACCACTGGGGAAGTACAGGGAGGTCATCCCCGATTCCCTCCAGTGGTCATCTGGTGAGTTGGGGGACCTTTTTGAGGCTTGGTCCTAAAAATAAATGGACCAAGTAAAACCGGGCAAATGCTCGTCAGGGCCGACCTTCTTTTTTCCATTATCAGCCGAGGGCAGCCATGTGTTAACCATGCCTCGTCCCGCCTTCGCTACGCCTCCAACATACCCCCTTAAACTATCGCCGCTCCTGCGACGGACTGCAGTTGAGGCCGGCCAATATCACCTTTCGATTATACCGATTTCGCCGGACTTGAGAGATAGCCGGCCATCTCCCGATTTGTGTCGGAAGATGGCCAGCCTTCTCTTTTGAAAATAAGCAGGATAGTGACCAAAAATCCACAGAGAGAAAAGGTATACATTCATTGGTCACCAATAAATAGAATATCAAACCCTTTGTGTTTCTTGACTATGAAACATGAGTATTCCCTGGTGCCTATTGGGTTATACAAACTAAGAAGAAAAACTGTATTTTTGAGCTGCCAACATAGGAGGTACATCATTTTGTGTTTCATTTTTATCTTTTGATAATCATTTTGTATTTCATATATACAGCTCAATGACAACAAAAAACAGCACCATTTTATGATCATGAATCTTAACAGTAACCAATCCTTCCATCCCATTACACATATCCTTATTCCCTCCTTCTCATTCCCATCTCACACCCTTCACCCCCGCCCCACCACCTTCTCTTATTTCTATCAGTGTTGTATTTTGTGCACTACCTGTGTGGTTCCTTCTGGCTGCTGGTCCCAAACCACTCCTTATTTCCCTTTTTTCTTCCTCTTACATTCTCCCCTAGGATGTTTATTTTTATTTAAATTCCCCTGTAAGAGTGCTATTAAGTATCATGGAAATGATGATAGGGGAAATATCCACAACTACTTATACACTCAGCATTGCGTGTTGATTGCATTTTTTTTTTTTTTTTTTAATTTGCCAGCATGGTCAAGACAAAAGATTGGGTCATATACAATCTACAGTAATGAGGTCAGTTTTCCCATCCTAACTCTACTTTTTAGGCTCTTAAATATTTAGTGAAATTTCAAGCATAAATTTAGGCATTTTTTTTCTAGAAATAAGGTTCTGGCACTCATACAGAGCCAAACTTAGGAGACAGAAAGGCTCATTTTCAAAAAAGAAAAATGTCTAAAAAGTGACATAGGTCTGCATTTGGATGTTTTTCTCACAAAAACATCCAAATCAGTATTTTCGATACTTATTTTTAGACGTTTTTCTATGAAGTCCGTCAAAAGTCCGTCCAAATCTCAATGGGGTGTTTCAGGGGCATGTTCAGGGCAGGACTTGGGCGTTCCTAAGACTTAGATGTTAATCAGCCATAGTGGAACAAAACAAAAACGTCCAGGACTAAAACTTAGATGTTTTGAGCTAGACCTGTTTTTATTACAAATAAGGCACAAAAAGGTGCCCTAAATGATCAGATGACCATAGGAGGGAATTAGGAATGACCTCTCCTTATTCCCCCAGTGGTTACTAACCCCCTCCCAACCCCCAAAAATGTGATAAAAAACATTACTTGCCATTACATTCAGGTCCATCAGAATAGCATGCAGGTCCCTGGAGTAGTCTAGTAGTGGGTGCAGTGCACTGCAGACAGGTGGACCGAGTCTCCTACCTCTCCCTACCTGTTACACTTGTGGAGGAAACTGCAAGCCCTCCAAAACTCACCGGAAACCCACTGTACCCACATACAGGTACCCCCTTCAACCGTAAGGGCTATGGTAGTGGTGTACAGTTGGGGGTAGTGGGTTTTAGGGGGCTCAGCAGACAAAATAAGGAAGCAATGGTCAGAAGTGTACCTGGGAACATTTTATGAAGTCCACTGCAGTGCCCCCTAAGGTGCCCTATTGCTGTGCTGGGATGTCAGGGGGACCAGTCTACTAAAACTGCTGGCTCCTCCTACATCCCAAAGGCTTGAATTTGTTCATTTTGCACTTGGACTTTTTTTTCCAAAATGGACCAAAAAATGTCCAAAATACAAAGCATCCATAGTATTTTCAAAAAAAAAAGATAGACATCTTTCTTTATTGAAAATGACCTTCTTTCCTGTTCAGAATTTGGACATTTTGTGTAAAATATTCAAATTCTGATTTAGATATCATATCAAAAATGCCCCTCAGAGTGACTTTACATGGCTCCTCCCCTACAAAAGCAAACTCTAAAATTTCATTCCATAAACACACGTCAAACCCAAAAGCATAAATAAAGGCACTGTATAAATGATCAAGAAAACCAATATATGCACCAATATATGGTAGTAGAATATGTGAGTTAAAGAAAGACATGTATGAATAGTGGTTCATGAAGCTAGAATAATAAGAACAGAAGGATTTGCAATACTGGGACAGACCGAAGGTCTATCAAGCCCAGTATCTTGTTTCCAACAGTGGCCAACCAAAGTCACAAGTACCTGGCAAGATTCCAAAACAGTACAATACATTTTAAGCTGCTTATCCTAGAAATAAGCAGTGGATTTTCCCCAAGGCCATGTTAATAATGGCTTATGGACTTTTAAAGAAGTTATCTAAACATTTTTTAAACCCCACTAAGCTAACTGCTTTTACAACATTCTCTGGCAACGAATTCCAGAGTTTAATTACACGTTGAGTGAAGAAATATTTTCTCTGATTCGTTTTACAATTACTACTTTGTAGCTTCAATGCATGCTCCCTAGTCCTAGTATTTTTGGAATGAGTAAACAAGTGATTTATGTCTACCCATTCCACTACACTCATTGTTTTATAGACCTCTTCATATCTCGCCTCAGTAGTCTTTTCACCAAGCTGAACAGCTCTAGTCACTTTAGCATTTTCTCATAGGGAAGTCATCCCATCCCTTTTATCATTTTTGTCGCCCTTCTTTGTACTTTTTCTAATTCCACTATATCTTTTTTGCAGTGACCAGAATTGCACACAGTACTTGCGGTGCGGTCACCATTTTATAACATTATATAATAACCCAAATAGCTTTATACTGACATATAGTTTTCTGGTGCCTTAAGAATGATAAATCTTAAAATGTCCAAATAACACTATAAAAATAAAATTGTGAGCAGTGAAAGCAATCAATGTTCTGCAGTCCTATCAATTTCAATGTGTCACAATGAATCAAGGCTGAATAGCAACACTGATATCCTATCCTAATTATCTGGAGCAGACAATATCCACAGTTCAACAGAACCCCGTTTTGGTATTTTCTTCTTCATGAACCATTATCTTACTTAACCAGACACCACTCTTCAGTACATACAGGTTCTAGATGCAGTGACAGACAACCTGACAATGAATGCCGTCTCTCGGTTGAACCATGGATTTTCTCTGCTCCAGATAAGTTGACTTGTTCATTATTATTTAGTCCCACATCAAATAGGATATCAATGCTGCTATTCAGCCTTGATTCATTGTGATTGGACACTAACCCCCATGTTTACTAAGCCGTGCTAGTGGCTACCGTGTGCTAATGCCAATACAGCCCATTCACTTTGAATGGGCTATGTCGGTATTGCTGCATGGCTTAGTAAACAGAGGGGTGAGATTTATTATCACTTTTATGGTGCCAGAAAACTGTATGTCAATATAAAATTATTTGGGATATAATATGATGTCATGAGAGCAGTGAAATGATAGCCTAAATTGGTGGACCAGTATTCATATATGTGGTTCTCTCCAATTCCCACTGCAGTTCTTTGTGACTCTGGGCAAATCATTTAACCCACCATTGCCCCAGGTACAAAATAAGTACCCATGTGTAAAATGTAAACTTCTTTGATTGTATCCACAGACAGGCAGCATATCAAATCCCATCCCCTTTCCCTTTTTCCTTTACTGATACATTCCAATACGATATATTGGTACATAGAAATATTGGTTTTCTTGATCATTTATACAGTGCCTTTATGTATAGTTTTGGCGTATGTCATGTGCTTATGGAATTAAACTTTAGATTATGGATATTATATAATCAGCTTCTTTCCTTCTTAGTAGAGAGATTTGAGTTTAGTGGATGATATATAAAATGGCAGCATTGGAAATACTCAAAAATAGGGGCAAAACTTCTCTAGAAATATAAACAAACATTCTCACTAGTGCTGTAAACCATCTATCTACAGAATTTCATCCACCTCAACCTTTTTGTGTATATAGCAAAAAGTTTTCACTTATCTGCACTCCATAAATTGTCTGAAGGAGAGTACCTATCCATCAATTTATCTTAGCCTGAAGGGGCAAAACCATGAACAATCTTAAAAATCAAACACAAACATTTAAATTGGATTTGATAACAAATGTGCAATCAATGAAGGGAAAATAACATGGCTGTTGGGCGGGTGGGGTCTACATCAGTATGATCACATGACTCCCAAGTAACAGCATTTTGAGCTAACTGTAGCGATTAAAGGATGGTTCATGTAAATCCAAAATACACAACATTACAGTAATCACAATAAGGACAAGCAAGAGACTGCAGAATGATATGAAAATAATCAGAATCTAAAAAAAGGACATAGATGATCCATTAACCACAATTTGAAGAAGGCAATACATAACAGGTTTTTAACATACAAATAAAAGAGAAAATTCCAAATCATACCCAAATATCAAATTTGATGACGTATCACTACAGGCTCCAATCAGTCACCAAGAGCAAGATGGCTACTGCTACAACTGAACTGAAGCTAGCTGTGCAATGAATTCTGAATGGAAAAAGCATTCTTCATGTTTTGGCTCAATGTGTGGCTAACAAAAACAGCACATTGACCGCTAAATTTAACCAGCTTACAGGAAAGTACCTGTACACTAATATGAGCATTTGAAGACTGTTGGTGTAAATGGACTTTTCCATCTATCTGTATTGATGGCAATGAAATACAGGGCTAAGATTTTAGTTAAGCTGCAAGCAAGTAAAATTGCTGAGACGCTGCACAGAAATAGTTAAGATTCTGGTAAATAGGGGTAAATCTGGATTATCAAAGTCATGTCCAAGAACAACACAATCAGTGTGGTAACAGTAACTTCCAAAATACCATGGCAGCAACACTCAGCTGCCTAACTGACACAAAAATATAACTGGATGACTTATCCACTTATCTTTATGCCATACAGTCAGCATCTCTATCCACTGGTTCTCAAAATTAGTAGTTGAAAAGGTAAGGAACAACAAGTTAGCTTTCATAAACTACAAGAGATCACAGAAAGGAACACAGGTGACAATATCTGGAAAAGATAAGAGAAACTGGTAAAGTAGTCAGGAAAGCAAAGATGCAAATGGAAGAAAAAAAATAGCCCATACAGTAAAATTGGGGTGGGGGGAACAAGACATTTTTTACATATGTTACTAATAGAGGAAGTGCAAAAGTGGCATTATGAGACTCAAGGGTGAAGGGGAGGAATATGTAGAAGCTGATAAGGATAAGGCAGAATTACTTAGCAAATATTTCTGTTCTGTGTTCACAGATGAAGTGAAGGGAGTAGGTCCACAGAAGACAAACAGAAATAGGAATGGAAGTATGATAGACCCTGAATGATTTTCAGAGAACTGTGTTCATGAGGTGCTAGCTAACCTAAAGGTGGACAAAGTGATGAGACCAGATGGCATACATCCGAGGATATTGTGATAAGTAAGAGGTTGTCCTATCCTAGGCAGGCCACTAGATGATGCTGTTCCCTTAAAAAATGGCCAGGGAAAATGTCCAGGTGCATCACTAGAGGGTGCCAGTAGGACCGGGGAGAGTCCTGGGATGGCTACAGGTGCAGGCGGTTATGGGCTGGGCCCTGTTTAGCTATTAACCACTTTATACCCCTCCTGAGTGTGAAAGGAAGAGAAGAGAGCTGGTAGCTGAAGAAAGAGAATCTCCCTGGAAAGAACTGGCTGAACCCTATGGACTTGTGGTGGACTGTGTGCTCAAGGAATAAAAACAGGCTGGAGTAAGAAGTCCCTAAAGCATTAGTGTTGGACTGTGTAGCCTCAGTACTTAGAGGAACTGTGTGTTCAAAGAAAGAAGGGACTGTGTGTCCAAAGAAAGAAGGGACTGTGTGTCCAAAGAAGAAGTAGGACTGTGTGTCCAGAGGAGGGGGAGCTGTGTGTCCCAGTACTGAGAAGCAGGCTGCAAAGCCTGGGGTTAGAAGTCCCCAAAGTATTGAAGTTAGTAATGAGCCCAGGTATCTGTGTGGAGAGGCTCAGTGTGTGAAGACATGTGAATGTATAAAGTATTTAAGCTAGAAGAAGTGTGCCCAGGGGCTGGAATAAAGAATTGCCTGAGGAATATGCTGTTGGTGAGCCCTGTTTAATTTTGCCTCTGGAGAACCAGGTCACCCTGAGCGTGAAAGGGTAACATGCTAATCTGCATACAATTTGCATACTGAGAACCAGCTCACCCTGAGTGAAAAAGGGGCCCAGGAGCTTGAGGTTGGATTGCTCAGGATGCTAGGAAGAGACTGGTTGGAGTTCTGTTCAGAGGCCACAGGCCTGTTGGGGAGGGGGAATAGAAGCCTCATCTTCACAATATTGAAGGAACTCTATAGTAAGTTATGGTAGCTCTGCTATCTGATCTTGTCAATGTTTTTCTAGAGTCAGGAGTGGTCCCGGAGAACTGGAGAAGGATGGATATGATTCCTCTTTACAAAAGCGAAAAAGAAGATGGTTGGAATCTGTAGACTAATTAGTCTGACCTCTGTGGTAAGTAAATTAATGGAAATACTGCTAAAATAGAGAATAGTAAGGGTTCTGGAATCCAATGGATTGCAGGACCTGAGGCAGCATGGTTTCACTAGAGGTAGGTCTTGTTAGACAAATCTAATTCATTTCTTTGACTGGGTGACAAGATAGTTGGATCGAGGGCCCTAAAGTGACTAACTGGGTTAGGAACTGGTTGAGTGGAAGGTGACAGAGAGTAATGGTAAATGGAGCTCAGTCTGATGAAAAGGATATTACTAGTGGTGTGCTCTAAGGCTCTGCTCTAGGTCCAGTTCATTTTACCATTTTTGTAAGTGATATTGCTGGAGGTCTGTCTGGTAAATGTTTCCTGTGAGGGAGTGAGTAGTATAGCGGCAGGTGTCCCTAGGAACATTCCCTCACTGAAGGTGCAGGTTAGCCACCTTACAGCAGGTGGCGCTAAGAGGACACAGTTTAGCTGCCCGAAAGCAGGTGGTGCTAACTGCCAAAGCAACTCCTAAGTCAGACGGCAGGGCTCAGAGGGAAGGAAGGTTAAATGTCCTGAGAGAGTGTAGACTCTCCCTGCCTAACACATAAGAGAGACTTATGTGTTAGGCGGGGAGAGTCTGATAGGTACTGAGGGGGAGAGGGATCTTGGGGTGATAGTATCCGAGGATCTGAAGGCGACGAAACAGTGTGACAAGGTGGTGGCCATAGTGAGAAGGTTGCTAGGCTGTATAGAGAGAGGTGTGATCAGCAGAAGAAACGAAGTGTTGATGCCCCTGTACAAGTCATTGGTCAGGCCCCACCTGGAGTATTGTGTTCAGTTTTGGAGGCCGTACCTTGCGAAGGATGTTAAAAAAATGGAAGCGGTGCAAAGAAAAGCTACGAAAATGGTACGGGATTTGCGTTCCAAGACGTATGAAGAGAGACTTGCTGACCTGAACATGTATACCCTGGAGGAAAGGAGGAACAGGGGTGATATGATACAGACGTTCAAATATTTGAAAGGTATTAATCCACAAACAAATCTTTTCCGGAGATGGGAAGGCGGTAGAACGAGAGGACATGAAATGAGGTTGAAGGGGGGCAGCCTCAGGAAAGATGTCAGGAAGTATTTTTTCACAGAGAGGGTGGTGGATGCTTGGAATGCCCTCCCGCAGGAGGTGGTGGAGATGAAAACGGTAACGGAATTCAAACATGCGTGGGATATGCATAAAGGAATCCTGTGCAGAAGGAATGGATCCTCAGAAGCTTAGCCGAAATTGGGTGGCGGAGCAGGTGGGGGGAAGAGGGGTTGGTGGTTGGGAGGCGAGGATAGTGGAGGGCAGACTTATACGGTCTGTGCCAGAGCCAGTGATGGGAGGCGGGACTGGTGGTTGGGAGGCGGGAAGTACTGCTGGGCAGACTTGTGCGGTCTGTGCCCTGAATAAGGCAGGTACAAATCAAGGTAAGGTATACACATATGTTTGTCTTGTTGGGCAGACTGGATGGACCGTGCAGGTCTTTTTCTGCTGTCATCTACTATGTTACTATGTAACCAGTTAGGGTCCAAGGCAAGAGATCTCCCGGAGGAAGGCTCCAAGTGAAGGAATTCTTCCTAAAGTGTTAGCTGGGATGCAGTACCTGTGGGGGAGTCACAGGGAAGCAATGAGTGGTCCTAGCTCAGAGGTTTACATGCGAAGGAACATAAGACTGCAGAGGTAAAGCAGTGCCTTCATTTTGTGTGAATGTTATTGTCGTTGCTGACCAGGGTTGGAAAGAGTCTGTGACAGGGGAACAAACTGTATTGCTTTTTAATTATTTTCTACCAATAAAGATTCCTTTGATTTTGCACTGCAAACTGCCTGTGCCTATGAAATCCTGTAACCAGCTGCCAATCACACTTATATTGCCACTTTGTGGATGATACCAAAATCTGCAATAAGGTAGACATCCCTGATGGTGTGGATAATATGAGGAGAGACCTAGTGAAGCTTGATCTAGGATATGGCAGCTAAGAATTCATGTTTTAAAAAATGCAAGATCATGCATTTGAACTACAAAAAAACTCAAGGGAGCAGTACTGTTTAGAAAATGAAGTATTTTGTGCATGAAATAGCAGCAAGACTTTGGTGTGATTGTATGTGATTATCTTAAGGTAGCCAAACAGGTAGAAAAGGCAACGCTAGAAAGCTAGAAGGATGCTTGAGTACCTAGGGAGACGAATGGCTGCAGGAAAAAGGGGTTGATAATGTCTCTGTATGTCTCTAGCGAGACCTCATTTAAAGTACAGTGTACAATTCTGGAGACTGCATAACTATATATCAAACAGATATAAATAGGATGGAATAGAAGGCAGCTACTAAAATGGTCAGGTTTTCCAAGTTTTCAAGTCTTCATCATAAAGCATACGGGGACAGACTTAAAGATCTCAGTGGGGCCGATATTCAGACCACGGGAGTTAGCCTGGCTAATTCCCACAGTCACCACTAAACCAGGATATTCAATGCTGGGCCGTTTCCAGTGAACGTCATTGAATATCCAGTTTATTTTTGGGCAGTTAGAAGATAACCGGTTATGTTGATGTTCAGACTTAGCTAGTTATCTTTAACCATCCAAATATAGCTGCTACAGTGGGGCTGAAAATCGGTGGATAGCCAGTTATGTTGGCCAATATAACCGGCTATCTGCTAGCCGCTAACCGATGATATTTGGCAGGAGATAGCCGGCTATCCCCCACTAAATATCACAAGATAGCCAATTATGGAGCATTTAACCAGCCAGATGCTGATCCTGGCTGGTTAAATGCTTTTGAATATCGGGAGGAATATGTATACTTCGAAAGAAAGGCGGGAGAAGGGAGTTATGATAGAGACATTTAAATACCTCTATGGTATAAATGCACAGGAAGCAAGACTCTGTAAATTGAAAGAAAGGTCTGGAATGTGGGGCATAAGATGAAGGTGAAAAGGGACAGACTCAGAAGTAACCTGAAGAAACACTACTTCATGGAAAGGGTAGTGATTTTGTGAAACATCTTCCCAGGATGATGGAGATGAAGACTGTATCTGAATTCAAGAAAACTTGAAACAAGTACATAGGATCTTGAAGGGAGAGGTAGTAGATAACATGGATGGACAGACTGGATAGGCCAAATGGTCTCTCTTTGCCTTCATTTTTCTATGCTGGTTTTTTCTATTTATGTAGGATTTCTGAATATGTGTCCTAAACCTAAAGGGATACGTTATCTATATAATTTAGGACACTAACTTTCCAGTGTTATTAAGCAGATAAATTTATCTGAATAGGGCTGAATATCAGCACTATGAAGACAAGTCTGTAAGTGGGCACCTCCTTTTAAGCGCCCCGACGCTGCGCATTGAGAGACTATTCTATAATGGCATCTGGGCCCCCAAAGTCCATTATAAAATTCTAACATATCCCAACATCGGCACATTTTACATTTATATCAGGCATAGACTTGGTGTAAATACGACAAGGGTGTTTGTAACTTCCAGTATTCTGTAAGTTACACACTTAAACGACAGCCTTGCCTACTGATGTAAGGTTAGAGAATGATCTGATTTGGTTTAGAAAACTTTAAAAAAAAATTTATTTTATGAATATGTTGATGTTTGAATAATTGTTTTTATTGTTATGCCTTTTCTTTAGTCCTTTGTTAAATGTAATTTCTTTATCTTTTGTAATATTTTAAGAACTCATGGGTTGGACGATGTATAAATAACTTATTTATTAGAACTGGTGGTACAGACATGCTTAACTAAATTAACTGATAGACAAAAGGAAACAACATGCATTATTTGCCTTAGAACATACTCATATGGGTTGAAAGGTGTAGCATTGAAAATGATATTATTTTATTTTTGTTACACTTGTATCCTGTGCTTTCCCGCTCATGGCAGGCTCAATGCAGCTTACATGGGGCAATGGAGGGTTAAGTGACTTGCCCAGAGTCACAAGGAGCTGCCTGTGCCTGAAGTGGGAATTGAACTCAGTTCCTCAGGGTCAGAGTCCACCACCCTAACCACTAGGCCACTCCTCCATTATTAACCTCCATAAGGTATTTGTTGAGGCCAAGAGCATAATTTTCAAAGATTTCCATAAAGGTAAATGGTGCAGAGAAAGAACAACTAGAAGTAGTCCTCTGCACTGTGGCTTAAGTGCTGGCACTGTTTGATAGCATAGCAAATTCTACTCACACTAATAAGGGCCAGGGCAGAGGAGGCCTGAGCAGATTCCCACCCATACAAGATGATTTCATTTTGAACTCCCCACAGGTCATTTCAATTAGAAACTTTGTCCCTCCTGCTAAGTCCATGGGTACTAAGTACCCACTGCACAGCCAGTCCTTGCATTTTCAAAGGTAAAATTGTCAGAGAGTTAACATTTTGAAAATGTGTTTGCAAGCCTGTAGCCCCACAAGGTCCTGTGGCATTTCCCAATTGGCCACTAAGAAAAACAAGGATAACCGTAGCATAATATTGCTTAACCTCTGGAATTGAGACATTGCTTTATGACTGAGCAATGAGGTCTAGCTCCTTCCACAGAATCAGGCAAACTCTGGCCTGGGAGGGAGGCCCCCAGATCCCAGCAGTTCTGAAATTTGCTATAAGAAGCAAAAGTTATGTTTGTGACCATCAGACTGTCCAATAGGAAACCAGCACCTCAGTTCAAATCTCAAAACTATTGCTGGCAATACAAACAACTTCAACCTTATATACTCATACACTATTCAATAACTAAATAGTAGAATAATTTATTTTTTAAAAAACAGGAAAAAAGCCTTTAGTATCCACTGTTTACATTTATTGCAGCAAAGTGGAGAAATAAAATCATAGGTCTTAAAATTCCTCCTAAAACATCTTTCATTACTTGGTTTTCAAAACTGTCTTTTTAATACAATTTAAAAAATCCTTCAGTACCTAAAGTGCTCAATTCATATGTCAAGCATCTTAGGCTTTCCACCCAGTGGAGGTCTTCATTTCACCTCACAGCCTCATCATGGGTGTCATTTCCTGCTCTGCAACAAGGAAACAAATCCAAGACACCTGAACTCCAAAGTTTTTTTTCTTATATTAATACTCGATCATCTACTTACAACACTCTATGGCAGTTTCTCAACATCACTTTGATAACATGGCGCCCACTATCAATTTCAATCAGCAGTATCAATTAGAACATAAGCTCCTTTCAATAGCCTAATTCCATTCAAAAAAGACTTTCCATTCTACTACTACTACTATTACTATTTAGCATTTCTATAGCGCTACAAGGCGTACGCAGCCTGTCTGGTTGCAAACATTTTAATCTATATATCCATCTCTGTTTGAGATACAGTACAAATATAACAGAAAATGTGGTTACCATGCCGGCATTAACTATTTAGTTTAGGCCTGCTATTCTGAGAGGACTGCGAGACACGAGAAAACAAGAAGTGAAATGGTGGGTAGTGGGTTCAATTACCACTACAGCAGCATGTGACCCTGGGCAAGTCACCTAACCCTCCATTGCCCCAGGTACGAAACAGATTGTGAGCTCGCTAGGGACAGAGAAAGTACCTGCATGTAATATGTAAACCACTATAGAAAGGCAAGATATCAAATGCATGACCCGAGGTAGAAGTTTCTAAATAGCCAAATTTGTGCTCAGTGACATTAACACACAAAGTTAGATTTACTAAAAAGTGCATTTTTTGCTTTGGGTCATACACTGTAGTAAATCCAGCTCACCAGTAGCAAGACCTATTATTTTAAATGAAATCACATCTACAGACGCTTTGTAATATACATTTAATGGTCAATATTCAAAAACACATATCCAGTTAACGGTTGCCACTGAGTCCAGATATGTGCCGGCGATCAGGACATTCAGCTGCACTAACTGCATAGTGCTGCTGAATATTCCCTCTGACCTCTTCGGTACTATCCAAACAGTGCCAAGACAGTCCGTGGGCAGAGCCAGAGACTATCCAGTTAGTGATGTTATTCAAGCCATTACCCTGATAGCCAGGGGCAGACTGACAGTGATCTAAGCCCCTAGGCACTAAGGGTCATGGACCTCTAACCACCTATCAAAAATGGTTAAACTAAATGGAAGGTAGGGGGATTGGGCCCCCTACTGTTGTGGACCCTTCAGCATTGTCCTATTGTCCCATTCATCAGTCTGCCCCTGCTGATAACTCAGTGGCCAAAGTTTGGACAGTAAAAAGGCTGTCCTAACATTAGCCAGTTTGCTATCCAGTTAATGGATTGAATATTGCAACCAAAGGGATATTACTATCGGTCAGTCCTGATTTCTGGATATTCAGTGCCTGCGGGTATCCAGATGCCGGTACTGGTTATCAGGAATATTTTTAACTGCAGCAGCTTGAGTTTTCACAAACACTGACTGCTACGGGCTGAATTTCAGCCCCTCAATTTTTATTCTCAAAACACTCCATAGGAAATTTTCCCTGCAATGAAACAGTTCTGCTATCTTGGTATTGTACATATTGACTGAAGAACGCAAGCAGAGGTGGGGGAAGAGAAAAACCAACTACGTAATCTGATTGATTAAATGACTCTTGATGCCTTATAAATCGTGCAGCATCTGTTCCAAATTTGACAACCCCAGATTTCTCTCTTATCTACCCTCCTTCATCATAAGGAGCTGGTGGTATTCTTAGAGGTGCAAAGTGGTTTAGTAGATAAAATCAACCAATCAAGACAGTAAAGAACTATAATAATACTTCTCCTATAGATACAACAGCTGGCACCTCCTATTTTTCAGGAGAACCCTGAAGGTTGCTCATGTTACAGGCAAACAAACAGTTAAAATCAGCCTTCAGTTTCAAACATAATTGCCTTCTACCCATCTAGAGGGGAAATAAATTTTCTTCTAAATTACTTCATTCTAGGCAGTTCCAGATGAATAAACCCTTTTAAAATAACATATGTAGAAACCCTTCACTCTGATCTAATTTTTCAAAAATCCGGTGCAGTTGTTCTAATAGTTAATGCTTTCTGAACAGTGAAAAAAAAATGTTTGCTATCATGAAGAATACAGATTAACGTCATTATTATATTTAGATGTCTGGCTGCAAGTCTTTCTTTTGAAGGAAGTGAAAAAAAAATACAGCACTCCGTAAGGCACTTTTTTCAGTAATAGATGTATTTTCCTCTTAAATCAATGCAAAGGCTAATTGGGGTGGAAGGTGACTATCCCCAGTGGTTACAATATATTTGCATTGCTATCCGTCTTTCTGGGACCAGTGTTAAACAAGGCTGAACCTTACTACACTGGACTGACAGAGATGATGCTAAAAATGCAAAGCGTGGTAACTGCTGCCATCCAGTGGCTGCATACATAGTTTACAGGGCCTAAGATGAATTTGCTGTTTCAGCTGAACTGTGACTGACAAGTTTGAGTAATTATCATACATGGACAAGCTGTAAATTAGCAGTTTCACTTCAACAAGCTAGAGGCTTGACTTCACCTTGGTCCCCTGCAATTAAATTGTTATTGTGTTACCCTATTTGTGAGGGGAATTAACCATATGAATAGTAGCATTGCCAACATAAACAATTAAGATTTACAAGTAAAAACTAAATAATTCTTAGAAGCCAAAAAGTTACCTAATTAAGAGGCCCTTTAACTAAAGCTTAGCTTGCGCTAATGGACATTAGCATTCACTAAGTGCCACATGGCCCATAGGTATAAAACAGAATATTTTTTTATTTTTATTTTTACCCCGCACTTTCCCACTCATGGCAGGCTCAATGCGGCTTAGGTACTTATTTGTACCTGGGGCAATGGAGGGTTAAGTGACTTGCCCAGAGTCACAAGGAGCTGCCTGTGCCTACAGTGCATGCTGTGCAACATTTAGTGCATGCTAATGTCCATTTGTGCATGGTAACTTTAGTAAAAGGGCCCCTAAGGGGCACTTTTACTAAGCCATGTAAGCATCTACATATGCCCAACGCATGCCAAAATGGAGTTACCACCTGGCTACAGCATGGCTCTTGCGGTAATTTCATTTTTGGCGCACGTCCGATACGCACGGCCGAAAAAATATATTTTTTTATTTTCGGATGCATGCAAGTGGCATTGGACGTGTGTAGGTCATTACCACCTGGTTACCACGTGAGACTTTACCGCTAGGTCAATGGCTGGCAGTAAGGTCGCAGACCCAAAATGGACGTGCAGCAATTTTGATTTTGCCGCATGTCCATTTTCAGCAAACATTTTTAAAAAGGCCTTTTTTACAAGCACATTGAAAAATGGATCGGCACACGCCCAAAACCCACACCTACACTACCACAAGCCATTTTTCAGGGCGCCTTAGTAAAAGGACCCCTAAGTCTATAGTTTATTATGAAACGTTATTATTAGAAAAAAAAAGTATAAATAACATCTCCAATATAGAAGCCAAAGAAGTCACTTCAGACTAATTTTATTGTGGTACTACGAGGCTCATTTAAAAAAAAAAAGCATCCAAAAAACATCATAAGGTGGCAGAAAGGACTCTAACTGGTACACTTGTGGTGGAATGTTTGAGCCCTCCAAAAAAACACAAAATACCTATTCTACCTATATATAGGTAACACCTGAAGGCATACGGGCTATTGTAATGGTGTACAGTTGGGTACAGTAGGTTTTGGGGTAGATTTTGGAGGGCTCACCATACAATATAAGTGGGCAACAGTGAAATGTGTACCTGGAATCTTTTATGTGAAGTCTACTGCAATGCCTCCTAGGGTGCCCCACTGCTCTGCTGGAATGTCTGTGTGACCAGTCAGTCTACTAAGAATGCTGCACCCTTCTCCCCCCCCCCCCACCCCCACCCCATACATCCCAATTACTTGTTTTTGTGTGCTTTTCCCTTTTTTGAAGTAGCCATTTTCAAAACAAAAAGTTGGACATTTTTCTGGTTTGAAAATGGCCATGTTTGCTACTGAATGTTTGGACTTTTTTTTTTTTTTTTTTACAAAATATCTAAGTTGGATTTAGACATCATATTGAAAAGGTATTTGGTATATAAAAATGAATATATCATACTATTGCTATTTGCTGTGCAGGGATCATCAGACTTTATAAATCTGAAGAACATACAGTGGTGGAAATAAGTATTTGATCCCTTGCTGATTTTGTAAGTTTGCCCACTGACAAAGACATGAGCAGCCCATAATTGAAGGGTAGGTTATTGGTAACAGTGAGAGATAGCACATCACAAATTAAATCCGGAAAATCACATTGTGGAAAGTATATGAATTTATTTGCATTCTGCAGAGGGAAATAAGTATTTAATCCCTCTGGCAAACAAGACCTAATACTTGGTGGCAAAACCCTTGTTGGCAAGCACAGCGGTCAGACGTCTTCTGTAGTTGATGATGAGGTTTTTTGCACACATGTCAGGAGGAATTTTGGTCCACTCCTCTTTGCAGATCATCTCTAAATCATTAAGAGTTCTGGGCTGTCGCTTGGCAACTCGCAGCTTCAGCTCCCTCCATAAGTTTTCAATGGGATTAAGGTCTGGTGACTGGCTAGGCCACTCCATGACCCTAATGTGCTTCTTCCTGAGCCACTCCTTTGTTGCCTTGGCTGTATGTTTTGGGTCATTGTCGTGCTGGAAGACCCAGCCACGACCCATTTTTAAGGCCCTGGCGGAGGGAAGGAGGTTGTCACTCAGAATTGTACGGTACATGGCCCCATCCATTCTCCCATTGATGCGGTGAAGTAGTCCTGTGCCCTTAGCAGAGAAACACCCCCAAAACATAACATTTCCACCTCCATGCTTGACAGTGGGGATGGTGTTCTTTGGGTCATAGGCAGCATTTCTCTTCCTCCAAACACGGCGAGTTGAGTTCATGCCAAAGAGCTCAATTTTTGTCTCATCTGACCACAGCACCTTCTCCCAATCACTCTCGGCATCATCCAGGTGTTCACTGGCAAACTTCAGACGGGCCGTCACATGTGCCTTCCGGAGCAGGGGGACCTTGCGGGCACTGCAGGATTGCAATCCGTTATGTTGTAATGTGTTACCAATGGTTTTCGTGGTGACAGTGGTCCCAGCTGCCTTGAGATCATTGACAAGTTCCCCCCTTGTAGTTGTAGGCTGATTTCTAACCTTCCTCATGATCAAGGATACCCCACGAGGTGAGATTTGCGTGGAGCCCCAGATCTTTGTCGATTGACAGTCATTTTGTACTTCTTCCATTTTCTTACTATGGCACCAACAGTTGTCTCCTTCTCGCCCAGCGTCTTACTGATGGTTTTGTAGCCCATTCCAGCCTTGTGCAGGTGTATGATCTTGTCCCTGACATCCTTAGACAGCTCCTTGCTCTTGGCCATTTTGTAGAGGTTAGAGTCTGACTGATTCACTGAGTCTGTGGACAGGTGTCTTTCATACAGGTGACCATTGCCGACAGCTGTCTGTCATGCAGGTAACGAGTTGATTTGGAGCATCTACCTGGTCTGTAGGGGCCAGATCTCTTACTGGTTGGTGGGGGATCAAATACTTATTTCCCTCTGCAGAATGCAAATAAATTCATATACTTTCCACAATGTGATTTTCCGGATTTAATTTGTGATGTGCTATCTCTCACTGTTACCAATAACCTACCCTTCAATTATGGGCTGCTCATGTCTTTGTCAGTGGGCAAACTTACAAAATCAGCAAGGGATCAAATACTTATTTCCACCACTGTATGAATGCACACAGCCATATTTTAGCTACAATTTTGTCTGTCTGTTGGTATTTTATAAAGGCACATAAGCTTACACATGGAGGGGTATTTCCAACATGTCATCTAAGTCAGAATTGCATGTTTTGCCCATAACATCCAAACAAATTAGTCTATCTCACAGCCATATTCAAAGAAGAAAAACATCCAGATTTTCTGTTTGAAAATGGCTGTGAAATGGATGTTTTTGTGCTGAGAATATCCAAAATGAATAGCCATTTTCCAAAATGAAGCATCTAACTTATGAACAGCAAAAAATCAGGGATAGAGACAGTCTGGCACCATTTTGATAAAAATGGCCACATAAACATCCAGGCAGAGCAGAGGGGTAGCCTAGTGGTTAATGCAGTGGACTTTAACCCAGGGACCTAATATTGCCCCTTTCCTCAGACTGATTTCAACTAACCACTATCCTTTGTCTCTTTCCACTCAATCAGTGCTGATGGGAGTGGCCTAGTGGTTAGTACACTGGTCTTGTAATCCCAAGGTGGCCGGTTCAAATCCCATTGCCACTCCTTGTGATCTTGGGCAAGTCACTTAACCCTCTATTGCCTCAGGTACAAACCTAGATTGTGAGCCCTCCTGGGACAGAGAAATATCCAGAGTACCTGAATGTAACTCACCTAGAACTACTACTGAAAAAGGTGTGAGCAAAATCTAAATAATTAATAAAATAAATAAGCAGTTCTTAACCCAGTCACTTTCCTCTGTATTCTATAAAGGTTGCCCAAATTTGGGTGACATAATTTGGGCATGGATCCCAAATTGTTACAGCTAACAAGCATTTAATTGGCACTAATGATTTGGGTGTCGATCTGGCTACACACTATTGTGTAACAATGGGTGCTTAAATTGGGTCACGTGCAACTCAAAAGGGGATGTGGTCATGGGTGGATCAGGGCATTCACAAACGATGCACACAGTGCTACAGAATAGCAGGGATTTACATCCAATTTATGCACCATAATTTACACCAGGTTTCAGCTGATGTAAGTCCTTGCACACAAAGTTGAGCGCTGAATTTAGCGCTCAATTCTGTTATATAAAGAATATACATTTATAGAATATCTTTTGAGCACTGAATTTTTAGTGCCATTTATAGAATCTGGTCCTTTAGGGGCTCATACCAAGGGTACTCAGTTTATTTATAAGTCATCTATGCGGAACAGTGTCAAAAGGCCTTGTGAAATCTAAGTACACCACATCTAGTGCTCTCCAGAGATGGGTCCATTGCTTTTTTAAAAGTACATAAGTAAAAGCACTGGTTTCAAAGTAGTGAAGAAAAAGTAGAAAGTCTTATTCCAAAAAAAATGCTCAAGTAAAAGTAATAAAGTTCAGCTGTTAAAACTACTTTTTTACTACAAAGTAAAACGCATTCTTAACAAGTTGGAACACAGAATCTAGTATGTTTACAAGCTGGCTTCCAGGACTAATCAGCGTGTGTTGCCATGGCTAAGAAAGCCTTTGCTCCTGTTTGTGCAACTCTTTATGCAAAGCAAATCAGATTTTCCTTAAATGCAACATGAAGATGATGACAAGTTTTTTTGAGGATGCAGATCTGGCTAAAGATTTTCCTGTATCTTTAAATTTGGACTCTACAGGCTCCCATCATGGACCTTGAACTGTTTCTGGAATTGTCAGGATCACCTTTCTGGTTATTGGAACGTTCTCTGCCTGTTTTGGGGCACAGTTTAGAATTGGCAATTAGCCCCTTTTTTTAGACTTTTCGGTATATGTGACATTGCAGATGCCTTTTGAGATCAGAAGTTTATTGTTGGAGTGTGCTGTGTGGTTCCTGCAGACTTTGGTTTGCTTTGTTTTCAACTGGAATCCGCTGTCTCTGGAAGAGCAGACAAAACACCATTCCACAGTTTGGACTGCTAACTCTTCTCTTTAATATGCTTGACTGCTTGTTTAGTTTTACTTTGTTGTTCCACTGTTCCTTGTGGCATAGAACATTGGGGGGGGGGGGGGGGTTGTGTTTTTTTGTTGTTGTTGTTTTTTGGGAGGTATTTTGCATTTTGCTTTTTCTCTGCTCTCTCTTTGGGGGGCGTGGATCTGGAGGGGAAGCTTGTGTATTGGGATATGAAAGGCTCAGGGGACATGGTTGTAAAGATTTTGTATTTTTATTGTTTTCTTCTCCTTTGTGGAGTGTTTTGCAACTAGGGAGGAGAAGGGTATTAAGACATGATGAGTTTGCATGGCAAACTCAGTTGGGTATCTGTGGGGGGACGGGTTCAGAGTTACAGAGGGCTCTGGAGAGTTTGGGGGGTTAGTTGGGGAGGGGTGGAGGGATGTTCTCCTTCTTTGAGCTCCAATTAGAAGGGGTTTTTTTTCTCTCACTTCATTTTTTTCTTTTCTGGCATCAGTAAGCACCATTGCTGTGGAAGAGGATATAGGCTGGGATGTCATCCTAATAGAAGTCATTTTCTTTTTCTGAGACGCTGATCTTCCTTGATGCCAGTGCTGATAGGACTTAAGCTGGTGTCTTGGAATGTTGGTGGTATCACCTCACCTATGAAGCATAGTAAGATAATACAGGTGTTGCACAGGCAAAAGACCCACATAGCAATGTTACAGGAGATGCACTCAAACTCTACTGAACACAAGAAGTTATCTTGGTGGGTGAGGGGTTATTTAGAGAGTCCTACACCCAATAGGAAAGTTGAGGTTATCATATTATTTTGTAAAGGACTGATTTTAGAAATTAAAAAAAAAATTATAGATCCATTGGGGTGTTACATTATAGCTCATGTGGTGCTGGATCATATTCCCTTGATTCTGGTAAATACCTATGCTCCCAATAAGTATGAGAAAAAAACTTTTAACAATTGATTGGGCATTTGCAAACATTTGATAGTGTCCCTATAGTTATGGGGGGGGGGGGGACTTTAATTCTGTTTTTGATCCTCTCTTGAATTGTCCTAATTGGTCTAGGGTTGCCCCCATTGATTTTTCAAAGGAAGGCCCCTTATTGTGCACAGTATTTGAGCTTTTGGACTCTTGGCGCATTTTCCATCAAGGTGAAAAAGATTATACTCATCACTCATGGGCTCATGATGCTTTCTCATATTGATTAGTTATTAGTGTCTACTGAGTTGACTTCTCATGTGTGTCAGGCTACGACTGGGCCATTTCAAGTTTCAGATCATGTTTTAATTTGGATTGAGTTGAAGTGGGGCCAGAAGGGCTCAAGAGATTTCCATTGGCAGTTTCCTAAAGCTTTGTATTATCATACCAAATTCCATTCTTTTTTTACAGAGTAAATGGCAAGATTACATGGACCATAATAAAGACTTTCTTCCAAACTTGTTTTTTTCTGGAAGGCTATTAAAACAGTTTTTTGTGGGGAAATAATATTGTACATGGCTCATAAGAAAAGAGCAGGTGTGGCTGAGTTACTCCATTTGGAGACTCAGGTTATAAGAGATAGACAATTGTTTGGCACCAACCCTAATGCTTCCACTAAGGCCCATTTGCTGGCATCTCAGACTGTGCTAAATCAGCTGATCCATTCTAGAACCCAGAGGTCCTTAGTTTACTACCATTATCAATTGTATAAACATGCTAATAAGCAGGGGAGTTTTATGGCTTGTCTGGTGATGCAGTAGGAAGAAGCCTCCTGGATGGCCATGGACCCAAACTTCTCTGGAACCCTACAGTCATAAACCTGGAGTCTGACCACTAGGTGTCACCACCACACCAAGACTCAGACTCTGTCCTCCGATGCCTTGGAGTAGTGAGTACAACCTCCATGATATAGCCTCTACCACCATGGAAAACAAAAGGATACAAACTTGCCCTAGGCCAGACCTATTTTTTAGAGACTGAGAGTAAAGTATATTTATAAACTGTATTGTGTAAAAGTATTAAACATATCTTAAATTATTCCAGTTACATTTTCATCACCTTTTCTTCAGATGTCATGTGCATTCACTAAGAACATGCCATGTGATTAATTCAGTGAAAATATATAAACATAGGAAGTGAATTGCTTCCAGGTTTTCATATGAGATTGGAATTATCTTATGCAAATCAATAGCTTGCCTAGCGCAGTCTCCCACATGCAGGATTGACCTTTTCATTTTGATCTTCAGTGCAATCTCTTACATTTTAATGACATCTAGATTGCAAGATAGTGCAGGATATAAATGTTTAATAAAAATGTTTAAAAGATTTACTTGCATAAACATAGATCTGTATTAGCAGCAGTCAAACTACAGGTGATGCATCAGATTCATATGCCTCCCAGATGATATCTTTAATGTTTTTATTTATTTTTCACTAATACACATGCATGCATGAACATTAATGAAATGTTGTGTGTATGTTTGTTTGTGTGCATGCGTGTGTAATGTCTGTGTGTGTGGTGGAGAAATAAAGATCCTTTTTTTTTTTTTAGTACCTTATAATATTTCTGCCAATGTGCACATGTAGGAGGAGGGGGGACAGACTTGATAAGGTAGTTTATGTATTTGTTCAAGTGTGGAACATAAACCTGTAGATTTTGATTGCTTTGCTTACAATAGTAATTTTAATAGGATTCATTGTGCTCCAAAACTTTTGTCAGAATAGTTCTTTCACTTATCAATTTCATTCACCTCCTCTTTCATCTCTCTTTTCCCCGTTCTCACCCTCCCTCTCCTCTTGCTTTTTCACACCTCTCTTCCCTGTCTTTTTTCTTCCTCCTCCTCACCACACCTTTCCTTCTTATGTTTCTCCTTCTTCTCCCTTTCTCCCATCTCTCATCTCCCTACTCCAGACACTCACTCTCTCTCCCTCCCTCTTTTCTCTTCCTGGCTCTCCCTGCTCCTCCATCCCTCCCAGTACTCACTCTCTCACTCACCCTCCCACCTCTCCAGCAGTTGTGTACTCAGGGCTGATTTTTTTGGAGGGGGGAGAGACAAGATTAGCATGGGTGGACACTAGCCATACATGTCTCAGTTATACTAGTTATGCTGTTACTGACAAATAATGCCCTCACATGCACCTAAAACTGGATTTCTAAGTAAACTGTATGCAACAGCTATCATGCATCATGGGTGACACTTTACATATTTTAAACTCAATCATTTTAAATACTTAACCTAAGTTAAACCACATACACAACTATGAAAACAATTAATTTATATTTAAAGATGTCTCAAGGGGCAGTCTCCCCTGTAAAAGTAAACATCCCAACACACAAAACCTCCCGCAAAATGTTCTAAAACCCCATCTGATGTTTTTACAAACTAATTACCATTATTTAGCAAATATCCTTCATGTTTGTTTTATGATAAATGCCATTTTAATCTCTATTAATAACAAAGGTAAATATAATGCTTCTTAAATCTTCTTTTCTTGTTTTATATCTATTGCAGTTTATAAATAGACAGGAATATTGTTTAGAAGGCAAAGAACACATAGAAACATCACAGCTTCAGTCATGCACTAAAGCAAATCAACCCAATTTGCAAAAAATATATATATTAAATTTCTGATGTCACCTCAGTAAGGGCTTTTGTGGCATAGTAATTTTGGTAATTCAAAAATTAAGAAGAAAAGACCTCAGAAGCCCTAGGTACTCAGTGCCAAAGCACAGACAGTTTAGTACGCATTGGACAATCGGCTCACTCATATGTCAAAAACCTCCACATTACTTATATCCTACTTTTTAAGCTTGCAATTTTTTAATTTTTAGTTTTCAAATGTGCATTTAAAACTTCAAAATGTGCATTTAAAACTTCAAAATGTGCAAAGCCACTTCAGGCACTAAACATTCAGACATTTAGTTTTGCTCCAGTGCTCCCAGGCACTTAGTCTTGGCTCCAGTGCTCCCAATGGGGTCTTGTTTTGCCCTCCAGTTTTCTCAAGGAAATTACACTGTCCACAGTGCCCACATATCCTCTGCAAAACAAAAACCATTTGTAAATGTGCTACAAGCCAAGAAGAACAACGCCAGAACTTGGAAAAAATCTTACTTGTCATCCTCATGCTGACATAACTTCAATATATCATTCTCAAAATAGGACCTATAGTTTAAAGGGACACCAATATTATTGGCAGCCAATGAAAACAGGAGAAATACATCATTGAGACTTAAAGGGGAAGAGTTTCATAAAAACACACACTATTCAGTAGATTTGTTCAACTCCATGGGTTTAATAGTCTTCTGCTGGTAAATCCATCGCTGCTCACGTTGTGTTAATTAACGGTCCAGATTCCCTCCCTGAAGGGAGGGTTCCATTTGATCCAATACAAAACATTGTAATTCTGTATAGTCATGCTTGGCACATATATAATGTGATACCAAAGGGGCTCCTACTTTCTTCCTAGCAATACATGATTTATGTTCAATCATCCTAGTATGTAGTTTCCTGGTGGTCTTTCCTGCGCAGGGCTTATTACAAGGACATCTCAAGACATAAACTACATTTTTTTTTGAATCACAAGTAGTAGTCGATGTTAAATAATAAATGTTTGTATTCGTGGGATTAGTAAATTCTGAACATTCCCAGGTAATAATACAGGTGCTACAGTGTCCACATTTAAAATGACCCTTCATTATTTCAGATGTTCCCAATTCTTCAGGAGGTAAATCAGCTGGACATAATAAACCTTTCAAATTACGAAGGCTATATGTAACCGATGCTGTTGAAACACGGGATGTGTTTGCACAATATCTCAATTCCGTTTATTTTTGCCACTTCCTCACCCCCCCCCCCCCCCCCCAGGTGTATCGTAAAACAAAAGTCACTATAGAATCTTCAACATTTGGGGGGTCTTTTGCTAAGGTGTGCTCACGTTTTTGGCAACAGATGATGGGTAACCCCTTTGCAGTAGAGACCTCTCAAATTTTTTTGCTTGAATCTTAAAATCTTGTATATCATCACAAAGCCTTCGAAATCTCAGAAACTGAGAATAAGGTAGACTGTTCTTCAGGGGTTGAGGATGACAACTCCCATATTGAAGAAGAGTATCTCTGTCTGTAGATTTCTTGACAATTTTATTCTGAAACTGGCCATCCTTCCAAGCTACATCAACATCCAAGAAGTGAGTATTAACCTTAGAACTGTTGTTAAGTAAATTGTATGGCAGGATCACACCCATTTAGCCAATCAACAAAATCATGCAGGGTGTCTTCACCTCATATCCATAACAAAAAAATGTCATCAATGAGTCTTTTCCAGAAAAAATACACTTAAAAAGAGAAGATTGATGCAACCATTTTTCCTCAAAATCTGCCATAAATAAATTGGCAATGTGGGAGCAAATGTAGCACCCATTGCACTCCTGACAACTGAAGGAAAAATGTTCCTTGAAACAGAAAATAATTTTCTTCTAAAGCTATTCTAGTTAATGTTAGCAAGAAATCAGAGGGCACTTCAACCAGTCTCATTCTACCTTCCAACACTGACTGTACAACATGTAGTGCTTCCTTCTGTGGTATGGAAGTATATAAGAATATTATATCCATAGTGACTAACAAAAATTCTGCATTACAACAGATTAACACATGTTTTAACAAACTCAAAAAATGCTTGGTGTCATGTAAATATGACCAAGTCAGAGGGACCAAAGTTTGGTCCAGTGAAGACTAACTCAAAATAACCTGTTCCTTATCTGGCACTAGTATTACCATATTGAAAATGTGACTATACCATGCCTTTTGGCTTTCCTGAAAAGATTTCATATAACCTTTGGATACTTAATAATAAGTAAAAGCATGCAAGCAGTAAGATGACTTATTTTGAAATAACAAATTAACTAAAAGAATAACAATCACCAGCAGTGGTGAAGAATTCACTAAATAAGAATGTTTTTAACTATTTATTTATTTAGCAACATTTGTATCCCGCATTTTCCCACTTATTAGCAGGCTCAATGTGGCTTACAAAATACCGTAATGGTGAATGCTAAATACGGTAGGTATTAAACAAATACAATTAGAAAAAGGGTCAGGTAAGATAGGGATAAATGGGTACAATAAGGGACAAGGAAATAAGAAATAAAATGTCCATTGCAATATATGTAAAGATACATTGTAGAGTTGAGGCTTTTAAGTAGAATCAATAGGGTAGGCCTTGTAAAACAGATAGGTCTTTACAGTTCGCTTGAAGTTTTGATGGTCGTGCATTGTTTTCACACTCATTTACAAAATTTCAAGTAGTCAGCAACATATCCGAGTGACTTTGAGATTGAATTCCATTTCCTAATAGTTTGGTATGTGAAGCTTGCACCATGAATAGATCTGTAATAAAGATTTTTACAACATGGAAAAAGGAGAAGATAGTCTCTTGACATTGGATGAGCATTACATAAAGGTAATTCTAACAAGTATTGCATGTGGAGGGGCATAATCGAATGCGAACGCCCATCTCCATGGGCGTCTATCTCCGAGAATGGCTACGTGAAGGGGCAGGACTAACCGTATTTTTGAAAAAAATGGGCGTCCATCTTTTTTCCGATAATACAGTTTGTGCCAGCCAAATGCATCGGATTTGTGCGGATTTGAGCTGGGCGGTATCGTTTTTCAGCGATAATGGAAACCAAAGGCGCCCAGCTCAAAAATGACCAAATCCAAGGCATTGGGTTGTGGGAGGGGCCAGGATTCGTAGTGCACTGGTTCCCCTGACATGCCAGGACACTACTACTACTACTACTACTATTTAGCATCTTTATAGCGTTACAAGGCCAACCGGGCACCCTAGGGGGGGAACTTGTAACAATTAAAAAAACAAAGCAAACTACCTCTGAAGTCCATAGCTCCCTTCCCTTGGGTGCTGAGCCCCCAAATCCCCCCCAAAACCCACTCCCTACAACTCTACATCATTACCATAGCACTTATGGCTGAAGGGGGCACCTTGATGTGGGTACAGTGGGTTTTGGGGGCGATTTGGAGCACTCCCATTTACCACCACAAGTGTAACAGGTAGGGGGGGATGGGCCTAGGTCTACCTGGCTGAAGTCCACTGCACCCACTAACAACTGCTCCAGGGATCTGCATACTGCTGTGATGGAGCTGGGTATGACATTTGAGGCTGGCATACAGGCTGGAAAAAAAAGTTTTTAAAGTTGTTTTTTTTGGGTGGGAGGGGGTTGGTGACCGCTGGGGGAGTCAGGGGTGGTCATCCCCGATTCCCTCCGGTGGTCATATGGTCATTTAGGGCACTTTTTTGGGACTTGTTCGTGAAAAAAAGGGTCCAAAAAAGTGACCTAAATTCGCACTAAAAATGCCTTTCTTTTTTCGATTATCGGCCAAGGACGCCCATCTCTCCTCGGCCGATAAACACACCCCAGTCCCGCCCTCACCACGCCTCCAACACGCCCCCGTCAACTTTGGCCATTTCCGCAACAGATTGCAGTTGAAGACGCCCAAAATCGGCTTTCGATTATACCGATTTGGACGCCCACGGGGGAAAGACGCCCATCTCCCGATTTGGGTCAAAATATGGGCGTCTTCTTTTTCAAAAATAAGCTGGATAGTCAAGTAAAAGATCAAATAAAATTTGTTAAACAAGTACACATAGTTTAAAGGTAACTCTTGTATTTATTGGAAGCCAATGCTGTTTGATTAAAAGAGGAGTTGACTTGGGTGAATCAAAGGGCTTTACATATGAGACAAGCAGCATTAGTCTGAAGCTTTTTGAGAAGAGAGACTTTTAGGCCTGAGTAAACAGCATTACAGTAATCAAATTTGGATAGCACTAAAGATTGAACAAAAAGCGAAAAAGTGAGTTAGAAAAGAAAGGCCTCAGTCTTTTCAATCTCCACAGAGAATTAAAGACACTAGAAATCACTACAGAAATCTGAAGTTCAAATTATAGGTATTGGTCGATAGTTATTCCCAAGATTTTCATGGTGGTATTAAAAGGGTAAGACACATTATCAGTAGTGACATTTTTATTAGTCATTGGGTGGGCAGAATTGGTTAGGATTGTATACTTCTTCAAGATCACTAAGAAGTTATAACACTAGGAAATTGCAATTGCCTGCTAGTCAACCCTATCGATTAGTTGAATCACGCAAAAAGTCATACCCCCCCCCCCCTGTTTACAAAGCCATGCGGCAAAGCCAACACAGCTCATTCAAAAGTGAATGGGCTGCGTCGGCAATACCGCACCAGCAGCCACTAGCACTGCTTTGTAAACAGGAGGGATTAATTTTGTGTGGATCATTTGAGAATGGTGGACTCTATTGTTGCGTTTAGGAAGCAATTAAAAACTTTTATTTTCACAAGCTTTTGATATGTAGATGCTTCAAGTGCAACTTTTATGTATCATAATGGTAGTGATATTGGTGTATTGCTTTGAACTTTGATGGAAAAGCTATATTTTTTTGTTTTTATGTGTTTTGTATTGTATGGTTTTTATTGTAACAATTGTGCATGTTAATTTCTGATCTGCTTAGAGCCTATTTGGGTAAAGCAGAGTAGAAACATCCATATCATATCATATTAGATTAGATTAGATTAATTTGACTCTGACCTCGGCTGTGATAAGTGCAGGTTATACATTTTTTAAATAAATTATGATATCACAAAGTAAGAGCCAATGCTTACCCTACCACTGAGCAGACTAGGCTACCAACTAGAGTAGCATAATTTGGAGGGAAAGGGCAGTGGCATTGCAGGACAGAGCTCTCCACTGCTGCCACCATCACCCTACGGCTGCCCAGGCTTCCCTGAAATACTGGAAAGCAGCATAAATGGCACAGGACCTTTGACTGCAGGCATATGCTCAAGGTCTGCTGGACCCTGCTCCTTCTGACACAACCTTCCTAATGTAGACCGTGGAACCAAGCAAACTATGAATGTGTACCTGCCTTCAGAGGCCCATACTGTGCATGCCACTTTGAAGAGTTTCAGGGATGTCCAGCAAACATGGCAGCAGCAGAAGAGAGCAGGGAGCAAAGAATTGAGGAGATGTGGGAGAGACAGTGAACAGAGGGGAGGGGGGGGGGGGAGAAAAGAAGATATACTGGATATGAGGGAAGGAGAGATGTGCTCAATCTCAGGTAAGGAGAGATGAGATGCTGAACACAGGAGGCTAGGGAAATTAGATATTGAAACCCCTAGGGGTCAGAGAGGGGAATGGGAGATATTGGCCACCTGGGGGGGGGGGGGTAGGTAGGTAAGGGGAGATGATGGAACACAAGGCAGGGAGAGTGAGGGTATGGCTGAAGGCTTGCCTAGGACATCAGACACACTTGGGCTGGCTGTGTTAAGAGCTGTGCTTGAGTGAATTGAAGTTATCCCTGAATATTCAAAGCACTGGAAGAAAAATAATCCATAAGCGACCCAAATTATACTGAATAAATATTAACTGACTGCTGTCACAGTGCTTGAAAATCAGCATTTTCTGTACACCCTGTGGGTACATCCTCAGAATGCCCAATAAAACACCCCCACAGTAATTCAGGTGACTAGTGGCAGTCAGAGGCAATGTTTTAAGGCTGCTGCCAGCTAAATATCACAGACATATCCAGAGAACAGTAGTCTTTATCTGAGTAACTGCCACTTAAGTTTTTCAGTATCAACCCAAAATTCTCTGTAGCCTTTGGAGCCAACACTGACTATGGTCTTCCTAGGGGCCTGCCTCAGATAAATGCATCTAGGACAGAGCACTTACTCCTCTGGCTTGGGAATACTTACCGTCCTAGACTGCGCTCCTGTGAGTCTTCTCTTATCTCCCTCCAGCAGATAGATGGATGGAAACACTCTCTCCAAATGGAAAGAAAAGGGTGTTGCTCCGCCCCCCTTTGCCACCTCCAGCAGCTCTTTAGGACTCACTGAGTCCCCTTTATATGTCACCACACAGGACTCCTTGTTCACACAACAAATATAAAATACCTCACAATGTCTACCTGCAAACAAGCTTTTAGCTTGCTAAAAATAATGGCAAAATGTCACAACTATTGTTTTTTTTTTTAGTCTTAAGTATGTTTCATATAGAATGCGTCATTTGTGTTATCCAACTAGCTGCAGATTATTTTCTCATTCTGTTTGGAGAGTTTAGCAGTGTAGTATTTCAATATTGGGTTAAGAGGTGACAACAGATATAACATAGAAATATAGGTGTTAGATAAACTAACCAGAGATGTAAATGGAACTCCATATGTCTGCGTGTTAGTCATCTTTTAAGTAGCTGTTAACTCAATTTGTACACCACCTACAGTTATGTTTCAAGAGATATGACAATATGGTTGAGCCAGGCTTACCTCATGTGACTATAATTCATTCTTCAGGCAGAGCTCTTGAGAACTAGAACATCAGAAGGAGATGTCTGGCTAAAAGCCTGACAACAATTAGCTTCATTGAAGCATTACATTATCACCTATCATGCCTCTGAGGTCTGTGTTTAATTTACTGGATTATTTAATACAAGAATGAAGAGTACCATATATTATTTTTAAAACAACATCTATTCAGGAGGCATTATTTGATTTTCACTCCGGCACCCAGGTCCCTTCATCTGTTTCCTAATTCTTCCCTGTTAAATATCTCTCTACATTTGTTGGGTAATGTTGAGACTGCCTGCAGAGAATGCAAGCTCATATTTAAACATCTTTAAACTCCTCACCTCTTGCCATTCCTATGGCCAGATTTAAGATGTTGGCACAACATATGCAGGACTGGAAAGCAGAGGGAAGAGGAGGTTTCTCCTCCAGAGATAATACAGCATGTACTTCAAGTAGGTAGAATCAGGCTTCGATTTAGCTCAAGACATTGGTGTCTGCAAATCTGGGGGCCTCTTCCCATGTGCCAATGCCAACATAGGCCATTCAAAGTGAATGGGCTTTGTCAGCATTACCTCACTGGGAGCCACCAGTGTGGCTTGATAAAAGAGGCTCTTAGTGCCCTAGGCAGTTTCACATATTGAATAATATCCCCGTAGACCAGATCATATATAGGTTTAAATCTGTAAACCTCAGTGGTGTCACTTGCTAGTTATTTAAATTTTCTGCTGCATGAATTACACACCCACCTCCTCACCAGTTTAACAGATGGCTATACTTTTTACAGTGTCTAAACTAATCTCTTAAACACACAATAAAGGTATTTAAACAATACTCATCTTTAGAATATATTATGTCAGTCATCGGGCGGAAACGAAACATCCAACATGATCATGTTTCACTGAAGCCATTTCAAGGACTGTCCCCTTATAATTCCAAGCACCAGCTTAGCCCATTGAAATTTGGATTACGCCTGCCAAGATCTAGCAAGTGACACCGCTGAGGTTTACAGATTTAAATCTATATATGATCTGGTCCATGGGGATATTATTCAATAATTATGAGTTTTGAGCATTTCTATGGTAACTTTTGCCTTCAAATAAGTGTTTTGAATATTCAGGCCAGCTGGGGAAAGCAGATACTTTGTACTTGTGAAATATGCACTTGATTCAAAGGAGGAGCAAAGCACCTGCGTGAAATCAAGCACATGGATTCATAGGCAGCAGCATTTCATAATGATTGGGCGCCAAAAGGTTACCCCTCCCTGGACACGGTGAAGGAGTTTGCTCAATATCAGGGGTGCTCAGCACCACTAGTATCCACAGAGCTTGCTCCAATGCATGGATGTTGAAATTAAATCCTCACACATGCCTTCCCTCCTCTGACTTTCCCACCCTTTTCCCCCACAGGTAAAAATATTTCAATTGTTTCCAGCGGTGAAGGAAGAGGCAATTTTCAAAAGCCCCTTTTATTTGGGTAAACTTCTTTATATCCCTGTAAAATGTTTGAAAATTACCCTTCTTGTGAACAATTCTGCTCATTCTAGACAGTACAAACTGGAGTCTATGATAGAAACTGGTGTCAAAGATAAAATACTGTTATCTTTGTCTACTTCATTTTCACAGTGTGAACTTCTCTTCGGGGATATTGGGCAATTCTGTATTTCACATTATCCAACAGCACCTATTGCTGAGACTTTGTCCATTTGTCTGTACATATGTGCAGATAAACACACACTGTCAGAGCAGAAGCCTTACAGGTAGCAACAGTGCCATAGCGGGGGCGGCTGGCACCCAGGGCGGGTCGCCGCCGCGCACCCCCCCCCCGGGTGCAGCATGGCGCCCCCCCCCCCCGGCGCACACCCTCCCCCCCCCCGGAGCGCATTGTAACTTACTTTGGCAGCAGGGGGCGGGCGGAGGACCGATCCGCCCCCGAGCCCGCGTCGGCTCCATTGGTTCCTTGCTCTCTCTGCCCCGGAACAGGAAGTAACCTGTTCCGGGGCAGAGGGAGCAAGGAACCAATGGAGACGACACCCCCCCCAGCGGCATGCACCCAGGGCGGACCGCACCACCGTCCCCCCCCCCCTTCCTACGCCACTGGGTAGCAGAGAAGCCAGGCCCCACCATCCAATGATGCGGCAGATCTGAGAGTTAAACCTTTATATGAAAGGCTGACCTCTAGCGATAGTACCTCGATACTACTGCTAGAGTTAGCAGCTGCCATTTTTTAAGTCTTGTAGCCGCTAGGGGCAGAAGTGAGTGGGGATAATAACACCCATCTGGACCACCAGGGATAATAGGTAGGTCTGGAGGGGAGATAGTCTGGGGATGGAGGGGCCATCTCAGAGGAGCCTTTCTTGAGGCTGATCCCACGGATAGCCATCTTGGGGGGGGGGAATTTCAGGGTGAGCCAATGGCATTCCTAGGGGGGGCGGTGGGTGCGGTCCACCCCGGGTGCACGCCGCTGGGGGGGTGAAGCGCGCGCCTGTCCTCCCTTGTTCCATGCTTCTTCTCTGCCCCGGAACAGGTTACTTCCTGTTCCGGGGCAGAGAAGAAGCATGGAACAAGGGAGGACAGGCGCGTGCGGCACCCCCCCCCCCCCCAGCGGCTTGCACCCGGGGGGGGTTCCTTCACGGGGGGGTGTCCTTTTGCCGGGGGGGGCGCTGTACCCAGGGGCGGGGTGCATCGGCGATCCGCCCCGGGTGTCAGCCCCCCTAGGAACGCCACTGGGGTGAGCTTATCTGGGAGGCCATCTAAGCAGAGGGGGTTGGGAGGCAAGTCACAATTGGACAAAGGGGGAACGGGAGGGAAGGGACTAAAAACGGCTGCTACCTGGAAGCTGTGCAGGTGCTGGCTGATATTCACCCACATAGCTAAGCAACCAAACTTAGGACTGCTAGTTATGCTGTCATAATTGGTCTCTTAGGGATCCTTTTACTAAGGCACGCCAAAAAGTGGCCTTTGCTAGTGTAGGAGCGTTTTGGACACTCGCAGGTCCATTTTTCAGCGTGCCTGGAAAAAAAGGCCTTTTTTGTAGCCAAAAATGGATGTGCGGCATAATTAAAACCAGCACGTGTCCATTTTCAGCCTCAGACCTTACCACCACCCACTGACTTAGCGGTAAGGTCTCATGCACTAACCGGGCTGTAAGCATTAGCACGCGTAAACTGCTGATTATTGCCGGGTGAGCGCCACACGGTAGAAAACAGAAAATATTTTCTACCACATGTTTTGGTGTGTCAAAAATGGAATCACAGCCCGTGGCACACGGTAGCCTGGCGGTAGTTCAAATGAGACATGCATTAGACGCGTGTAGGCACCTAAGCACCTTAGTAAAAGGGTCCCTTAGCTATGTGGACACTGGCATAGAATATTGCTGGCATCCACCAGAGAAATAGCGCCAGAACAGCGCAGAACAACAACTCCCTAATGCTGAACACTAATGAGATGCAAATATAGGCACGCTTTTGTGTTGAGCATTAGGGAGTTCTGGGGGAGGACTGTACCTGGTGCATGCGTTAAGCACAGCTCTTGAGCACATGCCCAGAACATCAGAGGGGGGAGGAGGAGGGAAAGAGAAGGAAGAGGTGCCGGTCGCCCCTTTTGTTTTCTTCTACTCAAGGCAAAGGTAGAATGCCAACAATGAAGAGAGGTCTAGTTTAAATGCCACCTTTATTTCTAGTCTGCTGAATGGATTTGCTCTTTTCTTTATCCTACAACTATTGTTCTGTGCAGACTTCCACATTTCTCTACATCTTAAAAATATATACAGTAAAACCTCGGTTTTCGTTGACTTCAGATTTCATCGTTTTCGGTTGATTTGTTTTATGAAATTTGTCTCAGTTTTCGTCAGTCGCCTCGGATTTCGTCGGCGTGCCTACGCTGCTAATTTTGCGTTCTCACGTGTCGTTCTTCTGGGGCATTGTTTCCGGTTGTGGGATCACACTGCTGCTTCTGGTTCAGTGCCTGTACAAAATTGCTTGTTGCCTCGATTTTCGTCGGTTTCGGTTTTCGTCAATATTTTTTGGACGAATTGTCGACGAAAATCGAGGTTTCACTGTACAGCAGTTAGCTCTTAGACTTTTACTCTTTTATTTTCATATAACTTCTGTAACCCTTTAGAGATGCTTTTCTTTAAATATATATATATATACACAGTGCAATCCGCTTAAGTGCAAGGGTCTGGGACCAAAGAAATACATGCAGTTAACCGGAGCGTGCACTTAACCGTTGTGACCCAAAGAAGCTTGACATATGATAAACATATGTACAGTACTGTTTATTATATGTACAGTATACAGTCTCCGTTAACTGACATTAGGCTTATTTGAAGTAATCAGTCATAGTCCTCTGTACACTATTGTGTCTGTGAGTTTCATAGACTATGTCTGCCAGACGGTAAAAACTGTCATAGCACTGACATCCAGTGGCCTCCAGATAGGCCCGCACAGTGTTGATACTCTCCAGCGCTCTTGCAAAAGTGACAGGAGGTTGCTGAATTTCGTCAGCATGTGCCTCGCTGCTCATTTCATCATCTGTTTCATCATCAGCCGTTGCCTGCGTGTAGGCGCGTATTTTGACATCAGTGCTGTCGTCAGCTGTTTGTAGACCATAATCAACAGCTACGTAGTGATGAAACTCCTCTTCAGTAACATCGGCTGGGATATCAATAGCCTGTTCATCTGACGCTGCATCTGTTTTGTCCCTCTCCACATCCTTAAAGCTTGCCCGCTTATAGTAGTTCACAATGGTTGCCTGTGTAACATGATTCCAGGCTTCTTTCTGCATATGTAGGGAATCCAACAGTGATAGATTACGAGCCAGTTCAACAGCACGTTTATCCTTGCCAGTCTGGTCATCCACAACGCTCATCAGATAACGTAGCACAAGAGCCCGATAATGTTTTTTGAAATTGGCTATTATGCCCTGATCCATAGGTTGGATCAGAGAGGTAGTGTTTGGTGGCAGGAAGACCACCTTGATGTTAGACAGCCTGACATCATCACTGTGTGCAGCACAATTATCACAAAGCAACAAAATCTGATGTTTTTGTGCCCACATTCTAGTGTCTAACTTTTTTAGCCACTGCTTCCAAATTTCCTGTCATCCATGAATTTGCGTTAGCCTTGTATGACACAGGAACTCGCTTAACATTCTTGAAGCAATGGGTCTGTTTGCTCTTTCCAATGACAAGTGGTTCCAACTTCTCACTCCCATCTATATTGCAACAAAGGAGGATCGTCAGTCGGTCCTTCGATGTTTTACTTCTTGTAGTTTCGGTTTGTTTGAATGCAAGTGTCCCATCAGGAATCGCTCGCCAGTAGAGACCATTTTCATCAGCATTGAAAATGTCACGAGGTGCAAACTCATTCAAGATGGTAGGAAGAACTGAAACAACCCAATTTTCAGCACCAAAGTCATCAGCGTCTTGTTTTTCACCATGCTGTTTCTTGCATTTTATGTTGTTCCTCTCCTTCCATCTTTCCAACCATCCAACAGTGGCTTTGAATTCAGTTAGTCCAAGACTTTCAGCTAGCTGATTAGCTTTCTCCATAAGCAGTGGACCACTGACAGGAAACTGTCTTCTCCTGACTTGAGTAAACCACCGAAGAAGAGCATCTTCTACGTCCTCAGCTTTTCCTGCCCATTTACGTTTCCTGTGTGGATTTGTTTCGTTTTGCCAGTCTTCCAGAAGCTGATCTTTCTGCTTCAAGATATGTGAAATTTGACTGGGATTGACACCATATTCTTTAGCAATAGATGCTTGACTTTGTTTTCTAATTTTTTAAGAACTTCTATTCGTTCGGCCAGTGTTAGAGTCTTACAGTTGTGCGATGACAACGACGACTCCAGTGTACACTCTAACAACTTTCTTTCGCTTATTCTGCCTGTGGCAGTTAACCAATGAGATTTCAAATTTATCGCCCCTTTGTCACATGCCAGCTTCCATATTCCGTGTGTGCCCTTATGCGGAGTCTTTTCTGCAGAGCAGCGGTCTTAAACCATGCATATAAACGAATCCTGCACTTATCAGTGGTGCACTAAACCGAAGTTTGTCCCCATAGAAACTGATGGCGCCAAAAATGGGACCGAAGTATGGCATGCAGTTAAACAGAGCATGCGCTTATCCAACGCGCACTTAAATGGAGTGCACTGTATATATCAGAGCATAAATAAAGCAAGAGAGTGAACTTTTGTGTCTATACTTGAGTCTATTTTGGGCTAATGTGGGGAATAAATGTCATGAATAAATAAATACTCAGATGAAACAGCAATTGATCTTCCATCTTTACAAATGAAAACAAGCTTCACCTGACACCCTAACGCCAGCTCCTAGCTGGTGAAGGGTTTACAGCAGGAAGAGCGCCCTTGTGTGGCACGCTGTCTGCTGAGCTTTGGGGAGGAATAGGGAATGACCTCATCAGCATTCATTTGCATGCTCATTGCTCTGTGAGCTGGCAAGCTCGTTGGTTCATGTGCTCTTCAGCTCTGAGCATTCTGTGCTGGCAAAGTGGGCGCTAGTCCGGTGCTAATAGCTTCTAGCACCTGCATTTGCTCCTGAGCATTGGGGTCTGTGCTCTTAGTGACTTTTTTGTGAGATTTTGTTACTTCATAAAAATGTCTGGTAATAGAGTTTGTGTCTGTTACTACAGTGACAATAGATATGTCAGAGAGTATTCTCAGCCAATCTGATATGAATTTATTTTAATATAGAATATTTTTGCAATTGTATTCCTTCCTGGCTGGTTAAGAGCATCAGATGAACTACACAAATATATTTTTAATTGGACTGGATGAAGGCAGTCAGGGCTAGAAGGCTGGCTGACACACAATCCACTCACACCACGCTGTTCTTTTAGTCAATAAAGTAACACACACAGTTAAGATAGTTGCAAACTGTTAAGGGATTTCCTTCAACTTGGACAGCCAACAAGAGAAGTTTCTTTAACAACTATATACATCCCTTATACTTCTCAATAAAGATAAACAACAATTATTATCGGTTACACATTCAGCTTTCTTCTCCGTTTGTTCCCTAGTTAAGAAGCTGCTCTCTGAACAATGTTGCTACTCTCCCCAGAGGGATAAATGGTATGGAGGGCTTTTCTTTGGTTGCTTTGCTGCTCCAGCTGGATTGTGCAGCATCTCTTCTTTCTGCCCCACTCAGGCATTGATGGAAGACATGGTCTTGGTACTTATTCTCCCTGAGAGAGTCCAGCAACGGTATAAGCTCTGAGTCTGACTCACACTCCTGGCACCTTAGGGTCAGAGACTGTGTTCATCAAAGATCTTTATGTATTCAATTAGAAAAAGGCCACAGCTTGGAATATACTCAATTCCCTTGCATTGATGTTAGGGGTATGGCTAGGTCCTCATGCATAAATGGTGCTCTGGACAGAGAGCTGAAGTTGAACCAAAGCCAATTTATGATAGTCTTGTTTTTCTCTCCAAGGACTGGATCATCATACCTTATCAAGCAGACAAGGAAGGTGCAGCCCTCTTCTGGAATTACAGGGGTCAGTAAAAGGTCAGAACTGCCTTTATTCTGGTAGAGTGCTGAAAGTTTTGGTACTGTTGCACTTCATCCATGTGTACACAAGCTACTCCAAAAGTCACAGAAGACATATCTACAGTATCAAGCACTGGAACTTGATTTCTGAAATAGGTACAGGGTCAACACAACCCAGTAAGCATGATTGGGGGGGGGGGGGCCTCAAAAGGCACTGCAGGCCATATTGATCTGTTATGCCTGCCTCTTTCCTCAGTCTTCCCTTCCCTTGCTTCTGTGGGTCTGCCGTTTCTCGCTGTTGCCCTCTCTCTCTCTTGCTTCAACCCTCAGCCTGAGCCTAGCGGCTCTTTCCCTCCTTGTCCTCCCCCATCCCTTGAAGTCTGGCACCTCTCTTTCCCTTCCCGCCTGTCCCCAGTTAAGTTGTCTCTGCATTGCCCACAGCAAAGGAGTTTAGATTGAGAACAGAAGATGGTACAAGGCTATCTAGCCCATTATATGGGTTGAAGCCAGTAGGTGTAGGCAGAGTTACAAGTACACCAAAAACAATAGCAACCGCTACTGAAAGCAATAGCAAATGATTATTAGAAATAATGGACTGCCTAAGACCCTGCTGCTCCCATCTCCTGACAATGGGAAGTAGGCATTGGAGGGGGCAGGACCGGCAGGGCCTTCACAAGCTGCAAGCCCATGGGCTAGAAGGCTGACCTGTACATATTGGTGTTTTCTTTGCTGTTGCAGCTGATGGGCTTGGAGACATGAAGTGGGAGGTGGCAGCCACCACAGAAGAAACAGCAGAAGGGAGGGAGGTAAGGAGGCTTGAGAGGAAATGCTGAATGGGTGGGTGGGAAGGAGTGAAGAGAGTGAGGGAGATGCCTGACGGGGAGGGGGGAGAGAGTGTGGGTGATACTGGATGGGTGGGGGCAGAGAAGAGAAGGGGAAATGCTGGGTGGGGCAGGGAAGAGAAGAAAGAAGGAAGCTGCTGAACAGGAAGAGGAGAAAAGCAGGAGATGCTGCACAGGGGGGAGAGGGGGAAAGACAGACCCTGATTTATAGGCTGCAGGGGGTCCCAGTAATCCTAGCACTGGCCATGGATAGATAGATATATGAGAGACCACTTAGTAATCTTTTTAGTGATTGTGTTTTAGCCTCAACGATTAATCCAATATCTGCTGGCAATGTGGCTTCTTGACCCTGGTAGCACTAGATGTAGCATGTGAGAGTGCACATGCAAATAGATTCCTCTACTTTGAATACCAAGTGAGGACTTCTGGTAAAGAGATGATGCAATGTAGGAATATAAAACTCTGTGAGCAGGAGAGAGTTTTGTCTTTTCCTTCATGCCTTTATGCCAGAATTCAAAACTCATGAGAAGGGGTTTCTTGTCTAATGAAAGTTTGGTCATGGTGTACCAAACTGCTCTAAGGATAAATGAAAAAGATTGGAATAGTGTTTTTTGTTCCTCAGCCAAGTGAGGGTTGGCGCTTACAGCCAGCGGTGCCAGATTTACTGGAGTGAGGTTCTGTACAAGGCAGCCTAAGGCCTGAGGAAGACCAAGGAGATGGAAGAACTGTGTTTTGCTCTGTAAATCTTCTGGGTAAGTCAGACTGACTGGATAACAGGAGAGGATCTGTGAACAAGGCTGGCTGGTTGGCACTACTTACACGCTGTATTTATCTAAAATATTTATAGCCCTCTGTGACCAAACAGTGGGTTTTTAAGTCTGTAAAACTGTCTTAATTAATTCTTAAAGTGTATTTCTCCTATTGGTCAGCAGGTAGTGTTTCCTTACTTTAAACCTGTTACAGAGAAACGACCATTCTTTCTTTAGTCTAGCACAGATAGGAAGTAAGATACTGTATACTTTTGATTGGTCCAGGAGCTCAAATTCATCTAGGATGTACTGGCTGTTGCAGTCTTAGCCAGGGAGAAGAGAGAGAAAGGTCTCTTTGCTGAGGCCCTGTGAACAGTTATATGTGAACCTGTGTCCTGAACTCCCCATGTACTATTTAGATAGTTTTATAATAGATCCAGATTCAGTTACTTATTACTGTTTGCACCTTTTCTGTTCATTGTTCTAATTTTTCATGAAAATAAACATTTTTAGTTTATTGCCTCTGCTTGTCTGGACTGACTAAGAATCCTGCTGGTTTGTGTGTTGGGTCTGTGAATGCTTCCTAAGAACTGCGAGTGTGGCCCCTGTAATCTAGTAATCACTGGGGAAAACCTTGAGAGTGAGAGACTCGCCCAGAGGCGGTTGGGACCCAGTTGGTGGAAGGAGGGTGCTAGTGTAGAGAACAAGCGGCAAGTGCAGGTGGACCTGAGCTGTGCTGGGGATAGACCAAGTGGGTAGCCCCAGGCGGGTGGCTAGGTATTCTGTGACACCCTCCTATCTAAGTTCTGAGTAGAGAACAATGAAATATATGTGGTAAATATAATTCGTTTCATAAAATGACAAAACAAAATCCATAAAAACATTTGCATTAAAACAAAACTATAGACTCTTAGAAAGTACAAATAGTGCTTTTAAACAGTGTAGGTATTAATCTCCTTGAAACATAATTATTAAAAGAATAGAAGGAATGTCTTTACACATTCCTACAGAGCATCAGATGCCATGTACTGTAGATAGTTTATGGTACTAATCCCCACAAAATATTACCAATTAGATGAGAGAATCTTCTGGTCTTCCCCATGTTTCATTAACAATTATCCTCTCTCTGTTTATCTTCCTTGTACTCCAAGTCTCACTCAAATGCATAGGCGGTCAGTGGCCCAATTGTCTGGGGAGGCTAAAGGGGTTGGGTTAGGGGCGAGGCTTACATCCATAATTGTCTGACAACACACAGAAAAAAATAAGTAAAAATAAAATAATCACAATTAATACCTTTTATTAAATTTAGATATTAGATATGTATCATATGTCAAAGAATAAAGTGGTTGCTCAAAGCATATACTAACCATAATTGCTCAACTGCAAAACACTATGCACAACTTTGTGCAAAAACACACTCATAACCTTACTGTGCCATAAATATTACACTGGGCAGACCTAATACACCAATATACCACCATACGGAAAATGCAGACCATCAACAATATTAAACAAGGGATCATAATATTGTGATACGTGTAGAGCCAAAAAACACCTTTTTAGGGTGGTTAGTGTTCACAATGAGCTCCTTTTATTAACGACCATATGTAGATCCTTCAAGAGGTAGTGTGTCATGATTTAGGCTCTACACCCTTTCTGATGTTTTGGTGCCACCTCAGTAAGGCCAACATACAATCTCTCCACTGCAAAACACTATACACAAACTTGTGCAAAAACACACTCATAACCTTACCAAACCATAACAGCACTAATTCCAAGGACAGGACGAGCTACACCTTATGCGTAGAAAGGCAGCACTATAATTACACCTGGCTCTAAAACACCAGTACACAACCTAGTGAAACAAAACAAAACAAAAAGGGCTGCAAATACTACACGCTAGCAGAATACTGCATCTTGATCAAACATGAAAAACACATGACAACAGATATGAAGGCAAAATACTGAACTGGAAAGTTACCTCAAGAAGTCAGACTCATCACAGACAAATCCAGGGTCACCCTCCCTCACAGACAGTTCCAGGGTCCCCCTCCCTCCCTCCATCACAGACAGTTCCAGGGTCCCCCTCCCTCATAGACAGTTCAAGGGTCCCCCCTCCCTTGCTCCCTTCAAGTTCCAGGTTCCTCCAAATTTTAAACGTCATCTATCATACCTCGTGGTGTTAGAGCAGCAGTGAAAATCATTGCACACTGCTGGGCTGTGTGCTTTGTTTTGCCTTCTCTCTCTCTCTCAGCTCTGGCCCGCCCTTGCGTAAACAGGAAATGAGGGCGGGCCAAAGCTGAGAGAGAGAGAGAAAGCAAAACAAAGCATGGAGCCCAGCAGCCTGCAATGCTTTTCACTGCTGCTCTAACACCACGAGGTATGATAGATGACAGAGAGAGAGAGACACTTGGGGCTTGCGGTAAGCCTCTTATACCGGGTGCCTATGGTCAAATGCAAGAGAGCTATTGGACTGGTGAACGCTGCAAGTCATAGGGAAGATCTGTTGTATCTAACCTCTCTCCATTGCTTTGCTGTCAGGCCCTAAAGCTCCATTTTTGTGACTATATCCATCGCTCATGAGGGGACCATTGCTCTACTGCTGCTCAGATACTGAACCCACTCCATCTGGGGCACAAGTTCCACTGGCTTTCAGATGTTGGCTCATAGTTCACCTGGGACCATTGTTCTGCTACATAGGAAATGCTAGACTCTGTTCAACCTGGGGCTGTCACTCTGCTGCTGAACTTCATAACACCTGGGATTTTCACCTCTCACCCACTGGGTTCCATTCTGCCTGGGGCCATCCCTCCACATTCTATTGGCCACTGAATCCCCTTCTGTTTTTGCCTCTCTGCCACTGGATCCTGCTTCATCCGAGGCTGTTCCTCTGTTGCTACTCAATTGATGCACCACATGCCATCTGGAGTCTTTGCCTGGGAAATGCTAAGCCCCAAATCTGCCTAAGGCTATTGCTCACACTCTCTCAGCACTGGATTCTGCTCTGCATAGAGTCTTTCCATCTCAGCCACAGTGTCCCTGCTCTGCCTAGGGCTGTCATTATGCTTGCTATCAGCCTCTCCATCCCATTCATTGAAGGGCTGTTGTGCAGCTGCTTCTCAGCCACTGGACCCTGCTCTGCCTTGGACTATTGCCTCATTCTGGTACTTCAGAATCCCAGAATGCCTTCCTTGTTAGGAGGGGTTACCATCACCAGGGGTTACAATCCTGCTAAGTCCACTGCTCAGTAATTCTAGCTACTTGAGTTTATAGCTTAAGTTTATTGTTCCTATAAGGACACAAACTGATCAATCTTTTTTATATGCATATGAGCCCAGAACCAAGCCACCATGGAGTCTGGACTTGTAACTACAGCCAAAGCCATGCTGCCAGAGTATGAAGAATGAATATAAACATCATTCTTTTTTTTCTGCTATGTATGTGTTGAACCAACAGTTAATGACTATTTGATGTTTTTACATATTTTATATAAAGACTCCTGAAGCAGGCCCACAGCCTAAACCTGGTACTGTGTCGAGTCTTCATCAATGAACTGTTCTACCATCATTTGACGTCTACACTTTCGTTTCTGGTTAGAGACTGTTTTCAGTAGTAAGAGATTTGCGCACAGCACTATTATTAGCATTTGTATAGCGGTACCAGACGCACGCAGCGCTGAACATCTGACACAAAGAGACAGTTCCTGCTCAAAAGAGCTTACAATCTGCAGACAAACTAATAATTCTAAGCAAAGACAAAAAAAAAACCCTTTGCTTTTTGCTATCTTCTCTTTCACAAGTGCTCAAGAAGTGCTGATACAGTCACATCATACTGCCCTCCCAGGCAAGCCCCAGAAGACTTAGACTTTGATGGACACTGGACCATCTTATTTGATCCTCTGTTAATTACAATGGCCTCAGCTTTTGGATCACACTCACTAGTCACCAGCTGAGGATCAGATTGACTGGACCCTGTATAAAGAGAATCATTTCAGCCCTGCCATAGAACAAGTGATGTTTCCTAGATATGGCTCCAGAGTCTCCGTCTTGTCTACCATGGAACAGTTGTATGGCTGTTTATGTTATCCGTTGGGGCAAAGGTTAGAAACAGAATTTTTTCCTAGTTTCAGTGCATGAGGCTAACAGATAATTTGGTTTTGAGTAGGGAAAATGTATTAGTTGTTATAAGATAAAGGTTATAATTAACCTACTGTTAGAAAAAAAAAAAAACATTACTATTTATGCCTTAAGTACATAAGTATTGCCATACTGGGTCAGGCCAAAGGTCCATCAAGCCCAGCATCCTGTTTCCAACAGTGGCCAATCCAGGTCACAAATACCTGGCAAGATCCCAAAAAAGTACAAACAATTTTAAGCTGCTTATCCCAGAAATAAGCAGTGGATTTTCCCCAAGTCCATTTTAATAATGGCCTATGGATTTTTCCATTAGGAAGCTGTCCAAACCTTTTTTTAAACCCGCTAAGCTAACCACCTTTACCACATTCTCTGGCAATGAATTCCAGAGTTCAATTACACGTTGAGTGAAGAAACATTTTTCTGTGATTCATTTTAAATTTACTACGTTGTAACTTCATTGAATGCGCCCTAGGCCTAGTATTGTTGGAAAGAGTAAACAGACGCTTCACGTCTACCCTTTCCACTCTACTCATTATTTTATAGACCTCTATCATATCTCCCCTCAGCCGTCTTTTCTCCAAGCTGAAGATCCCTAGCCACGTTAGCCTTTCCTCATAGGGAAGTCGTCTCATCCCCTTTATCATTTTTGTCGCCCTTCTCTGCACCTTTTCTAATTCCACAATATCTTTTTTGAGATGTGGTGACCAGAACTGAAAACAATTTTCAAGGTTCAGTCACACCATGGAGCGATACAAGGGCATTATAACGTCCTTATTTGTGTTTTCCATTCCTGTCCTAATAATACCTAACATTCTGTTTGCTTTCTTAGCCGCCGCAGCACACTGAGCAGAAGGTTTCAACATATCATCATCGACAACACCTAGATCCCTTTCTTGGTCACTGACTCCTAAAGTGGAACCTTGCATTATGTAGCTATAATTCAGGTTCCTCTTTCCCACATGCATCACTTTGCACTTGCTCATATTAAACATCATCTGCCATTTAGACGCCCAGTCTCCCAGACTCGTAAGGTCCTCTTGTAATTTTTCACAATCCTCTTGTGATTTAACAACTTTGAATAACTTTGTGTTATCAGCAAATTTAATTACTCCCATCTCTAGGTCATTTACAAATATGTTAAAAAGCAGACTCCTGGGGAACCCCACTAACTACGCGTCTCCATTGAGAATACTGACCATTTAACCCTACTCTCTGTTTTCTATCTTTTAACCAGTTTTTAATCCACTTATCTGTATCTATATTCTGTAATTCTTATTTCATTAATGTGATTGTTGTTGTAATATATTGTAAGCCACATTGAGCCTGCAAATCGCAACGTCTCCAATCTCATCTCTATTCCTCTCCTTCCACCTTCCTCCTTACCCTTCTCTTGCGCCCTATGGAATGCCCGCTCCATCTGCAATAAACTTCCCTCCATTCATGACCTTTTCATTTCTTGTTCCTTCCATCTACTTGCCTTAACTGAAACTTGGCTCTCCCCTGATGACTCTACTTCCATCGCGGCTCTTTGCCTTTTCTCTCACACCCTTCACCTTGCCGGCTGCGGCAGTGGCGTTGGATTTCTGCTCTCTCCCTTCTGCAAATTCCAACCTCTTCTCCCACCCCAGTCTCACTGTTTTTCGTCCTTTGAAGTCCACTCTATCTGCCTCTTCACTCCCTTGCCTCTCCATCTAGCAGTCATTTATCGCCCCCCTGATAAGTCTCTTCCACTTCCTCACTGACTTCAACGCCTGGCTCTCCTTCTTTCATAATCCTTCATCCCCCCTCCATTATCCTTGGGGACTTTAACAACCACGCTGATGATCCATCCGACTCCTATGCCTCCCAATTCCTTGCCCTAACATCCTCATTTAACCTTCAGCTGTGCTCCTTGGCACCCACTCACCAAAATGGTCACTGTCTTGACCTTATCTTCTCCTCTAACTGCTCTCCCTCCAGCTTCTAGTCCTCTGATCTCCCACTATCCGACCATCACCTGCTAACCTTCATTCTTAAGCACACTCCTCCCCAGTTCCACCCAATCTCATCCCCCACCTCTAGGAACCTTCAAGCTATCGACCCCTTTACTCTATCCTCTTGTGTCTCTAACCTTCTCTCTACCACCACCTTACCTAAGTCTGTGAATGAAGCTATTTCTTCCTATGATACTATTCTCGCCTCTGCTCTTGACACTCTTGCCCCTCTCATGCCCCGTCCTACTAGGAGTACCAAACCCCGCCTTGGCTAACCTCTAGAATCCATTATTTTCATTCCTGCGCCCGCTCAGCAAAACATTCTTGGCTTAAATCCCGTACCCTTGCCGACTTCACTCATTTCAAATTCATGATGAACTCCTTCCAGTCTGCCCTTTCACTAGCCAAACAGGATTACTTCACCCATTTGACTAAGTCTCTCGGTTCTAGCCCTCGACTTCTCTTTGCCACACTGAACTCTCTTCTCAAAGTACTCCGTCTCCTATTCCCTCCTTCTCTTTCTCCACAGACTCTAGCTGATTACTTCCATGATAAAATCCATAAGATTAACCTTGAATTCTCATCCAAACCCTCCCCACCTCTCTCTCCCTTCGTCCACACCCCCTACTCTCCTTCCTCTCCTCCTTCTCTGAAGTTTCTACTGAAGAAACTGCCCTTCTTCTTTCCTCCTCTAAATGTACTACCTGTTCCTCTGATCCCATCCCCACTTACCTACATAACACTATCTCTCCTACTATCATCCCTGTCATCTGTCACATCCTTAATCTTTCACTCTCCACTGCAACTGTTCCTAAGACCTTCAAACATGCTATTGTCACTCCACTCCTTAAAAAACCCTCACTTGACCCTACCTGTCCCTCCAACTATTGCCCCATCTCCCTTTCCTCTCCAAATTACTTGAACGCGTCGTTCACCGCCGTTGTCTTGACTTTCTCTCTTCTCGACCTATTCTTGACCCACTTCAATCCGGATTTCGCCCTCTTCACTCTACTGAAACTGCACTTACTAAAGTCTCTAATGATCTGCTTCCGGCTAAATCCAGAGGTCTCTATTCCATCCTCATCCTTCTTGACCTATCCGCTGCTTTCGACACTGTTGACCACACATTACTCCTGAATATGCTGTCCTCGCTTGGATTCCAGGGCCCTGTTCTTTCCCGATTCTCTTCCTACCTCTCACTCCGTACTTTCAGTGTTCACTCTGGTGGATCCTCTTCAACTTCCCTCCCGCTTTCAGTAGGGTGTGCCTCAGGGTTCTGTCCTTGGACCACTCCTTTTCTCCATCTATACCTCCTCCCTTGGTGCCCTGATCTCATCCCATGGTTTTCATTACCATCTTTATGCTGATGACTCTCAGATCTACATCTCCACCCCTGAAATCTCAACCTTAATCCAGGACAAAATCTCTGCCTGCTTGTCTGACATTGCTGCCTGGATGTATCAACGCCATCTCAAATTAAACATGGCTAAAACTGAACTTCTCATTTTCCCCCCTAAACCCTCCTCCCCTCTTCCCCCACTCTCTATCTCTGTTAATGGCTCTCATATCCTCCCTGTCTCCTCAGCTCGTAACCTTGGAGTCATATTTGACTTCTCTCTCTCCTTCTCTGCTCGTATTCAACAAATCGCCAAAACCTGTCGCTTTTTTATCTTCAACATTAGCAAAATTCACCCCTTCCTTTCTGAACTCGCCACCAAAACCCTTATTCACACCCTTGTTACTTCTCGCTTGGACTATTGCAATTTACTTCTCACTGGTCTTCCGCTCATCTTTCTCCTCTCCAATCTGTCCAGAATTCTGCACCAGAATCGTTATGCCCACACTAGCCCACTCCTCAAGTCACTTCACTGGCTCCCTGTCCACTTCCGTATACAGTTCAAACTCCTCTTACTGACCTTTAAATGCATCCACTCTATGACCCCCCCTCATTACCTCTCCTCTCTCTCTACACTCCTCCCCGTGAACTCCGCTCTCTGAACAAATCTCTCTAGTTGTCGCCCTTCTCCACCACTGCTAACTCCAGACTTCGTTCCTTTTATCTTGCGGCACCTTATGCCTGAAACCGTCTTCCCGAACCCATACGTCTGGCTCCATCTCTACCTGTTTTTAAATCCATGCTGAAAGCTCACCTTTTCACTACTGCCTTTGGCTCCTAACTGCTACTCATTTGCCCACCTCCTCCCCTGTTCCTCTTTACCCTGTATTTCCCTTGCCCGTAATGTCTTGTCTGTGTGTTTAGTTAGATTGTAAGCTCTTTGAGCAGGGACTGTCTCTCTATGTCAGGTGTTCAGCGCTGCGTGCGTCTGGTAGCGCTATATAAATGCTATTAGTAGTAGTAGTAGTAAATAGGTGGGAAAATGTGGGATACAAATGCAGCAAAATAAATAAATAGGACACTACCTCCTATCCATGACTCTCCAATTTCTAGTGGAGTCTTTCATGAGGTACTTTGTCACACGCCTTTTGAAAATCCAGATACACAATATCAACCGGCTCACCTTTATCCACATGTTTGTTCACCCCTTCAAAGAAATGTAATAGCACCTCTCCTCCTTCCTTCCCACATATCCAGCACCTCACCCTTCCTTCCCACCCCTTACCCAGCACCTCTCCCTTTCCTCCCCCTACATATCCAGCACCTCTCTGGATTTTCAAAAGGCGTTTGACAAGGTACCTCATGAAAGGCTACAGAGGAAATTGGAGGGTCATGGGATAGGAGGAAATGGATTAAAACTGGTTGAAGGATAGGAAACAGAGAGTGGGGTTAAATGGGCAGTATTCACAATGGAGAAGGGTAGTACGTGGGGTTCCCCAGGGGTCTGTGCTAGGACCGCTGCTTTTTAATATATTTATAAATGATTTAGAGATGGGAGTAACTAGCGAGTTAATTAAATTTGCTGATGACAAAGTTATTCAGTCGTTAACTCACGACAGGATTGTGAAAAATTACAGAAGGACCTTACGAGGCTGGGCGGCTAAATGGCAGATGACGTTTAATGTGAGCAAGTGCAAGGTGATGCATGTGGGGAAAAAAAACCCGAATTATAGCTACGTCATGCAAGGTTCCACGTTAGGAGTTACGGACCAAGAAAGGGATCTGGGTGTCGTCGTCGATAATACACTGAAACCTTCTGCTCAGTGTGCTGCTGCAGCTAGGAAAGCAAATAGAATGTTGGGTATTATTAGGAAAGGTATGGAAAACAGGTGTGAGGATGTTATACTGCCGTTGTATTGCTCCATGGTGCGACCGCACCTTGAGTATTGTGTTCAATTCTGGTCGCCACATCTCAAAAAAGATATAGTAGAATTGGAAAAGGTGCAGCAAAGGGCAACTAAAATGATAGCGGGGATGGGATGACTTCCCTATGAAGAAAGACTAAGGAGGCTAGGGCTTTTCAGCTTGGAGAAGAGATGGCTGAGGGGAGACATGATAGAGGTATATAAAATAATGAGTGGACCCCTCCGAAGGGACACCACCTTGTAAGTGGTGGAGGGGCTTCCGTGTTTCAATGACTCAGAGGGCTATGCTGAAGGGTTACCCATATCAGACAGGCCCCTGAGGAGAAACCAGACAAAGAGTGTCCCAAATTAGGGAGAGGGGAAAGATGGTGACCTGAAGCTCGTACACTCAACGGCCCAGCTGTCCTCTGAAGTTCAGCTTTTGTCCACTTGAAATTTCCTCTCTGCATTGCAGTTGCTTTAACAGAGGAAGGGGACAATGGGGGGTCAGCCGCCGATGACCAGCGTTTTGTCCCCTGTGCAAGTGTGGGACCGCTGTGTGACGAGCTGCCCATAGATGATTGGGTTGATGAGTCCTTTGATTAGCGCCGACGAAGGAGTGTCGATGCTCTTGGACCTGGAAACAACTTCATCGCTCAAAACTCATTTAACCACCATGCCCAAAGGAGTGGAGGAGTGAGTCAGGAGTGTATGCTGAAACGGAAGTCGTTTACAGCTGAACCTGTGTCGGCGGTGCTACTCCTAAACCCTTAAGAGTTATCAGCTTGGAGTTTTTGGTTCCCTTGGAGGTTGCATTGAATGTCATCTGGAGGGTGCTCCAGGACCTGACGGTGGTAGAGAATGACTTTGCTTCAGATAGTCTTGTTAAGGAGCCACATGGATAATCTAATCGAATCCTTTGAGAATATACAGCAAATGAAGTTCTACTGAAGTAGGAAACGGTTAAGATTTGGAAATGATAAAAGACCAGAAAAAATTTGAACAAAATGAATATTGTTGCAGATGATTAATATCGAGATTGTTGTTTTCCCAGAGTTCCGGGTATGACTCCTAATGTTTTTTTTTTCCTCTGAAATGATTCCTCTTAATATATTAATTCAAAAGGAGTGAAGCCTGTGAAACTGGGATTACTTTAATCAGCGGGAATTGGATTGGAGATTCAAGGGTTTGTATTGTTAAACAATTTCTGGTTTTAAAAGGGAAAAAAAATGAAATCAGGTGTATTACTTTCACTAATATTGGACAATAAGTATGTTTCCAATGAAATTGATGGACTATGCACAGTTATGGTCTTGAAGAAACCAACCAGATGATCAATGTGGAATAATGATTTAGATAAATAATAACTGGGGATAATCGGGTTAATACCACATTTTCTTTGTTTGCTGTTGCTTAAATTGATCTCCTTGTCTTGTTTCACTCTCCCTATTTATTTTGTGGTCTAAGAAAGAGAAAGATTGTATAAAACCCATTTATCTTGTTGAGATTGTTTTCTTCTAATACTGTTTTAATGTACAATCACCTCTGTTTTACTGTTTTGCAAGTGATCCTTGTAAAATGAAAAATTATAAATAAATGATTAAAAAAAAAAAAAAAAGAGTGGAGTGGAACAGGTGGATGTGAAGCGTCTGTTCACGCTTTCCAAAAATACTAGGACTAGGGGGCATGCGATGAAACTACAGTGTAGTAAATTTAAAACAAATCGGAGAAAACGTTTCTTCACCCATCGCATAATTAAACTCTGGAATTTGTTGCTGAAGAACGTGGTAAAGGTGGTTAGCTTAGCAGAGTTTAAAAAGGGGTTAGACGGTTTCCTAAAGAACAAGTCCATAAACCACAACTAAATGGACTTGGGAAAAATCCACAATTCCAGGAACAACATGTATAGAATGTTTCTACATTTGGGAAGCTCGCCAGGTGCCCTTGGCCTGGATTGGCCGCTGTCGTGGACAGGATGCTGGGCTCGATGGACCCTTGGACTTTTCCCAGTGTGGCATTACTTATGTACTTCCCTCCCACCCCCACTTCCAGCAACTATCTCCCTTCCCTCTCCCCCTACATATCCAGCACCTCTCTCCCTTCCCTCCCCCTACATATCCAGCACCTCTCTCAGGGCCGGTCTTAGCAAGTGCGGGGCCCTATGCAAACCAATTTGGTGGGGCCCCATCCTAGCCCCGCCCCACCCTAGCTCCACCCATTGATAAGATTATTCTATTTTTAGAAAATGTTTTTATGAAATTTCAAAGACAAATGAAGCTAAACTTGTACAAAAAAACTGATTGAAATAAAAAGCACAATGCTGTCATGAAACCTCCCCTCCCCAGAAATTATTCAGTTCAAGTCCACTACAATTAATAGTTCCAATTCTCATAACAGTAATCTTTTCTTCCTGTGATTGCAGTTTAGCTTCCAAATGATTAATTCGAGGTGTCATATCATTAATTACTGGAAGCAGTGTTTTAGCTAAATCTGCTATTGCCATCAAAATTTTTATCAGGAGAAATATCTGCAGATCTATGTGAAAATAATCCAGATATGTTAGGAACAGCCTCTTGCAAGCCAGAAGATCTTACTTGCTCAGCTTCTCCAGCAACTAATGTTGTTGGGCCAAATTCCTCTCAGGGAGGCAGACATTTCCAACCCTTGCACCGTCCGCAAGCGTCATTAGATGAGAGAGAGACTTCTCCTGATCTCCTGCCTGCATGGAATCTGATTTCGATTTGGCATAAGTGCACAACTGTTGGCGTCAGGAACGATGGCTCACCTCACGTCCTCACCACCTCCAACCAGGCTCCAGCTTTTCCCGCCCTCGCGTCCGGAAACAGGAAATATATCAGAAGGCGGGACATTGAACGGGAAGCTGGAGCCTGGAGGTGAGCCGTCGCGCTGCAACTGTCTGTTGTCACCGTTGGGGGCTGGGCCGTTGCTGCCTGGGCTGGCTCACTGGCATCGCTCAGTCGCCAGGGTCTGGGGACTCGGGAGCTGACGGCGGGCTCAGCGGGCCCAAGCCGGGGATGGGCACCGCGCCGGTGGTGGCGGGAGCGGAGCAGCTGAGCCGCGGGAATGGGGATCATCTCAGGCGACTAAGGCGAGCAGCGGCGGAGGTCAGAGAGGAGGCACGAGCGAGGCAGAGTTGAGGCGCACTGCACGGAACTCCCTTAGGTGCGGGGCCCTATGCGGCCGCCTTGGTCGCCTCTGCCTAAGACCGGCCCTGACCTCTCTCCCTTCCTTCACAGTTCCACATCTCTATCCCTTCCCTACAGCACCTCCTTATATGCCCAGAGCCTCTCTCCCTTCCCTCCAAACTCCCACCCGCATGCATGCATGTCTAGTGCCTCTTCCCTTCCTTCCCGCCAACTCCCACATGTCCAGCGCCTCTCCCCCCCTCCCACAGTTCCAGCACCGTCACCTCTGTGTCTTCCTTAACCTCCCTCCAGCCCTACTCGTTTGCACTTCAAGCTATCATTGCTGCCTAACAGGAACTCCACACAGGCCTGCATGCTACGTCAGAGCTTTCTCTCTCTGCCATGTCCCACCCAGCCTGTGTAAACAGGAAGTCGCATCAGTGGGTGAGACGCGGTAGAGGGAAGGCCCCAATGCACTGTGTGGAGCTCCTGCCCAGCAACATGATAGTATTAAAGTGAATGAGGACAATTCTATAGTGTGCCACAAGTTAAACACCAAAATGTTGGGATCTGGATGTCCACATTCTGTTATAGAATACTAGTATAAATTGAGCATTGATGTGTTATTTAGGCACATCCACTTAAACCATGTCTAATGCACACAACTAAATGTGGCATTTTTGCATGTAAATGACACTAGTCTATAACATATTTGCACACATACCCATATATATGCCATTATGTTTATCACATGCATAATCAGCATGTAACTGTAATGCATACTTCATAGAATTGCCCTGTTAGCAAATGGCAATAGCTTTAGCAGTTTTAAAGTTGGCATGCAGTTTTCCTTTTTCAACTCCTTAGAGTGGATGCTCTTTGTCAGATCTGAAGGCATGCGTTGTTGGTTTTAAATTGTGGCTCTAGCATTGTTGCCAGAATGAAATGTTCTGATTCTAACATCCTACATATTCTTGAATCCATTTCCAGAAACTGAACTAACTGTTCCAAGGCTGTAACAGCCAAATTAATGCCTTGATGAATCAATTGCCACATTCTGATAACTTTACTGGCATGACAATTGTATATGTGTTGCCAAAGTAATACATTAATTGAGCTCTCTGCTACTCAAGCTGTTTCCTTTGAATATACATCCTTGGAATTGCATGACTGATACTGGACTCCGTTCCATTCATATGACAAATGGCTGAAAAATCTGCCTCAATTATGCCATTAATATCTACTAAGCCAAGTGAGAGAAACGTGTGCCAGTGTACGGGAAAATTAGGTTCTTACCTTGGTAATTTTCTTTCCTTTAGTCATAGCAGATGAATCCATTACGAGTGGGTTGTGTCCATCAACCAGCAGGGGGAGATAGAGAGCACTGAAAAACCATAGTGCCTCATGGCCAGCTAGCTTCATCTGCCTCTTCAGTATTTGAAGCTTCCAAAGCAGTGTTACACCGCAAAGCATAATGACATGAACTTTCCTCACAGCGGATGAATGCCCCAAAACTGGAGCTATAAGTCAAAGGAGGGAATGGACTCATCCTCCTGGAGGGAATGAACTCATCTTCCTGTAACTGAACAGAAATCCTGAAGACTGTTTTCCAACTTCTCCCAATGAGGGAACATATCTACAGGAAAAACTGAACATAAAAGTAACATGAATCGCATAATGAACTACTGAGGGAGGGCTCATGGATTCATCTGCTATGACTAAAGGAAAGAAAATTACCAAGGTAAGAACCTAATTTTCCCTTCCTTGTCATCAAGCAGATGAATCCATTACGAGTGGGATGTATCAAAGCAATCCCTAGATAGGGTGGGAACAAGCCACACCACGCGCCAGCACTTGTGCTCCAAAATGCGCGTCCCTCCTGGCAGCCACATCCAGCCTGTAATGGCGAGCAAACGAGAGCTTAGAAGCCCAAGTAGCTGCACTACATATCTCTTGAAGAGAGAGTGCTCCAGTTTCAGCCCAAGAAGAGGAAACCGCTCTTGTGGAATGTGCCTTAAAGGCTTCAGGCGGAGGCCGGCCAGATAGCAGATATGCTGAAAAGATAGCTTCTTTGAGCCAACGAGCTATAGTGGCCTTAGACACTGGAGACCCACTGCGCGGACCTGACAAAAGCACAAAAAGATGGTCAGAGGTCCTGAAGGCATTTGACATGTGCAGATATTGTAACAGAGCCCTTCGCACATCCAGAAGGTGCAACTGCCCATAGGCTTCTGGAAACTCCTCTTTAGAAAAGGAGGGCAGGAAAATAGGCTGGTTTAGGTGAAACGCTGAAACCACCTTAGGCATAAAGGAAGGCACCGTACGTACCATTACTCCGGACTCTGAGAATTGCAGAAATGGGTCTCGACAGCGCCTGGAGCTCAGATACCAGTCTCGCCGATGTCACAGCCACCAAAAAGACCATCTTTAAGGTCACATCCTTCTCCGAAGCTCGCCTAAGTGGCTCGAAGGGCGAACACTGAAGGGCCTTTAAAACTAACCCCAGGTTCCAGGCCGGACACGGAGCCCGCACGGGAGGACGGAGCCGAAGCACCCCTCTAAGAAACCGCGTCATATCCGGACAAGCAGCCAGAGAGAGGCCAGAGACCTTCCCTCAAAAACATGCTAAGGCTGCCACTTGAACATGCAGGGAATTATAGGCCAAGCTTTTTTGTAAACCATCCTGCAAAAAGTCAAGTATTGGCGAGACAGAAGCCCACATGGGTGTGATCACTTTAGAAGCACACCAAGCCTCAAATTGGCGCCAAATCCTGGCATAAGCCACGGAAGTGGAACGCTTGCGGGCCTGTAGGAGAGTGGAAATGACTTTACTGGAATATCCTTACAACACACCTTACAACCCACTCAGTTAAGAAAGCCCACCTACTATAATTACCCTAATCATTCCCTTCCTTTCTCTTTCTTCCCTGCACAATACTAAATGTATCTGTTATCCTGTAAGGACAATGTTAACAAAACTATGTAAGCCACATTGAGCCTGCAAATAGGTGGGAAAATGTGGGATACAAATGCAATAAATAACAAAATAATAATAATCCCTTGTCTCTCAATTGCGCCCTCTCAATAGCCATGATGTAAGACCAAAGCGGCAGGCGTCCTCCATGGTCACCGGGTCCTGTGACAACAGGTTCGGTAGCAGAGGTAACGGCAGGGGATCCTCTACCAGCAGCTGCTGGAGGTCCGCATACCACGGCCTCCTGGGCCAATCCGGGGCAATGAGAACCACCTCTCCTTGGTGGAGCCGAATCCGCAGGAGTACTCACCCTATCAAGGGCCACGGAGGGAACACATACAGGAGGCCCTGAGGCCAGGGTTGAGCCAAGGCATCCAACCCTGCCGAACGAGGATCTCTCCTTCTGCTGTAGAAGCACGGGACTTTGGCATTTGTGCTTGACGCCATAAGATCCATTACGGGCTTTCTCCATTTGGCACATATCTGCAGGAATACTTCGTCTGCACGTTCCCATTCCACTGGGTCGATTTGATTCCTGCTCAGATAATCGGCTTGCACGTTGCTCTGACCTGCAATATGAGCTGCTGACAGAAACTGCAGATGAAGCTCGGCCCAGTGGCAAATCTGCGTGGCCTGCGCAGCTAGTGCTATGCACTGAGTGCCTCCTTGGCGATTTATGTAGGCCACTGCTGTCGTGTTGTCCGACAGAACTCTGACAGCCAATCCTTCCAGGGTCAATTGAAAGGCCAGAAGCGGAGTGGAGTAGCCTAGTGGTTAGAGTGGTGCACTTTGGTCCTGGGGAACTGGGTTCGATTCCCACTGCAGGCACAGGCAACTCCTTGTGACTCTGGGCAAGTCACTTAACCCTCCATTGCCCCAGGTACAAATAAGTACCTAAGCCGCATTGAGCCTGCCATGAGTGGGAAAGCGTGGGGTACAAAATAAAAATCGCTTTCAACTCCAAGCGATTGATGGACCACTCCGACTCCTTGGGTGTCCAAAGACCCTGGGCATGCCTTCCCCGGCAATGTGCACCCCAGCCCTTCAGGCTGGCATCTGTTACCACCAGGCACCAATCGGGGAGTGCTAGCAGCATTCCTCGCTGCAGTATGCTGTCTGAGAGCCACCACTCCATACTGAGCCGGGCCGCAGGGAGCCACATGAGTCTGCACTGATAATCCTGAGATATTGGAGACCACCGTTGAAGCAGGGAGCACTGCAGAGGTCTCAGGTGCGCTCTCGCCCAAGGCACCACTTTCAAAGTGGCCGTCATCGACCCCAACAGCTGGACAATGTCCCTCCAAAATGGCACCCGCTGCCAGCTTCGCATAGCGGCAAGGAACATCGCTCGTCATGCTCGAGCCGGCTCTACCATCTGAAAAGCATGCCTTACAGAGCCTCGCTGCAGATTTGTGCTTGCCACAAATGGAACAGCGCTTTACTTTCTCAGCAGCCATCGCCGAAAGCGGCGGAAATTCAAAATGGTGGATTTGCGCCACAATCGTCCCGAACGCGGGCCCTCCCCGGAGGAGCTACAAACTGCTCTTACCTCACCAGACCGAGTCTCCGAGCTCCGGTTATGCTGCACAATCAGAAGAAAACCTCTTTTCTGGGATCACAGCGCCAAAGCGTGACGCAACATTTTTTTTTTTTTTTTAACACTGTGAGGAAAGTTTGAGGCAACAGCGAAAGAGGCAAATTTCCAACTCCGAAGGATCAGTAGCGTGGGAAAAGCAGGGAAAGGGCGAACCTATGTGCCTGCATCCCCAGCGTGGGCAAAGACAGGGACAGGGCTTGCCTATTTGTCTACTTACACATCGGGGGCCGGGTAAGTCAGGGAAAGGGCTAACCTATTTGCCTTTAAAGTGGCCACCATCAGCCACAACACCCCTGCTACAACTGGCAAAAGCACAGGAGCCACCCCAGGCAGATTTTCTGAAGGAGCTTGAACAAGCTGCAACCACCCTGCTGGGGAGATAGAGAATACTGAAGAGGCAGATGGAGCTAGCTGCCCATGAGGCACTATGGTTTTTCAGTGCTCTCTATCTCCCCCTGCTGGTTGATGGACACAACCCACTCGTAATGGATTCATCTGTTTGATGACAAGGAATTTGTTGATTGATAACTGTCTTCAGTATATACAAAAGGAAGAGTGAGAGAACCTCCATATTAAAGAGTAAACTAGTGGTCAGAGCAATGGGCTGAGAACATGGGAGCTAAGGAAGTAATTGGAACTATGGAAAGAAGATACAGACAGAAAAGGAGGCAGAACATGGCAGCACCACCAAAAGCTGAGAAAGTGCTCAATATAGAGAATTGAGATCTTTTGTCCATAAAGACAGAAAAGTGGAAAAGCACATCTAGCATGGTCTGCACCAAGATCACTCTTATGTCCACTGGAGAAAAAGCTACTCAAACAATTGCTAACCAAGGCTGCTTGCAAATGTGCCCCAGCCACAAGTAGCACGAAGAAACCTCACGGCTATCAAAAAGGACAATGTAGTGCTTGGGAAATTTGCCATTATCAGAAGTCCTTTACCTGTAAACTTCTGCTGTGCGAGACCTGTGTTTCCAGAGCTCAGCTGACAATAGTCCTGCAGGAACTAGCAAGACTTATCTGCTGGGCTCTTCAAGGACATCAATCTCTGTGCCACCTATGCCAAAAGAGTCACCATCATGCCCAGCTGGCCCACCACATTTGTGGTATGCTTAAAAAGCATCTTTCTCCAGCTATGGAGAAGAAGAGTAGCATGGCTGTTACTGCCAGGCTGATAAACAAGGAAGCACAGTTCAAAGTCTCTCTCCCCCCCCACCCCCCTGTTTACAAAGCCGTGCTAATGGCTGCTGATGTGCTAATGCTGACACAGCCCATTCACTCTGAATGGGCTGTGTCAGCATTGCTGTGCAGCTTTCTAAACATGGGGGGTTGAACTGTAAGCCCTTTGAGAATGAAAAACCTAGTGTACCTGAATGTAACTCACTTTAAAGTTACCGAAAAAGGTGTGAGAAATCAAAATTATTCTACTTGTTTATTGATTTAAAGTCCAAAAATTGGGTAAGCACTGGCATTTAAACTACAACACCAGCTTCATACCGGTGTAGGGCTGTCCTCACAGTAGTTTAAACCCTGACACCTACACAATTCATTTGCAAAATTGGACCCAAATATCAGGGTGCAAAGTACAAGGTGGCTCAGAGTACCACAACCCCTTCAGCTGGCCCTGGCCGAATCTGAACTCAACAAGAAGCTTGACATCACCCTATTTCTGAATACCAAACAAAAAACGCAAAAACAATCCACAGTTGTGAAAATAGAACCATAAGAGCTGATAACAATAAAAAGTGACAAATATTTAAAAAATAGCATTAGTATAAAATACCAAAAACAAATAAAAATACATACTGGGCTTCTTCAAGTTGTCAGCCTGGTGCTTTAACAGCTAGGTTACTCTACTTCATATAAAATCAAATCATAAAAACATACAAATATGTAACGCATACAAAATAAACAGCATCAATTCATTCATCCAGTTTTAATATCAGTCCACAGTGATCCAATTTCTGACATGAATTGGACATCAACTACCTTAACGGACTTACTTGATGAGGCTTACAACATAACCAGCTGAAATATGATTAAACACATGCTTTGGGCTCAATGTCTAATGGACAAACAAAAATATAAGAAGGCAAAAAAATTCTTAATATAAAAGGTTATCTGGTTGTAGACATCCTATCTCTTCAGCACACATTGGTAGGCTGGACGTGCCCCACTCCTTTCTTTCTGTTCTCATATTCTTCCTGTCCTCCTCCTCCTCCATCCAATTGTGGTTATAAAAAATGTTTACTAGTAGAAGGTGATTGAGATGGTTGTTTGCTCTTATTAGTTGGATTCATTTTCTTTTGTTTTGGAGTTATGAGCCTTTCAAATAATCAGCTTGTAATAATTAACTTCTCTTGTAGACCCAATTTTGTTCTATTTTTGTGTTTTTCAATGAGCTTTTCTTTTTTATAGAATGGTTAGTGCAGCGGACTGTGATCCTGGGGAACTGGGAACAATTCCCACAGTAGCTCCTTGTGATCCTGTGCAAGTCACTTAACCATCCATTGCCCCAGGTACAAAAGCTTATAATGCGCTAAGGACACAGAAACTACCTGCATATACCCCCGGATTCTAAATAGTGCGACTTAAGTTGAGCATGCAACTTAAGTTAACAAGCCAATCAGCGCTGATAATTGCCAACAAGCAATTGACTATTTGGCAATAATTAGAACTTACACACACAACTAAGCGTATTTTATGTGATGTGCATAAATTCTAAGTCGCATAGTTGAAAAGGGGGTATGGCCGTGGAATAGGAAGATCACAAGTATTTCCAAAATCTATGTGCGTTGTTATAGAATATACCCGATCCATGCATAATTTAGGAATTGGCATTTACACCAAGTAAAATATGGTGTAAATGGCCGAAACAAAATTTAGTTGCGTCGAAGGGCGCTCAGGGTGAAATTCTATATATGGCGCCTTAAAACCATATGGTTAGCATGATTCCATAAACTACGCCTAAAGTTAGGCATAGTTTATAGAATACGTTCATGCGCTGTTTTTACGACTACAATTTAGGCACACCCATTTAGGTCACCTAAAACCAGGCCTAAATAATTGTGCCTTAGTTAGGAACAGATCGGGTGTATTCTATAATAGTGTGCATAGTTTTTTTTTTTTTTTAAATGTTCACAACCCACCCATTCCACACCCATGGCCATGCCCTCTTTTCGACTTGAGCATTAGAACTTACACGCACTGAAACACATCCAGAAAGTTGTGCGCACTATGTAAGCCACATTGAGCCTGCAAATAGGTGGAAAAATGTGGGATACAAATGTAACAAATAAATAAATTATAATTAAAGTCCATTAGTGCCACTAATTGGTTGCTAAGTACCAATTATCGACACTGATTGGTTTCTTAACCAACTGTGCACACAATTTGGCTGTGCAGCCAAATTTGCGTGTACAACTTAAGGTGCCATATATAGAATTTGGGGGTCAGTGTATTCTATAAGCCACATGGAAATTTAGGCTTATTCTATAAAGTACGTCTAGGCTTTTTTCATTTCGGCACTGATTTTTTAGTCTTGATATATAGAAACCAGCTCATAATGTGTACAGCGCTGCGTGTCTAGTAGTGCTATAGAAATGATTGGGTGCAACAGTGTGGACTGAAGTTGAATAGCACTTTGAATACTTAATTCTCCTTTTGTGGGTAAGGGTCCTTTTTATATTAATTTTTTGCTTTTTTGAAATTGTCTATTTTTTTTTTTGCTTGTCTATTAAGCATTGAGCCGAATCATATGTGTAAATACACATATTATATTGGCTGGTTGACCCCTGAGGCAGAGGATGACCTAAACATGTCACGAATTTGATCCATCATAGACTGATCTTAAAACTGGATGAATGGATTGATGCTGTTTTTATTTTGTATGCCTATAAGAATTCTTTGTGACATCTGAGGTCTTTTCCTCCTTTTACAAACTTGTGTGTGGATCCTTTGTAGTTCACTTTTGGTTACTATCCCTAAATAAAGACAATGTCTTTATTGTCTATTACATATATGTAAACAAATTTAACTGTGCTGACATTATCCTTGTCACTGGTTTCTCTCATCCACCACAGTTGCCAATTAGTTTAATTATGCTGATATGATCATACTCCCTTTTCACACCCTGCTCTGCACAGTGCCTTCTTCCTCATGCCACATCCATTCCACACTCAAGACTACTTACCCAGTTCCTGACCTACATTTCATGCATCTGACAAAGAAGATTCTTCAAGCTGTCATGCTACAATAAGTGTGTTAAGTTTATAAGGTGCCTCCAGCTTCTATGTTTATATTGTTTATTTTATACTGTATGTTTGCACTGGTAGATACAGGTTTTATTTTTGCATTGCTGGACACAGGTTTTATTTTGCATTGGAAAAACTATCAGTACCAATACATAAACTGTTGCTTTAAAAATGATGAAATATAAACATGAATTTGGTATAGATTTTAAGTAGAATTTTTGCAGTTTCTTTCTTGAAAAATATTTCACAGATCCTAAAATTACCAAGAATAATGAATACTAGAAAAAAATGAAAAGTGGCAAATTAAAAAAAAAAAGACCTTTATTCTTTTGTCTAATTTTCAGTTACATACTTTCAAACAGGGATGTAATCTCATTATTTAAACATTCAGGCAATGCAGATTTCATTAGTGTAGACAAGCAAAAAGCATTTAAATGCAAACCGTTGTTGGCTTAACCTGAACATACCTGCATTACCCATTATTGACCAGTTTGTGCTGCTGGAAAGAATCTCTTCCCAGACATCAATAGGGAGCACTTAAAAAACATTGCTAGAAAGCAAAGGTCTACATACTGGTCTTCGCAGCAAATAAAGGGTTTTATATTTATTGAAAATATTTTAAGTCCATAATTGAAATAATATACACACTTTGTTATGTGTGATGAGCTCAGATCATATAAACACTGTACAGGCCAAGGCCCCTCCCCTTTGGAAAAAAAAAACAAAAATTCCTAGTTTGACAAAAAACTTTAAATTGTATGATCAGAAATACAGACATTGCATGTATTTACATGAGTAGAATAAAACATTTGGTCAAATACTGCAGAGAAAGAAGTGGTTTCACATTAGCATGGTCACAGTTAACCTTCCACCTTTTCAACTCCAAAGAAAAGAAAAATCTGTCATTTCTTGAGTTTAAGACATTATTAACCAGTAATATCAACAGGCAGAGTGAAAACTTCTGACCAAACAATACAGTAAAATGATTTTGTAGGCTGAACACAGTTCTTTAAACAAATACATATAGACCATTTAAGAGTGACAGTGGAACACAACCAATGTAGCTTGCAGGCTTCTGTTTTTATGTCAGTATAATCCATCAAAAGAATGCACTGCACTCCAAGTTAAGAAAAATAAATTACAAAATACAATTAAAATCCCTGCAAAGGCAATAATGAACTCAAAGGTGTGCATTTATGCCTGTTCAATACACTTTCTGAATGTTACCACACACCAGACAAGAACAATAAATAAATTATCCACAGTGTGATAAGAGAAAAACAAGTACTACAAGTTAGTTCCAAGATGCTTTTCTTGGATAAAAAAGTAAAGGTAATTTGAATTTTGGTCAATGAAGCTTCTCTAGTTACTTCATTTCTTTAATGCCATCTTTTTTTATGCCCTTAATTGCTTAGCCACCATGCCAAAAACACACCTCTGTCATTATGGCTTTAAATTAAGCAGAGTAAAAAATGGAAATATGCTGTCTTTTCCACAGTTGGTTTGTTCACAGTGCAGGCACTTCAAATGACTGGGGAAAGAGGTAGGTAAGTACCTGGCCTCTTCTTTCAAAAACATCTCGGTTCAGAAAATCACAGGAGTGCTTTGAAAACTGCTGCTATTAAACACTAAAGGCAGCATAACCTAACCCATTTCTATTGCTTCTTACCAGTGTAATGAGTACACAACTATCACACCAGCCTGCCCATAGGTCCCCCTAGTTTTAATTAGCAGGAGGTCGTCAGTCAATGGTAGACTCTATACTTTACTTCCTGATATGCCACCACCATCTGCAGTATCCCAGTTTCCTCTTTGTAGTGTTTTATAATGCCTAATCTCTCCTCTTCCTTTTGAATGCATTTAATCCCTTGTCTAACAATGTTAGCAGGAAGCACAAATTACACTATTAAAATTTTGTGTTTTTGTACAAAGCATAGCTGCTGTTCTATTAAACTGAACCTCCTTCAGAGGTATTCTGAAAAGCAGATATATCAAACACAGAGCTACTGGCACCTTGTTCATTTGCAAGAAGAGGGCAAGCTGCTGTCCTCAGCTGATCCTATTTGGTTTCTTCCTCAGTATCTCTGGCAGTGACTGTACCATGACAACATGGAGAGAATGCTAAAAATTAATTAATGCAGTACCATTGTCAGTAATATTGAAAAATAATTGTAGATGCCAAAGACAAAAAAGGAACAGTAAAAAACTTCTGCCTCGACCACTTGGAAAGATTGCTTTAAACCTGTAACAGCTCAGATCAACAGGTGACACGACTGGTCATCTTAACAAGCTTAATGCATTCTAAGGGGGAAATGCTCCTGAGCTTTGACAGAAGACAGTAATCTTCATTTATATTACTTCATTGGTCCATTTATCAATGGTTGAAGCAGCAATTGTAGTTTGTAAAAAAATGTTAAAGCTTCAGAGGATGAAAAAAAATTAAATATGAATGTAAGACAACCAAACCAAAAGATGGGAGCATGATACTTTTTTATGAAAGGGTCTTGTAAAACATTTGTGGTCACTGCAGAGATGAGATTTATCACAAGACAGCAGATGAACAAATAAGGAATTCCACAGGATCTGCCTGCTTCCACAGTTCATTTGTGGCGCTCAATGCTTTTCCTTTTCCTTCTCTTGAAAAAACAGCAGCACCTGCAAATGTTGGGACAGGAAACAGTATGTCACAATTTACAAGAAAAATATAAAACCCCCTGACCAACTCTTGTTGAAGTAAACCTGGAAGTGACCTTAAAGTACATTTTAAACATACTACAAATTTTTAGTTTGCTTTCTGACAGCCAAATACTGAGTTTTGTTTTCTTTTTAAAGAGCTGCAATGTCTGTATTATTTTATCTGTGGCTGACAACAAATATGCAAATGTCGGCAAAAGACATCAGAAATCCTTACACAAAAACGACACGTTTAGGTATACATAGAAATATACAAAAGCTAAAACAAAGACTAAACAGCTATATATGTAATCCCTGCATTCTGCCACTATTTAAAAACTACTGTATTACCTAATATATTACTAGTTTTTCAACCTGTTTTGGAAAATCAGCTTTCAGTTAGATTTGATCCATTATATGCAATCTATATCTATATATCTATACACACACAAATCTTCTCCGAGCATTTCATTTTTAGAAAAGTTACTAAGCAAGGTGAATGCTGAATTAAACAGGTCATTAATATACCTTTCTTTATTGCACTGTTTTACAATCATTTCTGTTAATTTTTGGATTTCGGTTAACTATAATCTTATAAGGTAAGCATTCATATACCAAATTTAGATAATCAAATTCTGGTCTCATGCATATCCTAAGAAAACTGAAAATTTAGCAATATGGTGCCATCATTTCACCTGCCAAGAAATATGGCTGAAGAAAAGTAAGCAATATTCTCTATTTAACAAACCATCCATAAATCATACGTTTTGGCAGCTAAATCCTATCGTTCTTAAGATAGAAAAGTTAAGGTAAACAGAAAACTGCTGCATGCTGGATCACGAGGGGAAGGTGGGTTGTCTAGTCTTCCACTCCTCTAACTCTCTGCATTACCTCCATTCAGCCAGTTAACTCTCTCCGGTATTTGGGAGTCATACTTGACTCTCATCTCATTTTCACTCGGCAAATCTCCCACTTAGCCAAAACCAATTTTCTAGTCCTCTGACAATTACGGTCAGTCTGGCGGTACACAGATCAAGAGACTTTTCACTCCCTTGTCCTTTCACCATTAATAACTAGACTTGACTACTGCAACATAACCTACCCTCAGTTGCTCACACACTAACTTAAAAAGTCTTAAATCTATACAACACAGTGCTATAAGATTAATAACATGCACATAAGTTTGATCATGTTATCTTCTTTATTCCAGAAATTTAATTGGCTTGCTATTGAGAAACATATCTTCGTTACTCACACTAGCATTCAGATTAGGTCTTCCATATTATCTGGTAGTAAAAGAGAGGGTCCAAGAGTACACAAACAGCAAAAGAAACAAGCACAACAGGGTCTCCAATCGAGACTCCTTTTATTCATAAAGACCTGACATAGCTGTGTTTTGGCGTAACAATGCCTGTCTCAGGGGGTCCAAGTATTCCAATGCTCTCAAAGGCAAAATAACCAAAATAACAGAAGGGATGGTGACCAAACAACTCACAGACTATCTAAACAAGTTCTCAATACTACACGACTCCCCCAGTCAGGATTTCATTCCAATCACAGTACTGAAACAGTACTAGTTATGCTCATGACTAAATTCAAACAAATGATGGCAACCGGCAAGAACATACTACTTCTACAATTTGACATATCAAGCACCTTTGACATGGTTGACCATGGAATTCTATTACACATCCTTGAATACTTTGGTCTTGGAGGCAACATTCTTAATTGGTTTAAGGGATTCCTAACCACACGCTCATATCAAGTGACATCAAATTCGATTACATCAGCCACATGGACACCTGAATGTGGAGTTCCACAGGGATCCCCCCTCTCACCGACCATATTCAACCTAATGATGATACCCTTGGCCAAATTACTATCAAACCAAAACCTCAACCCATACATATACACTGATGATGTAACGATCTATATCCCATTCAAACAAGACCTAAAAGAAATTTCCAACATCAACCAAAGTCTACATATCATGCACTCCTGGGCAGATGCATTTCAGCTGAAACTTAATGCAGAAAAAACCCAATGCCTAATACTCACATCCCAACACAATACGAACAAATTTACCACCATCAACACACCAAAACTAAATCTACCAATTTCGGAAACCCTAAAAATTCTTGGAGTTACTATTGATCGGCACCAAACACTTGAGAATCACGCGAAAAACACAACCAAAAAGATGTTCCAATCAGTGTGGAAATTAAAAAGAGTAAGACCATTCTTCCCAAGGACAGTCTTCCGTAATCTGGTACAATCACTAGTACTCAGTCATCTAGACTACTGCACTCACTCTACGCCGGCTGCAACGAACAAATACTCAAAAAACTCCAAACAGCCCAGAACACGGCAGCCAGACTCATATTCAGAAAATCAAAATACCAAAGTGCAAAACCCCTACGAGAGAAGCTACACTGGCTCCCACTCAAAGAACGTATCATGTTCAAAGTATGTACCCTAGTTCACAAAATCATCCACTGCGAGGCCCCAGCCTACATGTCAGACCTGATAGACTTACCACCCAGAAATGCTAAAAAATCATCTTGCACATTCCTTAATCTTCATTTCCCCAACTCTAAAGGTCTAAAATACAAATTAATGCACGCATCAACCTTTTCCTATATTTTCCTATATGAGCATGCAATTCTGGAACGTGTTGCCACGCAACCTAAAAGCGATCTATGAATTGACCAACTTCTGCAAACTATTGAAGACTCATCTCTTTGACAAGATATACCACAAAGATCAACACATCTGAAACTCTCCACATATACCCAGAAATGTTTAATAATGCCTTCTGTTATATTACTATCATGTATTCCATTACCATGTAACCCAAAATCCTTCCGTAATAACAAATGTCTATTCTCTTATTTCCACTATCCATGATGTATTGCAAGACACATTGCGCCTGCAAAGAGGTGGGAAAATGTGGGATACAAATGCAATAAATAAACAAACACAAAAAATGGGGGGAGGTTAATTCCTTTAAACAGCACTGCTGACAAACTCAGATGGTATAAAAACGCTGTAGTGTATTAATACTGACTGCACAGCAATTGAAACTCCCCTCCTTCCCTCCCTTTTCATTCCCCCACACAAAGAAGGAAGTGCATGCAAATCTCTCAAATGCATATTCACTGTGTATATCCTCAAAATACTGGCCAAAAACTGGGTTGAGAACCACTGCTCTAGTATCAGAGGTGCTGCCACAGAATTGAGCCCAGATCAAGTGGAAAAGATGCTGATAGTGTAGAGTAGAAAGTACAGCTACTGACTGAAGAACCAATTCCTACCCAGAAAGAAAAGAAGTGCCATTTAAGTGTGCAGTCAAACTGAATGAGAGGAGAGTCATTACTGCCTGAACTCTGTCACATAGCAACAGGAACTCAATAGGCTGCCACCAGTATGTATGTAGTCCATGCCTGACCCAAGTGCAACAGAAGTCAGAGCTGGAAACAAAAAAAGAGCAAGAGTTCATAAAAAGCACAAGGAAAGAGGTTACAAGAGAAAAGCCAACAACACAAAAAAAAAAAAAAGAGCAGATGGAATAGGGAAAGAGTTTTGACTTTCTACCTTTGAGGTTTACTATGTACTTGTACATTGCCAACCCACCATAACTCTCCATGGTAAGAAGAGCTGTGCAAGATGGGCTCGTTACTTTGGGGGGTCCACATGCCACAAGTCTGCTGCATCCTGGTTGGAGTTTTACACTGCCACACTAATATACCTGTACACCAATTACAGGGGGAAAATAAAGAACACCACTCCAAACAAAACAGCCACATTACCACCACTCTACTATATAAAAAAGAATCCCTTATTTCTGCTACTTTATTGGGAGAATGCTTCAATGTTACTCAACGTGAACTGGCAATCTCACCAGCTTTTATAATTATAGCACTCAATATCTAGAGAACATACAGTGTTTCTTTGTGTACATACCTTTTTCAAAAATGTGAACATCAATATTAAATTCAAACAATTCCTGACTGCATACCAGTCAACAAAAATATTTTTAAATTTCAAAATTTAATATACCCCCCTTTTACAACACAGCCTATTCACACTGAATGGGCTGTGACAGCATAACTGCACCAGCAGCCGCTAGTGCAGCTTTGTAAAATGGGGGCTATAGTGATCAGATCTTATTTTATTGTGTCCTCCAAAATGAGGATGAACATTTACTTACTTACTGGGATTTATTAACTGTCTTTATGAAGAGATTCATCCAAAGCAGTGTACATCAGGTACAGTTTAACATAAAATTTACAATTTTGCTAACAGTTTAATAGCAAAATGACCAAATATCAGTATAAATATAATCGATGAGGTAAAATTGGAAATGACAAATTGAAACCTAATATAGTAGAGACTTGATTATCATCAGGACCAATAGGTTATCGGCAACTGAAAAGTTGGATAATGCAGACACTCACTGCATTTGCTCATCTAACCCCCCCACCCCCAAAGTGCCTCCCGCATTGCCCCTTCTCTTCTGAAGTACCACCCCAGCTACCCGACCAAAGTAGGCCTTCCTCCACAGAGTCTACCTTTACAAGCCTTGGACATCCAGCGGTGAGTTAAATGTGTATCAGAAATATACACACTTAACAGAACTGTAGAACAACCACATAACATATGTACAGGGCATTGCAGTAGTCCAGTTGTGACGCTATCATGATATGGACCATTGTAGTCAGACTCATCTTTTCAATACATGAAATCAAATTTAGTAGTTGAAGCAGGTGGTAGAAAAACACAGTTTTTAAAGGCTGTTTGAATTGTTGAATTACGAGATCAAAGAAAATGACAAGTCTAGTAGCACTACAGAAATGATAAATAGTAGTAGTAGAAAGATGAATTTATATTCCAGTTCCCTTAGTTAAATATTAACTGATAAAATGGGAATATCAGATTCCACTGCAATAGTTCTCTCTACTTGTTCCCCCAAATTCTCTGACCACGCCAAGGACAGCATAGAAAGTGTGATTCCAGTGAGGAGATCCAGCAAGCATTTATGAAAATCTGTCAATGATAGTTTGCCATCATCCTCCAAACCCAAGCAATGATACAATACCTCTGCAGTGTCTACCCATAGGTCCTCTTTCCTAACATTTGATACATAGTGTCTAGCTTGAATATAGCAAAATGATCCTGTGAAGAAAGATCAAACATGGAACAAAGAGCAACAAATGAAAACACAGTTTCTGTGCTGTCGAAAAAAAAATCTTCAACCCACTCCAGACCCTGTTTGCCATTTCTGAAAAATCCTACCCCCCCCCCTCCCATTCCATGCACAAAATTCAAATTTCCCACTAGTGATAAAGGAGTTACTATAGGATTGCTGTGTACTCTATGACATAACTTCCTTTCACCTTCCCTTTATATAAGACCACACTATATGATTAGCAAAACCCTCTTCCAAAAGCAGTGCCTTAGCATGGACTAAATAAGGTCCAGAGTAGGGAAATCATAGAAGCTTCTAATTCACCAGGAGTATAATAGTTTACACATTTGAAACTAATCCTGGACAGAATGCAGTTCACATGCTGTATTATACAATTTTAAATCTACTAAACCCCCATCCCCCTCTGTCTCTAGGTAACATTAAGCGAAATTCTATGGCATTTTCCTCCCCACAGAAATGTCTGTGGGGCACTGCGGCGTTGCAAATAATCTCTATAATGGACAAAAACTGTGAAAGATTGAAGAATATAGAGCCAGCGGGGTACAATAACCATATTGTAAAGTTAAATTTTCCTTGTTAGGGTGACTAGCAACACCTCACAAAGCTGTAACTACTCCAAAGTGCTCTTGAAGAGAGGCCCGATATTGTCCACATATAGTTGTCTTGTATCCGCCCTCACATTAACTCCTAAGTACCTTATAGGACCCTTCGCTTCTTGCAAAGGGAAGGTTGGCCACTCCTTAGCTATGTGTATATATTTAACAGCAAGACCTCAGATTTTGAAACATTCAATTTTAAGCCAGAAATGGTCCCAAAATCCATGAAGGTCTGCAGAACTCTCACAAGAGATTGAGTAGAGTTAGTTAACAGCAACATTATATCATTCACAAATGCAAGTATTTAACATATGACTTACCCGTAGAAAGTCCTGGAATCCCAGGATCTCTCTTGAGTTTGGCTAGTATGGGCTCTAAGAAAAGCAGATATAGGAGAGGTGACAAGGGGCACCCTTGATGGGTGCCACGACACAATGGGAAAGGGCGATAAGAAACCAATTACCAGGACTGCTGCTGTAGGATTGGTATATAACCTTTGAATAGTCTCAGAAAAGAAACCTGTTAGGCCATATTTCTGTAACATAAAAAAACAGATAAGGTCACTTGACTCTGTCGAAGGCCTTTTCAGAGTCAAAACTAATGGCTAAAGTGAGATCATCTCGATATTTACATTATTCTAGAGCCAAGACCAATTTTTCTGCACTTTTAGAACAGCCTGTCTACCTGTAACAAAATCAGTTTCTTCCTCTCCCACTCGTTAGGCATCATGGATGCCAGACGCTCTGCCATAAGTCGTGCAAGACTCTTTAAAGCTACACTGATAAGGGGAACTGGGATAGTAGGATTCAAGGAGGATAGGATCCTTACAGGCTTTGGTAAAATAGTAATCCATGCATAATTGGCATGTGATTAACACCCCCCCTTTAGTTATGGCATTAGTGTAATAAGCCTCCAAGGGTCCCAGCAGATGAGGCTGCAATATTGAAAAAAAATTCACCACTGAAACCATCTGGTCCTGGAGACTTCTGAGGTTTATGAACAGAAATTGCTTGCTTGATCTCCTCTCCCAAAAATCGGAGCATTGATCTATTCCAGATCCTTCTGAGAAAATGTAGACAACAAGAGCCCAACCAGACTTCTATGTCAAAGTGTGTACAATGCACTTCACAAGTATATAAATTCTCATAAAACTGCAGGAACAAGTACTCTAAAGTTTTCTGACATGGAAACCTGTCCTTCTAGTGTTTTAAGTGCAGATATGGATCTAGTCAAATTCACTAACAGTTTTCCATGTGTATTACCATATATGTACATCTTAAATTTCTGGTAAGCAATATGAGAATGCCCCTTGGTTCTTTGGGACATGCTCCCTCCCCCTCCCTTTACCCACCCCTCTCCAAGCCCACCTGCATCCTCTAATTCTCCACCTGCATCCTCTAATTCTCCACCATCCTAAATGCGTGTTAATCGCTGTTGGAATCGAGCCCACCCACCTTTATGTCGCAGAAACCCCTCCTTGTGGTATGCTGTAAGGCGCTCCATTTGTATTAACTGACCCAATTTGCACTTCCAATCACCTAATGTCGGGGGGGGGGGGGGGGGGTCTACTTTCTTCCAATGCTGTGCTATGAGGCACTTGGCTGCTGCCAGCCCCCATCGCAACTGTTTGCTCTCCTCCCAAGAATCCCTCTCGTTATGTAAACCCAAGAGACATACCCAAAGGACTGCACACCAAAGATGACTCAATCAAAATTACCAACGCTTTCATAACAGCCTGCCAAAAGGGAACCACTCTGAGGCAGGTCCACCATATATGTAAAAATGAGCTCAGTTGTGATTTACACCTCCAGCATAAGCCCGATGTACCCGGATACATCCGCTGCAGTCTCTCTGGTGTGTAATACCATCTGGTGAGGACTTTGTATGCATTTTCCTGTACCAAAACACACACCGATACTTTTTGAACCGTCCCACAAATAACTTCCCACTCCTGATCAGAAAAGCGGCACTTTACATCTTCTTCCCTAGCCCCCTGAAAACTAAATGGCCTGGGATCACATCTCCTAAGAAATTTATAAATCACTGATACTGGTCGGGTCACCCTCCTCAACAAAAGCCACATGTTTTCCAGACTTTCCATCTCTTGAGGGTTCTCCCCCCTCCAACTCAGTGTCCCCACAAAGTGATGAATCTGTAAATAGGAAAAAATATCTCCCCCGGGCAGGCCATATATGGAGCACAGCGTATCAAAACTCTTCATCCTACCCCCCTGCAGCACAGCTCGGAAATTCAATATACCCATTTGTCCCCACTGCACAAATATGGCTTTTTCTCTCCCAGCCCTAAATTTTGGTTCCCATCGCAAAGGCGCCCCATTTCCTCCGCACTTCTCCCCACAGTTCCACCAGATGCCTCACAAGCGGATTTTGTATCCCAGCCAAAATCACTCCCACTCCTTCGGTAGTCCACAAGTAGGAACTCATTGGCCTATGAGGGCTATACGACTGCTCCACCTGACTAGCTGGCTTTGTTTCCCCCCTCTCCCAGTCTATAATGATCCGCAGTTGGGCAGCAAAATAATACCACTCAATATTGGGCACCGCTCTACCCCCTCTCTCAGGAGCCCCCCACAATACACGTCCTGCCAAACGGAGATGTCTGCCCTCACAAATAAACTGTGACAGAAAACCCTGCAGTTGTTTAAGTGTCTGCCTCGGAACCGCCACTGGCAGTGACTGAAACAGAAATAACAATGTAGGCAGCACATTCATCTTCACCACTGCCATGCGCCCCCACCAGGCAAGCCACAACCCCTTCCATCAGGATAACTCCACCCGAATTTGGTCCACAATCCTCCCATAATTTAAACTATACACCCTTCTCAGATCCCTGGGAATCTGATTCTTGGCCCATTTGAAAGCAAACAGTGCTCTCAATCTACTTTCCTCCATGTGGGTTAGAGAAATCCCCAATAGCTCACTTTTATCCATATTAACCTTTAAACCAGCATATCTTTCAAATTCCCTAAGGATCTCCAACACCGTAGGTAGTGTCTGCTCTGGATCCACCACATAAAGTAGCACATCATCCGCAAACAGCGCAATACAATGCTTCATCCCCCCAACCCTAATACCCCGAAGATCTGGATGTTGACGTATCATTTCTGCTAATGGCTCTATGTACAGTGCAAATAGAAGGAGCGACAAGGGACATCCCTGTCTAGTACGCCTACCAATTGGAAAAAAAGATGTTTATCTCCCATTAATATTAAGGCATACCTTCGCATCTGCATATAAGGCTGCCAGCCAGGTACCAAAATTATCTCCAAGGCCCATGCGAATCACCACTGCTCGCAAAAACCCCCAACTTACCCGGTCAAAGGCCTTTTCTGCATCTATGGCTAACATAGCTGTACTAGACAGGGATCTTTGTGCCTCCCATATTAAATGAAGGGTACATCTTATGTTATCCCCTGCCTGCCTCTTTGGGATAAATCCAGATTGATCTATATGAATCAATTTCGGCAGTACCCTAGCCAATCTGTTAGCCAGGACCTTAGCCACTATCTTTACGTCCACATTCAGAAGTGAAATAGGTCTATATGAACCACAAACAGTGAGGTCTTTCCCAGGTTTAGGCAGGACCGTTACCCCAGCCTCAGACATGGATACCGGGAGCCCTTTGCCCTCCAAAACGCCATTACCCACGCGTACCAATAAATCTCCCAGCTCCTCCACAAAACACTTGTAAAACCTCACCGAGTATCCATCTAATCCTGGGGCCTTACCATTAGGAAGCCTTTTTGTCACCCCCCTGTACCTCCCCTAATCTAATAGGTTCCCCAAGCTGCGCCCTTTCAGATTCATCCAATCGTTGTAATGGAACCTGATCCAAATAACGAGCTATATCTGCTCTCTCAGAGGCACTATATAAAATCTTGGTAATATTGCACAAAACATCAAACATATAAATGGCGAGTGACCAAACTCACTCGCAAATGCGCAGTAAAGACCCTCTCTGTCCCGCCCCCGCGTCAATACATGATGACGGGGGCGGAACAGAGAGGGTCTCTACTGCGCAAGGGGAGGGACGAAACTGCCGTCGCTACCGCTTCCCCCCCCCCCCAAGGTCGCCGCCACCACTCCCCCCACCCGGAGTCGCTGCCGCCACCCACCCAGGCCGGGCCCTCGCTCCGCTATACAACAGCGTCAACGCAGCACACAGCTCAGCTGAGCTGCCGTTGGCCTTCCTTCCCTGCCTATGTCCCGCCCTCGGACACAGGCAGAGAAGAAGGACGGCAGCTCATCTGAGGTGTGCTGCGTTCCCGCGCTGTTTCAACAGCGAAGCGAGGGCCCGGCCCGGGTGGAGGGGTGCCGGCGACTCCCGGGGGAGGGGCCGTAGCGATGACCTCAGAGGGGCAGCGGTGAGCTCGGCGGCGGGGGGGCCTTGCAGCGGCGAGGAGCCTTTCAACCCCCCCGTCCTATACGAGCCCGTTTTTACGGGCTCAACGGCTAGTTTTCCAATATCTGAATCAGCATAGTGCCAACCTCCCCCACCATCTTTCAACTTTTGGATAAGGGAGCACCCTCTCCTTGCCCGTAAATAATGGGCCAACATTGCACTTGATTTATTGGCAAACTCAAAATATTGTTGCTTTAGCTTAGTTCTCATGAAATCAACGTCTGCCATCTGCAATTGTGCTATTTTCCCTCTCACTTGTTTAAGGTCTTCCCATATCTGTGGTGTAGGGTTTCCTTTGTGTAGCTTTTCTAAGTGTAATAACCTCATATGCAAAGTTGGTCAGTATTGTCCTTTTTCCCTTTTCTTGCGCGATCCCCACTTAATCAAGGCCCCCCCTCACCACTACCTTCAACGCATCCCATAACACCACGTCAGTTACTTCTCCATTATCATTAAAGCGACAGAACTCTTGAATATTAAGCTTAATATCTTCCTTCATTTTCTCATTGCCTAGCAGACTCACTAAGTCTCCAGACTGCTTGTCGCCTGCAATGACCCAGCCCAGTTAGTTTAATCCACATTGGCGCAAGATCACAAACACAAATTTTCTATATCTCAGTCGCCTCCACCATATGCCATCCATTGCGATGCACCCACAACCCATCTATAAGGGAATAGGTCTGCGCTGTATGCTAGTAAAAGGTATAATTCCGCTGCACCCCATGTAGCAACCTCCAACAATCCACCACTTCCAACCCTTTCATAAATTGCAACAATGCCTTCCGCCCAGGACCACTCTGCTGCCCTCCTCCTGTCGAATGGTCTAACCTTGCATCCGGGGCAAGATTAAAATCCCCCCTACCACTACCTGACCTCCCACAAACCTCAGAATCTCTCCTTTTAATGTTTAAAAGAATTTCTTCTGCCCCACATTCGGTGCATAAATATTGACCAATGTCAGCTCCTTGCCCTGCAACCACCCTCTAAGGGCCACACAGCGCCCACTAGTATCTCGAAACACCTTTTTAATCACAATCTCACAATTTTGTCTTATCAATATGGCCACTCCCCCCATCCTCTTTGGTCCTTCTTTCTGATGTACCACCACTTCCCGAAAAAGCCTACGACGCAGCATGTGAGTACCTCTTGGTCTTAAGTGTGTTTCTTGTAAAAACGTTACGCCCCACTTCAGCCTGCTCAACTCCTTACTCTACTGATTATTGAGCCCGTTCACATTCCGTGTACCCACCAGTAAGGCCTCTCCCCCCCCCCCCCACACCCTCATCACCTTGTCCCCTTCCCCTGGCCAATCCCCATCCCTCCCCCTGCTCCAAACCCACTCTCCCCTGCTTTAACATATCCACAGTCCCTCCCCAACCCTCCCCCTCCTTTTAGCTGATCTCTCCATCAGTAGATCAGCCATCCCACATGGAATAAACTCACTCTCCAGGGCTTTGGCCTCATAGCAGTCCACCCACCCCCTGCCCTCCCATCACCCCACACTCCCCCACATCCGCTACATTCACTTAACCGTTACCCTCCTGTCTAGCATCCCTCCACCCTTCCACCCCCAGACCCACACAATTATATTTCCCACACCCAAATCCCTCCAACTCAATCTCTCAGCTCACCCATCACAATGATCCAACATGCTCCCATGCTCCCCACTCTCACCAGGGTGCCATGCCTGCCCTCACCTTTCCCCACCCGACCCCCTATGCATTGCACCTTCTGAAATGGTTGCTTATCTGCATAATGTCCTCAGTGAATTAATCAGTCTGTCACCAGTCCACTTAAGTCTGCTTTCCTTCAGGAAGCCTGCTTATCAGATTTCTTTCCCCGATCCACCACCGTCTGCCACGCTGAATCTGCTCTGGGTTCCTTGGCGGTCTCCGGTAATTCCGTCTGAACTGAAACACCTCTACACCCCAAAGATCGCAATGTTGACCAGGTGTCACCCGGGGTCTTTACTTTGCGCGACTTCCCATCCACCGTTAGTGACATCGCAAAGGGGAATAGCCACCTGTAGTGGATCCCCCTTGACCTCATGAATATCGTGACTTCTCTAAAGGATCAACGCTTTTGTAAAGTAGTCCATGCCAGATCATGAAACACTCCAATCTTGCAGTTCTTCCAAAGAATCTCTTTTTGCTGTCTCGCTTTAGACAATATCTGCGCCTTCGTGGGAAAATCAGCGAAACACACTACAGTGTCCCTTGGGTTGGAATCTCGCTGTGGGCCTGCCACTCTGTGCGCTCTCTGGCTGTGGAGGTCCGGTAATTGACCCCCTTCCTCAGGATTCAATATGTGCCCACATAGCTCTCGAATCACTGCTTCACAGTTGCTGAACATATCCAAGTCTGGGATTCCTTTAAATCTCTAATTATTTTGGAGCGACTTATTCTCTAGATCTTCCAACTGCTTTGCTGCACTTCCACCGTGTCAGCATTCACTACTTTATGGAGTTTTCCCATGTCCTGCTTAAGAGTCTCCATCCCCTCCTTCACCTCACCAACACACATTCCCAGGTCGCGGATATCAGCCCTAATTTCTCTCAGGGCATTTTGGACATCCTTTCGGACCCCTGCCAGATCGGCCTTCAAGTCATGAAACCAACCCACCACATCCGATTTAGTAATCTCGCCAGAGTCCTCAAGTCCTTTCTCAGCATGCTCCTCCTTGGCTACAGCTGGAATCGTCGCCATCTTGGACTCGCTCCACTCTGGCCTCGCCAAGACCGCCGGCGGTTTTTTGCTTTATTCTGTCGTGAAACGGAATCGCTCCAGCCCCTTCTTCGGCGGCATAGCTCTGGGACTTCTCCCCTGCGATCCAAGCTTCGAGATGCTGCTCAAATCTACGGGATGTGCTCACTTTTAATAGCGCCCCAACGGAGCTCCGCGTTCAAGCTGCCATCCCGGTCTGTGAAGTCACTTCTTCCCCCACATTTCTTAACCTTACTATGTTTACCAAGATTGTTTTGATAATCCTGTAGAATCACAATATTATTTATTTTTTTTTACAATATTTAATCCTCTTGCTGTACACTGCCTAGAGTGAATTCCTTCAAAAAGGCGGTGAATAAATCTGTTGTATTTATCAGGTAAACAGCGGGTTTCTGCAGTTTTGATGGATCAAATATGTGATTTGTTAATTTTATTAATGTGTGCCTTTACATATTTTTTCAGTTGTGGGGGGTTTTAAAAGTTCAGGTTGATATTGTAAGGGAGGGGACAGTGGATTCTTTTTTGGCAATATTGGAAGACTGTGTGTAATATCAACTTGTGAATGCTCTTATACATACTGGAACCTACATCTTGGATTTAGTTTCACTGTACGTGCAGAGCACAATTTAATGGTACAAACTGTACAGTCATTTTAATGGTCTGATCATTTAGGGGTTTGTTTTTCTGTTAGTATGGGGATGATATTTGGGAACAGAAATATAATTTGCAAAAACAAAACAGCACTTCAATTATGAAAGCTAAGAGACAATATTTCAACAAGTGGATAGAAGAATCTTCTCAAAGGAACATTTTGCTACAGTGATTAAATTGATATCAGAAGATACAGTAAACAAAAGGATAATATACAGATTTCATGTCAAGAGATGGCAGCAAGATTTTTAAAGAGTTTCAGAAATAAGAAATGAGTTTGATTTAGGTATTCTACTGTTAGAACATGAATGCCCTTTGGAAGAAAACTTATGTTTGTGTGCAAACACTGAACTAAGTCTTGAGCAAGTGGAAATTAGTTAGAAATTCTTAGTGTACTGGATGGTTTATTTATTTATTGCATTTGTATCCCACATTTTCCCACACGTTATCATCCCTCCTTGGTAAAAGGGGTGAAAGATTGCTCTTAAACAATTCAACTGATTGAAAATAAATCATTAACCGAGGGAGTTAAAATCCGGTTTAGATGCAAAATTGGTTAGTAACCATAGACCAATTTCTTCTCACCATTTATTGCTAAGTCAATTGAAAAAGCGGTTCACGATGTGAATTTTTGAATTCACATCAGGTGTTAGACAGATTTCAATTGAGCTTCCACACTGAACATGATACTGAGACATTGCTAATTTCAATGTTTGATGCCAATTTCAATGTTTGATGCCATTCATACTGGTTTTGATAAACGTGCTCATTACTTGTTGGCATCATTTGATATTTCTACCATCTTTGATACAGTGCATCATATGATCCTGTTGCAGCGATTGCAAGCAACTGGAATAGGTGGCACTGTGTTGAAATGGTTCACTTCATTTCTATCTACCAGGCAGTTTTTTGTAGTAAAGGAACATCATTCATTATGTGTGGATTATGTTGAAGGAGTTCCAGAAAGGTCGTCTCTCTGCCACATTGTTTAATATTTTCTTGATGCCTTTATGTTGCTTATTAGGTAGATTAGGGCTAAAATATACGATATATGGTTTTTGAAGTGAAGGTACCAAATTTCCATCTCCAATGGGCTTGACATGTCATAAAGATGAAAGGCACTACAAATTTTCAAAACTGTAATCCACAGGAAACTGAAAATTTGGCAGAGATTATAAGGAAGAGTAAGCCTTAGACTCAAGGACACACTCAAGTATACTCAAGTTTTGCAAAGCACACCTTAACAGGTAGGCAAACATTGTTTTGAATAGGGCCAGAGGGAAGCAGTTCTATCAAACAGCAGCCCAAAGCCTGCAAACCATACAGAAACACAAAAAGAAAACTGAGGAAAAAAGAATAATTATGAACCTTCATCAACTGAAAATCTGTCACCTGTCGTTTCATCTGCACGTCAAGCATTGGCCTCATATCACATCAACAGAGACATAATCAAAGAATGTTGCTAAAAACAACCAGTTAGAGGTGCCAGTAAATCTGCACAGGAGAATGGCATGACTGAGTATGAGTATTCTTTCTGACTTCATTGACAATAATATCTGAAGTACTTGTGTACATGATAGTCTCTTTCATCAATGACAACATTCAAGAAACTTCTCAAAGTCTGCCCAACTTCTGCAACCAAAGGAGAGCCCTATGAATTCACATAGGGAATGTAAGCATTGTACATTATTTTGCAAGCAGTGCGCATTGTTAATTTTGCACATTGTGGTTGAAATAAGACAGTCCACTACTCTAAAGCTTAATTCCATTACATATTTATGGCAATTTAGAGGGAGGAAAAAAGCCATATGGAGTTAAATTGATACATTTTGTGGAATATAAGAAAACAGCATAAGAATAACATTTCTAAAGACTTTTTTGTTTATGAACATTATATATTCAGAACAGTGCTTATATAATTAGGAGAGTAGGAGGGAGATGAAAAAGAGGAAGGGCAGCCAAGTAGTGAAAAATGATTGGATTTTCCACTATAATAAAGCTTCTGTATCTTGCTTTCTTAGGAATGTTTAAATATTTACAAATACTTTGCAGATACAGAAAAATTTAAAAGAAACATATTGGCTAAGAATTTACTTTTACTTAAAAGTGCAGCAGGAACAGTTTAATTTAAGAAGGATAACATTTTTTTGTAACATTTTTAAAAATAAAAAAAAGATGGTAGCTAGGAACACATACTTCTATTTAGCCTAGTACTTAATCAATGTCCCACTAGACTATTAGATTAGCAATATTCAATTGGATCCCAAGGTTCAAACTACTCTGTGAGTATTCTTTATGTCAGTCTGTTTCCTGATACACCAAAATGTTTTGATGCCCCTTTCTACTGGGTGAGAGTGTTATTAAAAAATATATTGTTAAAATAACTGTCAAAAAAGATGAAATACTTATTTTAATGAGTAACAGAAGAGAAAATCAGTTGGAGCCTATGAGCTGAAAGCGAATGATACACACCTGTAGCAGGTGTTCTCCGAGGACAGCAGGCTGATTGTTCTCACGACTGGGTTGACGTCCACGGCAGCTCCCACCAACCGGAACAAAACTTCGCGGGCGGTCCCGCACGCAGGGCACGCCCACCGCGCATGCGCGGCCGTCTTCCCGCCCGTGCGCTACCGTTCCCGCTCAGTTGAATGACAAGCAAAGAATGAGTAAAACGCAACTCCAAAGGGGAGGCGGGAGGGTAGGTGAGAACAATCAGCCTGCTGTCCTCGGAGAACACCTGCTACAGGTATGTATCATTCGCATTCTCCAAGGACAAGCAGGCTGCTTGTTCTCACGACTGGGGTATCCCTAGCTCTCAGGCTCACTCAAAACAGAACCCAAGTCAATTGAACCTCGCGAGGGCATAACAGAAATTGACCTACAAAGAACAACTAACAGAGTGCAGCCTGAACAGAATAAAATCGGGTCCTGGAGGGTGGAGTTGGATTCAAACCCCAAACAGATTCTGCAGCACCAACTGCCCGAACCGACTGTCACGTCGGGTATCCTGCTGGAGGCAGTAATGAGATGTGAATGTGTGGACAAATGACCACGTCGCAGCCTTGCAGATCTCTTCAATAGTGGCTGACTTCAAGTGGGCCACTGACGCTGCCATGGCTCTAACACTATGAGCCGTGAAATGACCCTCAAGAGCCAGCCCAGCCTGGGCGTAAGTGAAGGAAATGCAATCTGCTAGCCAATTGGAGATGGTGCGTTTCCCGACAGCGACCCCCTTCCTATTGGGGTCGAAAGAAAACAATTGGGCGGACTGTCTGTGGGGCTGTGTCCGCTCCAGATAGAAGGCCAACGCTTGCTTGCAGTCCAATGTGTGCAACTGACGTTCAGCAGGGCGGGTATGTGGTCTGGGAAAGAATGTTGGCAAGACAATTGACTGGTTAAGATGGAACTCTGACACCACCTTTGGCAAGAACTTAGGGTGAGTGCGGAGTACTACTCTGTTGTGATGAAATTTGGTATAAGGAGCATGAGCTACCAGGGCCTGCAGCTCACTGACTCTACGAGCTGAAGTAACTGCCACCAAGAAAATGACCTTCCAGGTCAAGTACTTCAGATGGCATGAATTCAGTGGCTCAAAAGGAGGTTTCATCAGCTGGGTGAGGATGACGTTGAGATCCCATGACACTGCAGGAGGCTTGACAGGAGGCCTTGACAAAAGCAAGCCTCTCATGAATCGAACTACTAAAGGCTCTCCAGAGATGGCTTTACCCTCTACACGATGATGGTAAGCACTAATCGCACTAAGGTGATTCCTTACTGAGTTGGTCTTGAGACCAGACTCTGATAAGTGCAGAAGGTATTCAAGCAGGTTCTGTGCAGGGCAAGAACGAGGTTCTAGGGCCTTGCTCTCAAACCAGACAACAAACCTCCTCCACTTGAAAAAGTAACTCTTTTTAGTGGAATCCCTTCTAGAGGCAAGCAAGACACGGGAGACACGGGAGACACCCTCAAACAGACCCAAGGAAGCAAAATCTACGCCCTCAACATCCAGGCCGTGAGAGCCAGAGACTGAAGGTTGGGGTGCAGAAGCGCTCCGTCGTTCTGCGAAATGAGAGTCGGAAAACACTCCAATCTCCACGGTTCTTCGGAGGACAACTCCAGAAGTAGAGGGAACCAGATCTGACGGGGCCAAAAAGGCGCTATCAGAATCATGGTGCCGTGGTCTTGCTTGAGCTTCAGTAAGGTCTTCCCCACCAAAGGTATGGGAGGATAAACGTACAGGAGGCCGGTCCCCCAATGGAGGAGAAAGGCATCCGACGCCAGTCTGCCGTGTGCCTGTAGTCTGGAACACAACAGAGGCAGCTTGTGGTTGGTCTGAGAGGCGAAAAGGTCCACCGAGGGAGTGCCCTACTCTCGGAAGATCTTGCGTACCACTCTGGAATGGAGCGACCACTCGTGCGGTTGCATGACTCTGCTCAATCTGTCGGCCAGACTGTTGTTTACGCCTGCCAGGTATGTGGCTTGGAGAAGCATACCGAACTGGTGCCCACCTGCTTGTTGATGTAATACATTGCAACCTGATTGTCTGTCCGAATTTGGATAATTTGGTAGGACAGCCGATCTCTGAAGGCCTTCAGTGCGTTCCAGACAGCTCAGAAATCCAGGAGGTTGATCTGAAGATCCTGTTCCTGGAGGGACCACAGTCCCTGGGTGTGAAGCCCATTGACATGAGCTCCCCACCCCAGGCGAGATGCATCCGTCGTCAGCACCTTCGTGGGCTGCGGAATTTGGAATGGACGTCCCAGGGTCAAATTGGTCCGAAGCGTCCACCAGTGCAGCGAATTGCGGCAACTGAGGGACAGGCGGATGGCATCTTCTAGATTTCCGGAGGCTTGGCATCAGTGGGAAGCTAGGGTCCATTGAGCAGATCTCATGTGAAGACGCGCCATGGGAGTCACATGAACCGTAGAGGCCATATGACCCAAGAGTCTCAACATGTGCCGAGCTGTGACCTGCTGAGACGCTCTGGTCTGAGAAGCGAGGGACAGGAGGTTGTGGGCCCTCGCTTCGGGAAGAAAGGCCTGAGCCGTCTGTGAATTCAGCAGATCTCCTATGAATTCCAGAGATTGGACTGGCTGGAGATGGGACTTTGGGTAATTTATCACAAACCCCAGCAGCTCCAGGAGTTGAATAGTGTACTGTATGGACCGGAGAGACCCTGCCTCTGAGGTGTTCTTGACCAGCCAATCGTCGAGATACGGAAACACGTGCACTCCCAGCTTGCGTAGATAAGCCGCGACCACCACGAGGCACTTCGTGAACACCCGTGGGGCAGATGCGAGCCCAAAGGGCAGCACACAATACTGAAAGTGCCGTGTCCCCAGACGGAATCAGATACTCTCTGTGGGCTGGCAGTATCGGGATGTGAGTATAAGCGTCCTTTAAATCCAGGGAACATAGCCAATCGTCTTTCTGAATCATAGGTAGAAGGGTGCCCAAGGAAAGCATCCTGAACTTTTCTTTGACCAGGTATTTGTTCAGGCCTCTCAGGTCTAGGATGGGACACATCCCCCCTGTTTTCTTTTCCACAAGGAAGTACCTGGAATAGAATCCCTGCCCCTCCTGCCAGGGTGGTACGGGCTCGACCGCATTGGCGCTGAGGAGGGCGGAGAGTTCCTCTGCAAGTACCTGCTTGTGATGGGAGCTGAAGGATTGGGCTCCCGGCGGGAGTGGAGTGGAGGCCAAATTCAGGGTGTATCCGTACCACACTATTTGGAGAACCCACTGGTCGGAGGTTATCAGAGGCCACCTTTGGTGAAAAACTTTCAACCTCCCCCCGTCCGGCAGGCTGTCCGGTACGGACACTTTGATGGTGGCTATGTTCCCGTGGATCCAGTCAAAAGCCCGTCCCCAGCTTTTGCTGTGGAGGCGCAGGGGGCTGCTTAGGCGCACGCTGTTGACGGGAACGAGTGCGCTGGGACTGTCCCTGTGCCTGAGGAGGCCTTCGGGCCGGCTGGGTGTACCTACGCTTGTTGTAGGCGTAGGGCGCAGCCTGCCTGGCCTGGGAAAAACGTCCACCTGCTGAGGTGGATGCTGAAGGCGCCCGGTGGGAGAGCTTGTCGAGAGCGGTTTCCCGCTGGTGTAGTTGGTCCACCAACTGCTCGACCTTCTCACCAAAGATGTTATCCCCCCGGCAGGAGAGTCTGCGCATCACTATACCTCGGGCTGCAGCTCGGGATGCCACATCACAGGTGTCATAGATACCCCTGGACAGGAATTTTCAGCTGCCTGATCACCTCCTAAAAAGGCCTGGACTGCTGCAGAGGGAGCTTGTCGACCAGGTCTACCAGTTGCTTCACATTGTTCCGCATGTGAATGCTCGTGTAGAGCTGGTATGACTGGATGCGGGTCACGAGCATGGAAGATTGGTAGGTCTTCCTCCCAAACGAGTCCAGAGTGCGAGACTCCCGCCCCGGGGGCGCCGAGGCAGTATCCCTCGAACTCTGTGCTCTCTTGAGAGAAGAGTCCATGACCGCCGAGTCATGAGGCAATTGGGGCCGCATCAACTCTGGGTCAGAGTGGATCCTGTACTGGGACTCCGCTTTCTTGGGGATGGTGGGATTAGATAAGGGCTTCAGCCAGCTCCGAAACAGTGTCTCTTTGAGGACATTGTGCAACGGCACCGTGGAAGACTCTCTAGGTGGTGATGGATAGTCGAGGACCTCGAGCATCTCAGCCCTCGGCTCATCCACAGAGACCACGGGGAAGGGAATGAAAATAGACATGTCCCTGACGAAGGTGGCAAAGGAGAGGCTCTCAGGAGGCGAGAGCTTCCTCTCCGGTGAAGGAGAGGGGTCGGAGGGAAGGCCCTCAGACTCCTCTGAGGAGAAATATCTGGGGTCCTCCTCCTCCCCCCACGAGGCCTCTTCCTCGGTGTCGGACATGAGCTCTTGCAGCTCTGACCTGAACCGGGCCCGTCTCGACTGCGAGGAACCATGTCCACGATGGTGGCGTCGAGCGGTGGACTCCCGCGCCGGCAGGGATGAAGCTCCCTCCATCGACGTCGACGGGGATTCCACCTTCGTGGCGGTCGACACCGGTACCGCAAGCGGCGTCGGAGGCCTCGGCATCGGGCTAGAGCACGCCGGTGCCTCCATCAACGGCGCTGGGGGCGCAAGCACCCCCGATGCCGGCAAAGCCTGGCGCATCAGCCCTTCCAGAATCCCTGGAAGGATGGCTCGGAGGCACTCGTCAAGGCCCGCTGTCGGGAAAGGCAGGGGGGCCGGTATGGGTGTCGGAAGCTGCTCGGGTCCAGGAGACGGTACCGAAGCACCCATGGACTGATGCAGCGACACCTCTTCGACCGAGGGGGAACGCTCCTCTCGGCACTGCCGCTTCCTCGGCGTCGAGTCATCTCTGGAGGTGCCGGAGCTGGTGGTCCCATGTGCCGTGGGCGACCGATGACGGTGCTTTTTGGCTTTCTTTCGGTGCCCGTCATTGGCGCTGGGTGGTAGAGATGAAGAGGAGGTAGAACCCCCCCCCCCCCGGCCTTGAGGAATCAGGTCTGACAGGGTTCGGTCCCGATGGCCCTGGGTAGATTTCCGGTGCCGATTGCCCACGCGGCCGCTCACCCCCGCCGTCGCCGGCAGGCCAACGGTACCTGTACTCCTGAGGTCGGTGCCATCGTTAGTGCCGATTTCGTCGACATCGGTACCGGTACCGAAGATCCGGCCGTCGACACCGATGGGCCGGCGCAAGTTCCAAAAAGACGGTCCCGAAGAACTTGCCTCGCCACCTGTGTCCGCTTCCGCAGGCCGAGACACAAGGTGCACGTCTTGGTATTATGCTCCGGCCCAAGGTACTGGAGGCACCAAGCGTGGGTACTGGTTTGCGAGATCTGCCGGCCGCACCGACCACACTTCTTGAATCCGCTCGGGACCTTTGAGGACATCGATGGAAAAATTGCGTCAGTGAAATCAGTCGTCTATGGTGGCGGTGAAAAGCACACCCGAAAATAAACGACCGCGTGGCCACAAGGCCGCAAAGAGGTGCCCCCGCGGCTAAAGACGACGAGGGGACAAACTTTTTTTTTTCCGGAGGAAAAGAAACGCGAACGCGTACAAAAGAAAGAGAAGACTCAGAGAAAAAACTCGCGGCTAGGCCACGATCCGGTTTCCGGGGCTGACAGAGAGAGAGACGATAACACGTCTCTCTCCAGCGCGGAATAAAAAAAAACTGAGCGGGAACGGTCGCGCACGGGTGGAAGACCGCCCGCAAAGTTTTTGTTCCGGTTGGTGGGGGCTGCCGTGGACGTCAACCCAGTCGTGAGAACAAGCAGCCTGCTTGTCCTCGGAGAATGTATGCGATACCAGACTGGGATGATCCATTAGACAGGGTACTCATAATTGCTTTTTTTGTTTTAACTTTTTGCTCCTGGGCATTCCTTGAGTCTGTGGCAAAGTCTGCAATTAGTAGCATACAGGGTGTGGTAGATTTCAATCAAAATGCACAGGTTGGCCTTAAATGCCCTAATACATGTTCATCAGCTATTGGGATACATAGGCATATGCCTCTTCCCCTCAATTAAGCAACTATTGGGAATAAAATTGGGAAAGAATTACACTGATTTATAACTTAAGGTATGTGTTAACATACAAAGTGATAATACTGAATTCTATTGTTTTATGGGACAGTATTTCCCCTTGTTAAACAGCCCTTATAGATGTTCTATCTCTGATGCCGCAGATTGTTATGGAAAACTGGAAGAACTTATCTTTGCAGATACTGAATCCTGGTGCAATATTGTCTTATGACCTACAAATTTGAGACTCTCTCTATGAGCATGACTAGAAGTAAAGGGAAGTTTCTCCAGCCCTAGAGCCTCCTTGAACAGTTTGTCACAATATGATACCCTCAGTCAGTCTTGGGCATTATGATATCTCTGTACTGCTATAACGATATCTGAACAAGTTTAAGTTCAATTTATTTGATAAACTGCAAAATTTTGCAAAACAGAAATCTAAGCAGTTTACAATAAATAACCAATTGAGGGAGGGGTAAAGGGACAACACACTACAACAGAAAACACAGAATACAAAAGGACAATGGGAAAAGGAAACGTTGCATCTCAAAAAAAAAAAAAAATAGGAGGCGTAGAAGGGGAAAGGAAGAATTGGAAGCTTGAAGCTGTCTCATTCAGGCATCCGAGAGCAAAGTGCCTACGGAAAGGGAGAGCAGAATCAAGCAGCAGTTTGGTGAAAGACCAAAGAAAAATAATAAACTTTTAACTTGGACTTAAAAGTAGTAAAGGACTTCTCAAGGTGCAAATATTGGGGAAGGGCATTCCATAAAATGGGGAATGCTTCGCTGAAACGAGAACTTCTAAAAACATCCCGAAAAACCTGTTGGAAAGAGGGGATCACAAGAAGGCCCTGACCAGCAAGCCGATCAACCAAAGATATCTCAAGGAAACATAAGGGATTAAGAAACTGGCCAAAAATGATTGTAGGCCGGAGGACTGAATCTGATGGATAAGCCATTGATTTTAAAGGAAATCCTGTGAACAGGGAGCATATGTTCAGCCATGAGAAGGGGCGTAAAATGATCATACTTCTTTCGGTTTTAAAGAAGTTTCACAGCAGTATTTTGGACTAATTGCAACTAGTGCAGTTGATATGCAGGTAAACCTACAAGAATAGAATTACAATAATTCTACATTTATAGGTTTATTTTCCAATTAGAGTTTTTTGGAGAGTAGAAAAAATTTGTCTTTAGCTATGTATATGTAGGGGGGAAGAGGATACTTTTTCTGGTGAAATCAAGCATGTACCTTTGAATTGAAGAGTCATGAACACAGAAACAGTACAAAAACTGAGTGCAGGTTGCAAACAGTCAGAGACAAATAAGCAAGCAGGGACACCGAAAAACAAAAAGAGTAAAGCACAATAAATATCGGCACAAGAGCCATTTCCCCTTTATTCAACAACCTTTTTGACCACTCACTCTCCATGTTTGTATGTCTGTTTTCAATGAAAAACCAATAAAGATAATTGGACTTAGTACATTTATGGGTTTATTTTCCAATTCGAATTTTTTTTTAAATTAGAAAAAAGATCTGTCTTTAGCTATGTGTACGTAGGAGGGGGGGGGGGGAGGAGGGAGAGAGGATACTTTTTCTGGTGGAATCAAGCATGAACCTGTGTGTTAAAGAGTCATGAACGCAGAAGCACAAAAACTTGAGTGGAGGATGCAAAATAAGCCAGGGAAAGTGGCGATTTTCTACATTTTAATGTAAGTTCATTTATATTTATTATAAATAAAACTGTAAACAAGCAATAAACAAAAGTGCACATGAGGGGCAATCATGAATAATACAACTAAGAAGCACTAGGATTAATACAGGGTTAAAGCATAACCACTGCATCAGGAGAGGTGATTTAATGAATGCAAATATTGAGTAAAAGCAGACCATTTCTTATTAACCTTCAAGGAAAATACAGATTTTTTAGCAATATTACTTTCATATTTAAAGATAGTACAATAAGTTCCTCCATATTTCGCAGGTGATTAAATCTGAGCTTTTTCCATGATGCAAACAGTCTTCAAAGCAACATCAATTAAAGCAAAAAAATTACCAAAATTAGAACAAGTCTAACTAGCTCCAATCCTTGTAGCAATTTCATCAACTACTTGAATATCACACAATCAATACAAAGGCATAAAAACTGATAGGATTTGGTCCTGTTTCAATCCTTCTACAACAGAGGTCAGATCCTTCCTCAGCAAATACTCACAATTGCATTGTACTCTTGACACATGCCCTAGTTATATTCTCTCAAAAGCCCCCGACTTTTTCATCAACATGCTCCATGTTAAAAAGTAGCTCCTTTCCAACTGAGAAGGGAAATATTTTACCCCTATTCCTAAAAATCCTTTAGGTAAATTGGATGAAATTACAGATCAATGGCTTCAATGAAGGGCTTAGCAGAAAAACAACTAATGGAATACATATCACACTTCTCCTTAATTCATTACATACAACAATCGGGATTTATACCCAACTACAGCACCAAAACAGTTATCTAAATTCAGATAAATCTTAAGCTTTCGATGTGGTAGATCACAATATCTTATCTACAATTTTTGATGCAATGGGCATCTGCGGAGATGTTCATAAATGGTTCATGGGGTTCCCCGAATCCAGAACATACATAGTCAAAACAGGAGGATCTACCTTTCCAGTCTGGTCCCCAAGACTGTGGAGTTCCACAGGGATCCTGACACTGCAGACACCAAGAATGGGTGTCTTTTCCTGAGATAGTCCGATTGCACCGGGTACAGCGCTTGAATCCACTGGGAGTCTTCGTGGACATGGACGGGAAAACCTTGCCGGCACGAAAAAAGATGGGAAGAACGTTACTGGAGTCTAGGCCTAACAATGGCCCAATGACGTTGAAAAAGAAGAAAACAAACTCCGGCAAAACTAAGAAAATAATGGATGGGTTTAAAAGGAGAAAATAAGAAAATCACAATAAAAATGAGGAAGAAAAAAGCCAAAAAGAACTCAACAGCTCTTTTGAACCGGGAGAGTAAAGAGAACCAAAACAAATGCACCTCCTCACGCAGGAAAAAAAGAGAACTGAAACTGTATTCATACGACGGATGGGAAGGCACTCTTGCATGCGCAGTGGAGCACTGCTCAAGCTCCACAAAGCTCTAATTTTTACTTTTGCAAAATGCCGGACCGGGCGACACAGATCAGCGTCACCCGCTTGTGAGAATATTGGAGCCTGCTTGTCCTCAGAGAATTAATGTTTATGTTTATTAAATTATATATCGTTCAATATATTTATGAGTGACATTGCCGAAGGGTTAGAAGGTAAAGTTTGCCTATTTGCGGATGATACTAAGATTTGCAACAGAGTGGACACCCGGGAGGGAGTGGAAAGCATGAAAAAGGATCTGAGGAAGCTAGAAGAATGGTCTAAGGTTTGGCAATTAAAATTCAATGCAAAGAAATGCAAAGTGATGCACTTAGGGAGTAGAAACCCACGAGAGACTTATGTGTTAGGTGGTGAGGGTTTGATAGGTACTGAGGGGGAGAGGGATCTTGAAGTGATAGTATCCGAGGATCTGAAGGCGACGAAACAGTGTGACAAGGCGGTGGCCATAGCGAGAAGGTTGCTAGGCTGTATAGAGAGAGGTGTGATCAGCAGAACAAAAGAAGTGTTGATGCCCCTGTACAAGTCGTTGGTGAGGCCCCACCTGGAGTATTGCGTTCAGTTTTGGAGGCCGTACCTTGCGAAGGATGTTAAAAAAAATGGAAGCGGTGCAAAGAAAAGCTACGAGAATGGTATGGCATTTGCGTTCCAAGACGTATGAAGAGAGACTTGCTGACCTGAACATGTATACCCTGGAGGAGAGGAGGAACAGGGGTGATATGATACAGACGATCAAATATTTGAAAGGAATTAATCCGCAAACAAATCTTTTTCAGAGATGGGAAGGCGGTAGAACGAGAGGACATGAAATGAGATTGAAGGGGGGCAGACTCAGGAAAGATGTCAGGAAGTATTTTTTCACAGAGAGGGTGGTGGATGCTTGGAATGCCCTCCCGCGGGAGGTGGTGGAGATGAAAACGGTAACAGAATTCAAACATGCGTGGGATATACATAAAGGAATCCTGTGCAAAAGGAATGGATCCTCAGAAGCTTAGCCGAAATTGGGTGGCGGAGCAGGTGGGGGGGAAGAGGAGTTGGTGGTTGGGAGGCGAGGATAGTGGAGGGCAGACTTATACGGTCTGTGCCAGAGCCGGTGATGGGAGGCGGGACTGGTGGTTGGGAGGCGGGGAATCCTGCTGGGCAGACTTATACGGTCTGTGCCCTGAAAAAGACAGGTACAAATCAAGGTAAGGTATACACATATGAATTTATCTTGGGGGCAGACTGGATGGACCATGCAGGTCTTTTTTCTGCCGTCATCTACTATGTTACTATGTTACACAATACAAATAAATGATTGAGCAAAGGGTTTTACATAAAACACTCAAAATCAAAAATTAAAACTTTCACAGAAAATCACGAGACAAATAATGAAACAAAAAATTAAAGAAGCCTTTCCACAACTCAACCACAACCATTTAAAACCTCTCTTTCCTTTTTAAGATCAAGAGGTGAAAAAGCCAGGTTTTCAGTTAACTTCTTAAATTTTTCACATCAATACTCTAACCAAAGTTCCCTTTGTAGACTATGAGGCATATTTTCAAAGCACTTTGGGAGGCTAAGTTCCATAGGTTTCTATGGAACTTTGGGAGGCTAAGTGCTTTGAAAATAAGCCTCTATTCTACCAGACATGAGCCATAACAGAAAATATCCTTTCACCTCTAACTGTTGGAATCTCTAGTAAACGACTTTCACCAGACCTCAGGGATGGTCTAGGGAAACACCTTTTCACAACCTCATATTTAAATATTTAGGCCAATCATTTTTCACTGCATTGAAAGTCAGCCTCAAAATTCTTAATTTTATTCTCGATAGAACTGGCAACCAATGAAGTTTTGCGAGCATGGGGGAAACTCTCTCACCTTGTGATTTACCCAATACCCTAGCAGCAGAATTTTGGACCAACTGCAGCTGATGAATCCACAACTTTGGCAGACTCAAAATATCAAATATGGTTTTAAGCCACTGATCCATTTACCACACACAGACTTTACCACATGCTCAATATCCCCCTAATTCTATAAATGTAGCCAAAAATGGCATATGCAAATCTGGGCGCACACGTGCGCAATTTCATTGAACAGGCTAATTAGTGCTAATTGGCTTTTTAACAAGCAATTATTGGCACTAATTAGATTTAATTGGAATTTACGTGAGAGCAAAAAAAAAAAAGGGTGGGCACGGAAATGGAAGGGTCATGGGCAGAATGGGGGTGTTCCTAAAAGTTATGCACATTGTTAATCAAAGGGGGGTGGGGGGGGGGGGGGGGGGGGGAGAGAGACAACAAGCCCAACTTAGGCACATACATTTGCACCATGTTTTAGTTGGTGGAAATGGCCACGCCTAAAGTTAGGTGTGATTCCTGGGCAAAGCCTAACTTTGAGCGCACCTTATAGAATACCACTTTTTTGGCGACATATATAGACTTCACCCCTATGTGTGTAAAAATCAAACCTGTGTGAAATCCAGATCCCTAGATTCCACACTTTTTCTTTGGTAGATGAGATCTTGAATCCCTCTACGCACAACTCCATTGATGGTGAAGAATTTTCATCCTTATTTTCTTTCAGCTTTTCAGTCTTGTCAGTATTTACAACCAACCCACTGCATTTAAACCAGCATATAATAATTTCCAACCCTTACTGATCTGTTCTAATTTATGCTGAGAGAAATCTTTGATAGGAATGATCAACTACTACATCATATCAGCAGAATTATAACATTCCCATCCCGTTTGTCTAATAACCCCACCCAGGGGCTGTGGAAAAGTGGAAAATATTAAACAGTAATGGCAAGAGCAAATTTAACTACAAATAGCATTAAATTTATTATCCTTCCCATGCTTTAATGAGATCTGGATCAAATGATTGGTTTGAGCAACCTGTTGACATACCTTAAATTATCTACAAATCCTCTATTACCATTAACCAATAAAATTTGTTGCAATATGTCTGTTAAAACATCTTTAATAAAGTAAAACACTATCCCCCCCACACCTCTCAAAGTAACAATACATTCCAAACACCTTGGACTGATTCTCTTGCTATAATACATGCAACACTCAACATCCCCCCTTCAGAATTCCACATTATACCAGTTCTTCAACATCACATAAGAACTCCAAAATCATTATCATCCCCACGGACCAGCAATAACCACAGAAACCCAACAACAACCAGACAATCATCCTCAAAATCAGGAACTTTTTCATTTAAAGCTAAATCACCTAACACGTGACAACTTATTGAAATCTACCCCTCATTTTCAACTATCAAATCGCATCTGCCCGTACGAGTAGGATACATCAACGCTAGATCAGTAGTTAATAAATCCGAAATCATCAGAGACTGGATTACATCTGCCAAACTTGACCTACTCTTCATCACAGAAACCTGGGTTTGTGATCCAAAAGATCCTATCATACTTGACCAATGCCCACCAGGCTATATCACATTGGCCTAGAAAAGACAAAAGAGGTGGAGGCATAGCACTTATCCATAGATCTGACTTCCTTGCAGAACCTATCTCAGAATCCATCTCTCCTCAAATCGAAATGGCTTCAATTAAACTTCATAACTCTGTATTATGTGACCACCTAACCTGCATATTGTTTTATAGGCCTCCCAACAACTGGATCAATAACCAAACTATTTTTATGGACTTTATATCAAATACATGTATTAACAGTTCCAATATATTACTAGTTGGAGATTTGAATCTGCATTTAGAAGACTCTAATTCTAGCCATACTCGAGAGTTTGTTGATTTCCTCCAATTATGTGATTTTAACCTACCTCCAATGCAAATTATTCACATCAAAGGTCACTCACTTGATATCATCTCCTTCAAACATTCAGACCAAAAATTCATCTTTTCAGATATCTGCTGGTCTGCTTCACCCTGGTCTGATCATTATAAAGCAACCTTATCTTTATATTGGCGTAAAAATAACCAAACTATTGCATGTGAACCCTTAACTATTAACACCAGAGGACGGATCGATAAGGATACTTTCTGGCACCAGATTTATTACGACGACTGGTCAACAAATCCTTATTCAATTCACTTCCTTACAGAATAGGACAACAGATGCAAGATTATTCTAGATGAAATAGCCCCCTTACACTCCAAAACATTACGTAGAAGCAACCCATCCCCATCGTTTAACGACATTAAAAAATCTTAAATCACAAACCAGCAAACTTGAAAAAATTTGGTGTAAATCAAAAAGCATCACCTTCAATAATTGGAAACAGTCACAAAGAAACTGTAAGAAGGCCATCAAGCAAGCCAAAAGATCTTATTGCTCAAGGAAGATTACAACTACCGGAACAGACTTAAGAAAACAATATCAAATTATAAAAAATCTTCTCAACACCGACCCAGTTACAACATCATCCTTAAACTGTCCATCTGCCGACCAACTAGCCAAATACTTTAAAGATAAAGTCATCAATCTGTGTAACACAATCCCCCAAGACGATTCCAGCATTGATAGCTTTCTTGATGAACTGGACCCAGATATGGACCAAATACCAGCTGATCGCTCCTGGACAAACTTCACCCCTCTTACTACTGAAGAAACCTCCACCACAACATCCAAACTCTCTAAAGCATATTGCCACCTTGACCCTTGCCCCAACTATCTAATGGAGAATGCACCTGCACACTTTATTACAAACCTCACCTCTCACTTTAACTTCCTCCTTCAAAAGGGATCCTTCCCCACCGATCATGGTAATATATTACTTACACCCATACCAAAAAACACCAAGAAACCTGCAGATGATACCACCAATTACAGCCCTGTGGCCTCTATCCCTCTATTGACCAAATTGCTGGAAAACAGAGTAACCTCCCAACTCAACGAATTCTTATGCCATCCTTCATGAGTCGCAATCGGGCTTTCGACCTGCCCATAGCACAGAAACGATATTACTCATCTTAATATCCAAGTTCAGAACTGAAATCTCATTTGGAAACAACATCCTCCTTCTGCAATTTCACTTGTCTAGTGCATTTGACATTGTGAATCATGATATCCTTACTAAGTTACTTGACAAACTTGGAATCAGTGGAAACATCATTAAATGGGTAGGCTTCATCACCTCAAGATCCTATCGAGTCAAATCAAACATCTATCTCGTCTCCCTGGTCATCGAAATATGGGGTACCCCAAGGTTCGCCTCTTTCCCCAATCCTCTTTAACCTTATGATGATCCCTCTAGCCAAATCCCTTTCTAAGTTTGGACTCAATCCCTTCATTTATGCAGATGATGTTACTATTTTTATCCCCTTCAAATCCAACATAACAGAAATCGCCGAAAAAATATTACTATTATTATTAGCATTTGTATAGCGCTACCAGATGCACACAGCACTGAATATCTGACACAGAGACAGTCCCTGCTCAATAGAGCAATACAGACAGACAAGACAATAAGGGCAAGTACTGGGTGAGAAGGAACAAGGGGAGGCAAATGAGTAGTGCCTAGGAGCCAAAAGCAGCAGTGCAAAGGTGGGTTTTCAGCATAGATTTGAAAATAGGTAGAGATGGAGCAAGATGTACAGGCTCAGGAAGTTTATTCCAGCCATAAGGTGCCACGAGAGAAAAGGAACGAAGCCTGGAGTTAGCAGTGGAGGAGAAGGGGGACAAGAGAGACTTGTCCAGCGAGCGGAGATCACGGGGAGGAATGAACATCTTAGCCTCTTGGGTCAATGCTTTCAAGATGAAATTGAATAAGGAGAAAACACAATGCTTAATCCTTACGTCCCAGTACTCTACATTCAATCTGACTACACTCAACACCCCTGACGTCTCCACCCCATATCAGACAACCTAAAAATATTAGGAGTATTATTAGACAAACACCTTACTATGGAAAACCACGCAAAAGCTACGACAAAGAAAATGTTCAACATGATGTGGTTGTTGAAGCTTGTGAAACCTTATCTTCCCCTAAAAAACTTCTGCAATTTGGTCCAATCCACTGTACTTACCCACGTTGATTACTGCAATAGTATTTTTATTGGATGCAAGACCCAAACCCTGAAAAAAACTCCAAACTGCCCAAAACACGGCAGCCAGATTTATTTTTGGGAAGTTGCAGTTTGAGAGCGCAACACCTATCCGTTTAAAACTTCATTGGCTCCCTGTTATGGAACGTACACATTTCAAAGTCCACACAATGATTCATAAAATTACCTACGAAGAATCCCCAGCCTACATATACAATCTGATCGATCTTCCATCCAGGAATCGCTCTAAATCTTCTCGAACTTATCTAAACTTACATCTTCACAACTGTAAAGGAATCAAGTACAAAACATATGCATCCAATTTCTCCGTTTTGGGCAGCAAGCTCTGGAATGCATTACCAAGATCGATCTAAAAAGTCAATAACCATTTACCCTTCCGGAAGCTGCTAAAACTCACCTTTTCAAGCAAGCCTACACAAATGATTTAAATTAGGAATCCATCTGAGATACCCGGATCTGACTATTGGACTGAACTTGAAATATGCTTCCTCATTTATCCTTTTGAATTCAACCCTCTCCCAACCATCATTATTTATTCTTCCTTAATTTACAACACACTATCCCAATTTACACATTCTTCCCACTCCCTCCTCTAACAACTTCCTCCCTTATCCATCTTACTTACCCACTTTTATTATCCACCTCTTTATCCTATATAATAAAACACACCTCCAACATTCTGAAGCTGACTGCATGGCTGAGGCATTCCTACATAGAAACATAGTAGATGACGGCAGAAAAAGACCTGCATGGTCCATCCAGTCTGCCCAACAAGATAAACTCATATGTGCCACTTTTTGCTCTCTGTATCCATCTCCTGAATTGACATCATGTACTTCCGGGTTCGTCACAAGCAGAAGTGACCAACCACACGAGGTTTCTCGGCTTCAGAATGTTGGAGGTGCATTCTATTAAATAGGATTGGTCAGTTCCTTGAAGCACAGCCAGAGCTCAGCATCCTGCACAGTAACGTTCAGCTGCCTCTCCGTGGTGTCTCCTTTTTCGCTGCCTACCTGCAACTCGCTCTCCACGGCGCTGATGAGCTGATCGACGCGGCACTGAGGCAGATTCTTCCTGCTGCCAGTGCCACTCTCCACAGGTCCAGGCTCATTCTCTCGCCACGCCCATGTGAGACACCACAACTATGCACACGCGCGGAGCCAAGTACACCCTCGCAACTCGCTCTCCACGGCGCTGATCAGCTGATCGACACGGCACTGAGGCAGACTCTTCCTGTTGCCAGCGCCACTCTCCACAGGTCCAGGCTCATTCTCTCGCCACGCCCATGTGAGACACCACAACTACGCACATGCGCGGAGAAAAGTACACCCTCGCAACTCGCTCTCCACGGCGCTGATCAGCTGATCGACGCGGCACTGAGGCAGACTCTTCCCGCCGCCAGCGCCACTATCCACGGGTCCAGCGCTCATTCTCTCGCCACGCTTACGAGAGACACCACAACGCACGCGCACGGAGCCAAGTACACCCTCAACCAAATTAGCATCACACGGTTCCCTTTCCCCTTTCAGATATGCCCGCGTCTCGCCAAACACAGCACCGCGTGGGTCACATCAAAGAATCGACCACAAATCAGGTAAGATTTCAGCCTCCTCCCAATTCAACAGTATCCCCCCCGGGGGGGGGGGGGAACTGGGGTCCTGATACCAGAGAGGGGGGTGGAGGGGGTCCTGACACTAGAGGGGAGGGGGTCCACAGACCTCAGAGGGGGGAGAGGGGGAGGGGAGGGTCCTGAGACCAGAGGAGGGGGGAGGGGGTCATGACACCAGAGAGAGAGGGAGAGAGGGGGTCATGACACCAGAGAGAGAGGGAGAGAGGGGGGCCTGACACCAGAGAGAGAGAGGGGGGGCCTGACACCAGAGAGACAGGGAGGGGGGCCTGACACCAGAGAGAGAGAGAGAGGGGGGCATCTCTGTCACACACACAAACTATCACACACACTCTCTCTCTCTCTCTCACAGTCAGTGTCTTTCTCTCACTCTCACACACTCTATGTCTCACACTGTATCACATTCACTCTCTATGTGTCACACAGTCACTCACACACTCTCGGTCTCATACACTCAGTCTCACAGAGAGTCTGTCTCTCACATACACACTCTCTCGCACACACTGTATCTGTGTGAAACACACACTCTCTCTCACTGTGTCTCACATACGCACTTGCACACACTCATTCTCACACACACTCGCACCCAGACTTACTCACTCTGTCACACACACACACACTCGCACATTCACTCTCTCTCTCACAGTCACTCTCAGGTACACTCTCTCAAACATACACACTCCGAGGAAAACCTTGCTAGCACCCGTTTCATTTGTGTCAGAAACGGGCCCTTTTTACTAGTATACTATATTTAGCTGTTTTATCCTTTTTGTGTTATCTTGTATACCTTTTATATTATGTAAGCCGCACTGAGCCTGCTAATAAGTGGGAAAGCGCGGGGTATAAATGTTACATTTCATTACTATCCACCAAAAATATAATTTCTAATAAGGGAGGAAGTTATCTATGTGCACTACAATTAAGTCGGATTGTTTTAGCACTGGTTTTCACTGCATAAAATTGGACCCTGTACTAAAATAACCAGCTTAACAACAATAGCCCATGCTGATAACTTCCCCCATGTGACCTAGTCTGAAAACTGGGCCTGTAAAATGGTAGAGAACAGCATAAGAGCATCTCTGATGTAAAACTATATTTGCAACAAATTAAAATATGCTACTAATACAGTGTATTACTACTAGCTACGAATATTCTCCAAATATTACAAAAGGCGTGGATACCATGGTTCAATGAAGAACTGAAAGAACTAAAAACACAGGTAAGAAGACTAGAAAGAGCATGGAACAAGAAAAAAGACAAAAACACACACAAAGACTGGAAACAACTACAAAGAAAATACAAATATAATATCAGACAAACTAAAAGGACGTATTACAAAACTAAAATAGGACCAAACTATAGGGATACACACAAACTCTTCTCACTCGTAAACAATCTCCTAAATACTACTACGGCTACCTCCAACAACATAGATACCCCATCAGCAACCAATCTTGCAAGTTATTTTAAGGAAAAAATCATAAAGCTCAGACTCATGATACCTATCAATATAACGGACTACGCAAACATACTTGAATGTCTAGACCCAAAACCCGGAGAATACCCAGCAGATCGATCATGGACCAACTTTGATACGCTCTCATCAAATGAAATCTCACATTGGCTGGGAAAATACACCAAATCGCAATGCAAATTAGACATCTGCCCTAATAGTCTAATAAGAGCCGCACCCAAACAATACAAAACAGACCTCACAAACCACATAAATTACAGGCTTCAAAATGGGCTCTTTCCCACGGATAAAGGAAACATCCTACTTACCCCGCTACCGAAAGATGCTAAGAAAAGCACAATGGACCTAACTATTGCCCAGTAGCATCTATCCCACTTATAACCAAACTCATGGAAGGCAAAGTGACGAAACAACTCACTGAATACCTAAACAAGCATTCAATTCTGCAAGAATCTCAATCAGGATTTCGATCAAATCATAGCACTGAAACTGTTCTAGTGTTGGCAATGAACTCTTTCAAACAAGCAATTGCAACTGTAATAACATACTCCTCCTACAATTCGACATGTCCAGTGCCTTTGACATGGTTAATCATGAAATACTATTACATATACTAGAATACTTCGGAGTAGGAGGCACAGTTCTCAAATGGTTCACAGGATTCCTGACCACAAGATCATACCAAGTAACAATGAATGCGGACAGATCACCCCCATGGATACCTGAATGTGGAGTCCCCCAAGGATCCCCCCTCTCACCAACCTTATTCCACCTAATGATGATACCTTTAGCCAAACTTCTAGCCAACCAAAACCTCAACCCCTATATATATGCAGATGACGTCACAATCTACATCCCGTTCAAACATGATCTAAATGAAATCACCAACGAGATCAACTAAAGCCTCCAAACAATGCACACATGGGCAGATGCATTCCAACTGAAGCTTAACGCAGAAAAAACACAATGTCTTATACTCACCTCACAACATAACACAAAAAATTTCTCCACCATAATCGCACCATACTGTTCTATTCCTGTCTCACAAAACTTGAAAATTCTTGGAGTCACCATTGATCGAAACCTCACTCTTGATACCCACGTGAAAAACACGACGAAAAAGATGTTCTATTCCATGTGGAAACTCAAAAGAGTAAAACCGTTTTTCCCGAGACACATCTTCCGTACCCTGGTACAGTCAATGGTAATAAGTCATCTGGACTACTGCAACGCACTGTACGCTGGCTGTAAGGAACAGACTATCAAAAAACTCCAAACTGCCCAGAACACTGCCGCCAGACTCATATTTGGAAAAACCAAATATGAAAGTGCAAAACCCTTAAGAGAGAAACTCCACTGGCTCCCACTCAAGGAACGAATTGCATTCAAGATCTGCACGATTGTACACAAAATCATTCACGCAGACACCCCAATATACATGCTAAACCTTGTGGACCTACCTCCCAGAAACGCCACAAGATCATCCCGCAAATTTCTCAACCTACGCCCCCCCCAGCTGTAAAGGACTAAAATACAAGCTGGTGCATGCCACTACCTTCTCTTACAGGAGCACACAGCTATGGAATGCATTACCTACAGACCTGAAAACAATCAACGAAATAACCACCTTTCGCAAAGCTCTGAAGACACGCTTCTTCAACAAAACCTACAATGAGAACCGATAATCGATGACCTCACTAAACCACCCCACCAACCTACTCAGTTATGAAAGTCCACCTTCTATAACTACCCTAATCAATCCCTTCTTTCCTCTCTCTTCCCTACGTAATCTTTACACAATACTAACTGTATCTGATATCCTGAAATGACAATGCTATTAAAACTATGTAAGCCACATTGAGCCTGCGAATAGGTGGGAAAATGTGGGATACAAATGCAATAAAATAAAAAATAAAATAAATGGCTATAAATGAAGAATTAAACCTATTTTATAGGATGTAGAGCGATTATAGGGTTTAACTGTGAGACCACCTGAGATTAAACATTTTAATCGCTCACTCGGCATGGGTGGGCACCATCTCCCTTCCTCCCCTACATGGGTACCATCTCCTCCACTCGTGATCACCATTGTTTCCCTTCTCTTTCCTCTCCTCCCATCCCCTACTTTCAGCATCCCTCCCTGCCCCCCCCCCCATCTCTCTCTCGCCCCCTCCCCAGCGGTTCGCATCTTTCTCTGTCTTCTTTTTTCAGCTTTCTCTTTCTCCCATGCTCTCCGCCCCACCCCCACTGTGATCCGCATCTTTCTATGTCTTCTTTTCCTTTTTCTGCTTCCTCTTTCTCCCGTGCCCCCCCCCCCCCCCCCAACCCTGCCGTGGTCTACATATTTCTCAGCTTTTTTACTGCTTCCTCTTTTTTCCTTGCTCCTCACTCCTGTGGATGCATCTTTCTTCGGCACCAATTCTTACCTCTCCCAGGACGGTGCTCCAGTGGGTCTCCTCTCCTCTGTGGCTCCTTCTCCCTGCTCTTCAATGCTGCAGGCTGCACTGAAAACAATGCTGCTTCTCAGTCGCCCAAAGCATTCTCTGTAACAGGAAGTTCTGAGGTGGAACTTCCTGTAACAGAAAGACACTGCGGGCAGGGTGAAAAGCAGCACTGTTTTCACTGCAGAGGCGAGGAGCAGGGAGAAAGATCCACAGAAGAGAAGGGGGCCACTGGAGTGCCATGCTGGGAGGGTAAGAAGTGCCAGCTGGTGGGGAGGGATGACAGCGTTAACCCGTTAAAAATGTTAACGTGCATTGTGCATTTAACGCGTTAATCGTATTAACAACACGTTAAATGAACAGCCCTACTATTTTATAAAGAAACATAGGCCTTACTTTTCTTTATAAGATACCAGTGTAAGAAGCAAAAACATGCTTTATCACTTGCACAGGCCCTATCATTGGCATAAACAACTATGTCTACATTAAGCAAATACATGCAAAAATTATAATATACTATAATCCACACATGCACATGCTTGCACTTCCCAAACTCTGTCATGTCTACAGTGAAAAGGATTTTCCAGATAAAACAAAGTGCATATTTTTGCATTTGTTGGTATTTTATAAGGGGTCATTTACGCATGTATGTTGCCACTGAGGTGCATAATTGAGTAAAATACCAACATTTATGTGTGTTACTTGCGCATAAAGCGAAGTTACATATCTGTAGCAGGTATTCTCCGAGGACAGCAGGCTGATTGTTCTCACTGATGGGTAGGCGTCCACGGTGGCCCAGGAACGGCAATTTTCCAGAGCAACATAACAAAAACTTTGCCAGAGCTTTCCAGCGCGCATGGCGTGTGCACCGCGCATGCACAGCCATCTTCCCGCCCATTGCGCGAGAGTCCCACTCAGTTATATCCAAAGCAAGAATTAAAAAGACAACAACTCCAAAGGGGAGGTGGGCGGGTTTGTGAGAACAATCAGCCTGCTGTCCTTGGAGAATACCTGCTAGAAGGTATGCAACTTCGCTTTCTCCGAGGACAAGCAGGCTGCTTGTTCTCACTGATGGGGTATCCCTAGCACCCAGGCTCACTCAAAACAACAAAAAAGGTCAATTGGGCTAGGACATAACATAGATTGGCCTAAAGCAGAAACATCTGAGCCTGGAACAGAATAAAAATGGGCCCAGGGGGGTGGAGTTGGATCCTAAACCCCGAACAGATTCTGCAGCACCGGCTGCCCAAACCGACTGTCGCGTCGGGTATCCTGCTGAAGGCAGTAGTGAGATGTGAATGTGTGGATTGATGACCACGTCGCAGCCTTGCAAATCTCTTCTATAGTGGCTGACCAAGTTGGCCACCGACGCTGCCATGGCTCTTACACTATGAGATGTGACATGACCCTCAAGAGTCAGCCCAGCTTGGGCATAAGTGAAGGAAATGCAATCTGCTAGCCAACTGGAAATGGTGCGTTTCCCGACTGCGACTCCCCTTCTGTTGGGATCAAAAGAAACAAACATTTGGGCGGACTTGTCTGAAGGGGCTTGTCTGCTCCACGTAAAAGGCCAATGCTCTCTTGCAGTCTAAGGTGTGCAACTGACGTTCAGCAGGGCGGTTATTAGGACAGGGAAAAAATGTTAGCAAGACAATTGACTGGTTCAGATGGAACTCTGACACCACCTTCAGCAAGAACTTGGAGTGCGTGCGGAGGACTACTCTATTGTGATGAAACTTGAGATAAGGAGCACGCACTACCAAGGCTTGAAGTCACTGACTCTACAAGCTGAAGTAACAGCCACCAAGAAATTGACCTTCCAAGTCAAGTACTTCAGATGGCAGGAATTCAGTGGCTCAAAAGGAGGCTTCATCAGCTGGGTGAGAACGACGTTGAGATCCCATGACACTGGTGGAGGTTTGACCGGGGGCTTTGAGAAAAGCAAACCTCTCATGAAGTGAACAACTAAAGGCTGTCCAGAGATAGGCTTACCCTCTACACTTTGATGATAAACACTAATCGCACTAAGATGAACTCTTACGGAGTTGGTCTTAAGACCAGACTCTGACAAGTGTAGAAGGTATTCAAGCAGGGCCTGTGTAGGACAAGAGCGAGGATCTAGGGCCTTGCTGTCACACCAGACGGCAAACCTCCTCCATTTAAAAGAATAACACTGCTTCGTGGAATCCTTCCTGGAAGCAAGACAGACTCAGGAAACACCCTCAGAAAAACCCGAGGAGGCAAATTCTACGCTCTCAACATCCAGGCCGTGAGAGCCAGAGACTGGAGGTTGGGATGCAGAAGCACCCCCTTGTTCTGAGAAATGAGGGTTGGAAAACATTCCAATCTCCACGGTTCTTCTGAGGACAACTCCAGAAGAAGAGGGAACCATATCTGACGCGGCCAGAAGGGTGCAATCAGAATCATGGTGCCATGGTCTTGCTTGAGTTTCAGCACAGTCTTCCCCACCAGAGGTATGGGAGGATATGTGTACAAAAGGCCCTTCCCCCAATGAAGGAGAAAGGCATCAGACGCTAGTCTGTTGTGGGCCTGAAGTCTGGAACAGAACTGAGGGACTTTGTGATTGACCTGAGTGGCAAAAAGATCCACTCTCGGAAGATCTTGCGAACGACGCCCGAATTGAGTGACCACTCGTGAGGTTGCATTATCCTGCTCAATCTGTCGGCCAGATTGTTGTTTACTCCTGCCAGATAAGTGGCTTGGAGAAACATGCCGTAACGTCGAGCCCAAAGCCACATCTGGACAGCTTCCCGACATAGGGGGCGAGATCCGGTGCCTCCCTGCTTGTTGATGTAGTACATGGCAACCTGACTGTCTGTCTGAATTTGGATAATTTGATTGGACAGTTGATCTCTGAAAGCCTTTAGAGTGTTCCAGACCGCTCGCAACTCCAGGAGATTGATCTGAAGACCTTTTTCCTGGAGGGACCAAACTCGAGTGTGAAGCCCATCTACATGAGCTCCCCACCCCAGGAGGGATGCATCCGTTGTCAGCACTTTTTATGGCTGAGGAATTTGAAAGGGACGTCCCAAGATCAAATTGGATCGAATTGTCCACCACTGAAGAGAACCGTGAAAGCCGGTGGAAAGCTGAATTGCTTCCTCTAGATCCCCTGCAGCTTGACACCACTGAGAAACTAGGGTCCCACTGAAGAGAACTGTGAAAGCCGGTGGAAAGCTGAATTGCATCCTCTAGATCCCCTGCAGCTTGACACCACTGAGAAGCTAGGGTCCATTGAGCTGATCTCATGTGAAGACAGGCCATGGGTGTCACATGGACTGTGGAATCCATGTGCCCTAGAAGTCTCAACATCTGCCGAGCTGTGATCCACTGAGACGCCCTGGCCATGGAAACTAGAGACAAAAGATTGTCTGCTCTCGCTTCTGGAAGATAGGCACGAGCTGTCTGAGAGTCCAGCAGAGCTCCTATAAATTCCAGTTTCTGAACAGGGAAAAGATGGGACTTGAGGTAATTTATAACAAACCCTAGTAGGTCCAGCAGTTGAATAGTCATTTACATGGACTGTAGAGCTCCTGTCTCTGAGGTGTTCTTTACCAGCCAATCGTCGAGATAAGGGAACATATGCACTCCCAAGTCTGCGTAGCGATGCTGCAACTACTGCCAGGCATTTTGTAAAGACCCTGGGCGCAGACGCGAGACCAAAGGGTAGCACACAATACTGGAAGTGCTGCGCTCCCAGACGAAACTGAGAATACTTCCTGTGAGCTGGAAGTATCAGGATGTGTGTATAAGCATCCTTTAAGTCCAGAGAGCATAGCCAATCGTTTGCCTGAATCATGGGAAGCAGGGTGCCCAGGGAAACCATCCTGAACTTTTGTGGGACTAGGAATTAGTTCATGGCCCTTAGGTCTAGGATGGGACGCATTCCCCCTGTTTTCTTTTGCACAAGAAAGTACCTGGAATAGAATCCCAGCCCTTCTTTCCCTGGTGGAATGGGCTTGACCGCATTGGCGCTGAGAAGGGCGGAGAGTTCTTCTGCAAGTACCTGCCTGTGCTGGAAGCTGAAGGATTGAGCTCCTGGTGAGCAATTTGGAGGTCTGGATTTCAAATTGAGGGAGTATCCTAACCGGACTATTTGAAGAACCCACCTTTGGTGAAAAAGTTTTAACCTCCCTCCGACCAGTAAGTCGTCCGGCATGGACACTTTTACAGCAGCTATGCTCAACTGGAGCCAATCAAAAGACCGTCCCTTGCTTTTGCTGGGGAGCCACAAGGGCCTGCCTTGGCGAACGCTGTTGACGAGAATGAGCGCACTGGGGATGAGCCTGGGAAGGCTGTCGAGAGGGAGGATTGTACCTACCCTTGTTAAAAGCATAGGGAGCATTCTTCCTTCCCCGGAAAAATCGTCTACCTGATGAGGTAGTAGCAGAAGGTGCCCGGTGGGAGAGATTGTCCATAGCGGTTTCCCGCTGAGTGATCTGATCAACCACTTGCTCGACTTTCTCAGCTAAAATATTATCCCCCCAGCAAGGGACATCCGCTGCTGGACTCAATTGTCCAGGTCAGAGGCACGCAGCCATGAGAGTCTGTGCATTACTATACCTTGGGCAGCGGTTCTGGATGCAACATCAAATGTATCGTAAGCACCCCTGGACAGGAATTTACGACATGCCTTCTGCTGCCTGACCACCTCCTGAAAAGGCTTGGCCTGCTCCGGAGGGAGCTAATTTACCAAGTCCGCCAGTTGCTTCACCGTGTTCCTCAAGTGAATGCTCGTGTAGAGCTGGTAAGATTGAATTTTGGCCACAAGCATAGAGGCCTAATACGCCTTTCTCCCAAAAGAGTCCAGGGTTCTAGATTCTCTCCTCGGGGGCGCAGAGGCAAAGTCTCTAGAACTCCTGGCTCTCTTGAGAGCGGAATCCACAACCATAGAGTCGTGAGGTAACTGCGACTTCATCAGCTCAGGTTCTCCGTGAATCCGATATTGGGACTCAGCTTTCTTGGGAATGGTGGGATTACTTAGTGGTTTCATCCAGTTCCGCATAAGTGTCTCTTTGAGCACATTATGCAAAGGAACCGTGGATGACTCCTTAGGTGGCGAAGGATAGTCAAGGACCTTGAGCATCTCAGTCCTGGGCTCATCCTCAGATACCACTGGGAAGGGAATAGCCACAGACATTTCCCGGACAAATGAAGAGAAAGACTCTCCGGGGGAGAAAGCTTTCTTTCTGGTGAAGGAGTAGGATCAGAGGGAAAACCACAAGACTCCTCAGAAGAGAAATACCTGGGATCTTGCCCTTCATCCCACGAGGCATCCTCATCGGTATCGGACAAGAGTTCCTTAACTGCAGTCTGAAACTGGGCCCGTCTCGACGCCGAGGAACCATGTACTCAATGGCAATGTCGAGAAGTCAACTCCCATGCCTGCGGTGATGAAGCTCCCTCCAGCGATGTCGACGGGGAGTCGACCTGGGTGGCAGCCGAGGCCGATGCCGCAGGCGGCACCAGCATTGGAGATCTCACCACAGGCATACATCCAGCTGCCACTTCCATTGACGGTACGGAGAGCGCAAGCACCCCCGGTACAGGAGCAGACTGACGCAGCAACCCCTCCAGAAGACCTGGAAGAATGGCTCGGATGCGCTCATCTAGAGTCGCTGTCGAGCAAGGCTGCGGGGTCGGTGCAAGAATCGGCGTCAATCTGTGGAGGTCGAGGAGGTGGTACAGGGCTGCCTGAAGACCAACGCACCGACACCTCTTGAATGAAGGGTGAGCGGTCCTCCCAGCGTCTGCGCTTCACGGGTGCCGAATCCTTCGATGGCCCGGAGCTCCCGGTACCGTGCTTGGAAGGAGACCGATGACGATGCTTCTTCGTCTTCGCTCGATGCACGTCATTGATACTCCTCGGTACCGAGGACGTGGAATTCACACGCCTCCTCGGGGTCGGGTCTGAGAGAGGTCAGTCCCGGGGGGCCTGCACAACAGGAGACTTCGAGGCAGGTGGAGAACCACTCGACGGCTCACTGCTCCAAGCATGTTTTGGTCTCCGGACAGCCATTACCTGCGCTCCTGAAGTCGATGCTATCTTTGGTGCCGATGTCGACACCGAAGAACCGGTCGAAGCTCCAAAAAGATGGTCCTGAAGAGCTTTTTTCGACGCTTCTGTCCGCCGTTTAAGGCTAAGACACAACTTAAATGCGTCTGGGCAATGGTCGGGCCCAAGACAGTGAAGACACCACGCATAGGGATCGGTATCTGAGATCGACCGGTTGCACTGAGGACACTTCTTGAAGCCGCTGGGAGTCCTCGATGACATGGACGGAAAAATAGCAGCGGCATAGTCAAAATTCTCGATTGTGCCAATTAAAAGGGCACAAAAATGAGAAAACACGCACGCGTGCGAGGGCTGTGACGAAAACGAAAGGAAACTTAAAAGGGCCAAACTAAGAAAGTAAGGGACTTTTTTTTTTTTTTTTTAAGTTTTAGACAGGATAAAGAAAGACGATTAAAGAGGGAGAAAAACTCAGAAAAAAGGCATCCAAAACGAAGGCTCTTTCTCTGGGCTAAGGATAGAGACCAACGAAGCAGCCACTCTTCATTGCGGAAAAAGAAAAAAACTGAGCGGGACTCTCGCGCAACGTGCAGGAAGATGGCGCACGCGCCCTGTGCGCTGGAAGGCTCTGGCAAAGTTTTTGTTATTTTGTTCCGGAAAATTGCCGTTCCTGGGCCGCAGTGGATACCGACCCATCAGTGAGAACAAGCAGCCTGCTTGTCCTCAGAGAAAACTAGATACCACCTTAAAAATTAAATTACCTCTTTAGGTGTATTTTAAAAGGGGTCATTTATGCATGTATGTTGCCACTGAGTTGCATAAATGAGTAAAATACCAACATTTGTGTCTGCTACTTGCATATAAAACTAGATAGCACCTTAAAAATTAAACTACCCCTTTAGGTATAAATATTGTTTTCAGGTCTCAATAATTCCAACTGAGCAACTGATTCTTAGATAGGCTTAAAATATCAACTGGATGATAAAGGGAACTTAACAAGATAAAATTAATTTAAAATTTTACCCATACTTGCTCTTTTCTTTATGGTAAGTGCTCATTTGGTATAGCATGACACTACAACTTAAAAATCAGTAATGTCATTTCTATAAACATCCAACACAGTATTAAAGGGGTGGGGGACGTTAACAACGTAGGCTACTGTTAAAGTGATTATTTTACCACAAGTTGGGTTATTTTAGCACAAGGTCTCATTGCATAATATTGGACCCCGTGCTAAAATAACCCAACTTGTAGTAAAACAACCTGACTTAACAGACCATCTTCACTTACAGGAGGGGTCAATTACTTCCCACAAAATAAATCTGAGCCAATAACCATCTTTCTGCCATTCATTTATCTCTGTAAGACAACTGAGCCTAATCATCCAAGATTATGAAATAAATTACAGGTTTTCTATACATTAGTACTACTATAGCAAATCACTATTTTCCTTTGGCTAGCTGAAGATTATGCATTTGATTGACTGCATTAAAACTACCAACATCTAATTTGGGGATCCTGTTTTTTTTTCCTGTGTTGGTATTTTACACATTCATGACCTCTCCCACACATACATGCTCAAGATCTTTACAGAGAGTAGGTTCTTATCTGTAATTTTCTTTTATATTTTACTGCACAGTTAAAATTTCTACATTAGTTTATGGTCATTTACATTACCAGAACTACAACATTTAAGATACTATAGTCAAAATCTTTAGATAGGCAAAACATGTGAGCTACTGAGTAAGGGCTCCAAAACCTTAAAACAAAACCCACAGCCAGTCAAGTTTTCAGGAGATCAGGAATAAACAAAGAACATGCATGATAAATGTGCATATTATGAGTCTTCAGTGTATGCAAGTTTATTGTATGCATATTTATACTAGATATCCTGAAAATTCAAATGCAGTACTAAAAATAATCCACAGTTCAGGAAAAAATATATAAAAATAAAAGTACAAAATAAGTCTAACACCCGTGAAGCACTGTGTTTCTGTCTAATTTAACGCTATCACTCAAGAAATTTATCAGAAAGTGCACAGCAAAGGATACCATTGAAACCAATAAATAACAGTTGGAAAAAGGTTCTTCCATACATCATTTTGTGTTTCTTCCATTTATGTAAGATAATTTAAGGTAGGTTTTCTAACTGTAATTTGCAAAATTAATTGGTTTATTTTACTATGTTGAAAAAAAACCATTTAAACAATGATGGAAACCAGAGTAGTTACTGATGGATGGAGCTAATTCCAACTGCCTACACTCTGGAGCAACTCACCACATGTTCAATACTTTCTGGCAGCTATGCACAGGGAAAACACAAGGGTGGGAAAAAAAAATCAGAAACAGAACACATGATTATTCAAAGTGTAAACATTATTCCAGCATTAATATTGCACAATTTCTGTCCTTTAGGGCTGCAACCCAGTCAGGTTTTCAGGAATTCTACAATGAATATGATTGATATCTATTTCATATAGTGCAGGCAATGCATGCAAATAGAGCTCATGCATATTCATTGTCACAATCCTGAAAGCCCAACTAGGTTGCAGCCCTTGAGAACCGAGGTTTTCTTATATTACAAATTAAGAAAATCTTAAAAGAAGACAGTCATTAACAGAAATTATGCAACTTGTAATTATCGGTCTGAGCCCAAGTGTACAAAATCGCTCTGCTGAATGGCTTGCATATACATAAAACCGGAGCTTGCCAATCAGAATAACTGATTTAATGCTTAGCATACTCAAGGTATTTATCTTGGCATTTCTTACTGGGTATGACACTATAAAAATTCAATATGAACAAACGATACCATGTTCACTAAAAAGAAACAAATCACAAACATGTTTTAGTAGATTTAAGGTCCTTGATCAGATTGGCACCATTAATAAGCTTCAGAAATAAATTATTATACCAAACTCAAAACAGCATCTGGTACTCAAACTGTAACTAGTGCAATTTAGAACAGGTTCTACTGACACTTCATACAAAAGGCTAACAGTACTTTCATAGCTCTAAACTAAGACGTTTCAAATGCTTAAGTAAAAATGCTTATTCTCAATATTAACAACCACAATATGTACTTTGTTTCTTTTTTAATAAGAATTTAAAAATTGAATTCCAAAAACAATAAAGGAAAACAAAGCAAATACATATAAAATGATACATACTTTGTTTCATCCATGATTTCCACTTCTGTCGGAGCTGTGATAGGTGCATTTGAATGCCCTGCAGTCGGGTCATCTGTGTTCAGCTCTCCATTCGTTGAACTTACAACCTGCAAATACATACCAGAAAAAATATGGAAATAAACTAAACAACTGAATACACTCACACTACCAGACTCTATAAGCAAATCACAATGAAAATCAGTATTAGTACTGTTAATACATCAATATGGCTGCTACTCAAAGCAATTATTTAGGACCCTGTTTAATAAAGGTGTGCTAGCGTTTTTAGCGCATGCTAAAACTTAGCATGCAGTAACCGCTAGAAACACCCATATAGTCCTATGGGTGTCTCTAGCATTTAGCACACACTAATCATTAACGTGCGCTAAAAACACTAGGGCCATTAAATTTTTACCATAATTCTGTCAACGCAACTTGTGACATTTTATTTCAGCCTTCATAAAATTCATTACCAGTGGAATCCAGTTTCATGCTACTACAGAGTTCCAATGAAGATCCTTGGGGGGGGGGGGGGGGGGGGGGGGGGGGGGAGGGGGGTGCACAGCAATGGGAAAACTATCAGCTTTGGACATCAGTGTACCATCAAGCTCACTCAGAACCGTGTGAAACCAACATCAGGAACAGGAGAGCAAACAGAGCCAGGGATATGAAGACAGAATATGCAAAGGGATGAGAGAATGGTGTGTTTCTTACTTTGAAAATAAAGAATAAAACAGTGTTATTTTACTTTGCATTTTCAAAGTAAGAAGTGCAGACCTAGACAGAAATACTGGTAAAGCTGTCATATAGATTTAATATCTACCATATAAAATTAAGCAATCTTCTGAAATGAAGAAAGATTCTTTAAGAGATTAAAAAATATCAGGCTGAGAAGGTTTCTATTTTAGTCCCAACACACAAATACCAGTTGGCTGGGGGAAAAAAAAAGAAAGGAAAAAAAGACAATATAACAAAAAGTCTTTTAAGACCTTCTGAGCTCTAGTGAAAACTCACTTCTTTATCAAAGTATTCAATGAACCATTTGGGGACTTAGGGATGTGCCAAGCTGTGTCTGATAAGAGACAGCCAGCACCCAAGAGAAAGATCAAGAAGGGAGGGGAAAGAAAAAGGGAAGACGCTTGATGAACAGGGAAGAGGATAGAGTTGGTGAAAGACCAAGGAATAAGAGGATTTTATTTATTAAGCTTTATTTACCGCCTTTTTGAAGGAATTCACTCAAGGCAGTGTACAGTAAGAATAGATCAAACATAAGCAATAGGCAATTACAGCAGTAAAAATATTCAACAATATAAATTATGGAATAGTATACTACTTACAATGTCAATACAATATGTAATAGAACATTTTAATTGATAGTGAAGGGTAAAGCAAAGATGTAACATCTAGACAGGTAAGAGTAAGAAGAGTTAGAAAGTAAGGTGACTGATTTAAATTAAGTTGCATATGAGGTCAGAGAGATGGGTAAATATCTCAGCTAGAGTAGGAGAGGATAAACATGTCCTGCTCCAGTATGTGAAGCCCGAATCACTCCTTGTGTGTGAGAGTGAGAGTAACATGTTAGTTACTTCTTCCATTAAAGGCCTGGTTGAAGAGCCAAGCTTTCACCTGCTTCCTGAAGTAGAGATAGTCTTGTGTTACGCGGAGTTTTTCAGGTAGTGCATTCCAGAGTGTGGGGGCTACTCCGGAGAAGGCTCGCTTGCGGGTATCACAACATTGTAATGTCTTTTGGAGAGGGTGTGGTTAGTGTCCTTGGAGGTGTGTGGAGAATCATCCTATTCTTCAGGTACTCAGGGCCATTTCCTTTGAGGGCCTTGAAGATCAGACATAGAATTTTAAATTTAGTCCTGTGTTGTACTGGTTAGCCAATGAAGTTTTTGCAAAAATGGTGTGATGTGGTCATGTCGCTTGCAACCTTCTGTGAGTCTTGCTGCTGTATTCTGAATCAACTGGAGCTGGTGTAGGCCTTTTGTAGTCAGACCATTGTATAGAGCATTGCAGTAATCCAGTCAGCGAATGCTACATACCTGTAGAAGGTATTCTCCGAGGACAGCAGGCTGATTGTTCTCACTGATGGGTGACGTCCACGGCAGCCCCTCCAATCGGAACACTTTCTAGCAAAGTCCTTTGCTAGTCCTCGCGCGCCGATGCGCACCGCGCATGCGCGGCTGTCTTCCCGCCCAAACCAGCTCGTGCCGGCCAGTCTCATATGTAGCAAGACAAAGAGAAGGGAAGACACAACTCCAAAGGGGAGGCGGGCGGGTTTGTGAGAACAATCAGCCTGCTGTCCTCGGAGAATACCTTCTACAGGTATGTAGCATTTGCTTTCTCGGAGGACAAGCAGGCTGCTTGTTCTCACTGATGGGGTATCCCTAGCCCCCAGGCTCACTCAAAACAACAACCATGGTCAATTGGGCCTCGCAACGGCGAGGACATAACTGAGATTGACCTAAAAAATTTACCAACTAACTGAGAGTGCAGCCTGGAACAGAACAAACATGGGCCTAGGTGGGTGGAGTTGGATTCTAAACCCCGAACAGATTCTGAAGCACTGACTGCCGAACCGACTGTCGCGTCGGGTATCCTGCTGCAGGCAGTAATGAGATGTGAATGTGTGGACAGATGACCACGACGCAGCTTTGCAAATTTCTTCAATAGTGGCTGACTTCAAGTGGGCTACCGACGCTGCCATGGCTCTAACATTATGAGCCGTGACATGACCCTCAAGAGCCAGCCCAGCCTGGGCGTAAGTGAAGGAAATGCAATCTGCTAGCCAATTGGATATGGTGCGTTTCCCCACAGCCACTCCCCTCCTGTTGGGATCAAAAGAAACAAACAATTGGGCGGACTGTCTGTTGGGCTGTGTCCGCTCCAGATAGAAGGCCAATGCTCTCTTGCAGTCCAATGTGTGCAGCTGACGTTCAGCAGGGCAGGAATGAGGACGGGGAAAGAATGTTGGCAAGACAATTGACTGGTTCAGATGGAACTCCGACACAACCTTCGGCAAGAACTTAGGGTGAGTGCGGAGGACTACTCTGTTGTGATGAAATTTGGTGTAAGGGGCCTGGGCTACCAGGGCCTGGAGCTCACTGACTACGAGCTGAAGTAACTGCCACCAAGAAAATGACCTTCCAGGTCAAGTACTTCAGATGGCAGGAGTTCAATGGCTCAAAAGGAGGTTTCATCAGCTGGGTGAGAACGACATTGAGATCCCATGACACAGTAGGAGGCTTCACAGGGGGCTTTGACAAAAGCAAGCCTCTCATGAAGCGAACAACTAAAGGCTGTCCTGAGATCGGCTTACCTTCCACACGGTAATGGTATGCACTGATTGCACTAAGGTGAACCCTTACAGAGTTAGTCTTGAGACCAGACTCAGACAAGTGCAGAAGGTATTCAAGCAGGGTCTGTGTAGGACAAGAGCGAGGATCTAGGGCCTTGCTGTCACACCAGACGGCAAACCTCCTCCATAGAAAGAAGTAACTCCTCTTAGTGGAATCTTTCCTGGAAGCAAGCAAGATGCGGGAGACACCCTCTGACAGACCCAAAGAGGCAAAGTCTACGCTCTCAACATCCAGGCCGTGAGAGCCAGAGACCGGAGGTTGGGATGCAGAAGCGCCCCTTCGTCCTGTGTGATGAGGGTCGGAAAACACTCCAATCTCCACGGTTCTTCGGAGGACAACTCCAGAAGAAGAGGGAACCAGATCTGACGCGGCCAAAAAGGAGCAATCAGAATCATGGTGCCTCGGTCTTGCTTGAGTTTCAACAAAGTCTTCCCCACCAGAGGTATGGGAGGATAAGCATACAGCAGACCCTCCCCCCAGTGCAGGAGGAAGGCATCCGATGCCAGTCTGCCGTGGGCCTGAAGCCTGGAACAGAACTGAGGGACTTTGTGGTTGGCTTGAGATGCGAAGAGATCTACCAAGGGGGTGCCCCACACCTGGAAGATCTGCCGCACTACACGGGAATTGAGCGACCACTCGTGAGGTTGCATAATCCTGCTCAACCTGTCGGCCAGACTGTTGTTTACGCCTGCCAGATATGTGGCTTGGAGCACCATGACGGCGAGCCCAGAGCCACATGCTGACGGCTTCCTGACACAGGGGGCGAGATCCGGTGCCCCCCTGCTTGTTGATGTAATACATGGCAACCTGGTTGTCTGTCTGAATTTGGATAATTTGGTGGGACAGCCGATCTCTGAAAGCCTTCAGAGCGTTCCAGACCGCTCGTAACTCCAGAAGATTGATCTGCAGATCGTGTTCCTGGAGGGACCAGCTTCCTTGGGTGTGAAGCCCATCGACATGAGCTCCCCACCCCAGGAGAGACGCATCCGTGGTCAGCACTTTTTGTGGCTGAGGAATTTGGAAAGGACGTCCCAGAGTCAGATTGGACCAAATCGTCCACCAATACAGGGATCTGAGAAAACTCGTGGACAGGTGGATCACATCTTCTAGGTCCCCAGCAGCCTGAAACCACTGGGAAGCTAGGGTCCATTGAGCAGATCTCATGTGAAGGCGGGCCATGGGAGTCACATGAACTGTGGAGGCCATGTGGCCCAGCAATCTCAACATCTGCCGAGCTGTGATCTGCTGGGACGCTCGCACCCCCGAGACGAGGGACAACAAGTTGTTGGCTCTCGTCTCTGGGAGATAGGTGAGAGCCGTCCGAGAATCCAGCAGAGCTCCTATGAATTCGAGTTTCTGCACTGGGAGAAAGTGGGACTTTGGATAATTTATCACAAACCCTAGTAGCTCCAGGAGGCGAATAGTCATCTGCATGGACTGCAGGGCTCCTGCCTCGGATGTGTTCTTCACCATCCAATCGTCAAGATATGGCAACACGTGTACCCCCCAGTCTGCGGAGTGCCGCTGCTACTACAGCCAAGCACTTCGTGAACACTCTGGGCGCAGAGGCGAGCCCAAAGGGTAGCACACAGTACTGGAAGTGGCGTTTGCCCAGCTGAAATCGCAGATACTGTCTGTGAGCTGGCAGTATCGGGATGTGCGTGTAGGCGTCCTTCAAGTCCAGAGAGCATAGCCAATCGTTTTCCTGAATCATGGGGAGAAGAGTGCCCAGGGAAAGCATCCTGAACTTTTCTTTGACCAGATATTTGTTCAGGGCCCTTACGTCTAGGATGGGACGCATCCCCCCTGTTTTCTTTGCCACAAGGAAGTACCTGGAATAGAATCCCAGCCCTTCTTGCCCGGATGGCACGGGCTCGACCGCATTGGCGCTGAGAAGGGCGGAGAGTTCCTCTGCAAGTACCTGCTTGTGTTGGAAGCTGTAAGACTGAGCTCCCGGTGGACAATTTGGAGGTTTTGAGGCCAAATTGAGGGTGTATCCTTGCCAGACTATTTGGAGAACCCACTGATCGGAGGTTATGAGAGGCCACCTTTGGTGAAAAGCTTTCAACCTCCCTCCGACTGGCAGGTCGCCCGGCACTGACACTTGGATGTCAGCTATGCTCTGCTGGAGCCAGTCAAAAGCTCGTCCCTTGCTTTTGCTGGGGAGCCGAGGGGCCTTGCTGAGTCGCACGCTGCTGATGAGAGCGAGCGCGCTGGGGCTTAGCCTGGGCCGCAGGCTGTCGAGAAGGAGGATTGTACCTACGCTTGCCAGAAGAGTAGGGAACAGTCTTCCTTCCCCCAAAAAATCTTCTACCTGTAGAGGTAGAGGCTGAAGGCTGCCGGCGGGAGAACTTGTCGAAAGCGGTGTCCCGCTGGTGGAGCTGCTCTACCACCTGCTCGACTTTTTCTCTAAAAATATTATCCGCTGCTGGATTCTATTCTCCAGGTCGGAAGCACGCAGCCATGAGAGTCTGCGCATCACCACACCTTGAGCAGCGGCCCTGGACGCAACATCAAAGGTGTCATACACCCCTCTGGCCAGGAATTTTCTGCACGCCTTCAGCTGCCTGACCACCTCCTGAAATGGCTTGGCTTGCTCAGGGGGGAGCTTATCCACCAAGCCCGCCAACTGCCGCACATTGTTCCGCATGTGTATGCTCGTGTAGAGCTGGTAGGACTGAATTTTGGCCACGAGCATAGAAGAATGGTAGGCCTTCCTCCCAAAGGAGTCCAAGGTTCTAGAGTCTTTGCCCGGGGGCGCCGAAGCATGCTCCCTAGAACTCTTGGCCTTCTTCAGGGCCAAATCCACAACTCCAGAGTCGTGAGGCAATTGAGTGCGCATCAGCTCTGGGTCCCCATGGATCCGGTACTGGGACTCGATCTTCTTGGGAATGTGGGGATTAGTTAGAGGCTTGGTCCAGTTCGCCAGCAATGTCTTTTTGAGGACATGATGCATGGGTACTGTGGACGCTTCCTTAGGTGGAGAAGGATAGTCCAGGAGCTCAAACATTTCAGCCCTGGGCTCGTCCTCCACAACCACCGGGAAGGGGATGGCCGTAGACATCTCCCGGACAAAGGAAGCGAAAGACAGACTCTCGGGAGGAGAAAGCTGCCTTTCAGGAGAGGGAGTGGGATCAGAAGGAAGACCCTCAGACTCCTCGTCAGATGTCTTCTTCCTCTTCCCACGAGGCCTCACCATCGGTGTCAGACACAAGTTCACGGACCTGTGTCTGCAGCCGTGCCCGACTCAACTCCGTGGAACCACGGCCACGGTGGGAGCGTCGAGAGGTAGACTCCCTCGCCCGCATCGGCGAAGCTCCCTCCGCCGACGTAGTCGGGGAGCCTTCCTGGGAGGCTACCGCTGTCGGTGTAACGGTATCAGTTTATTACTGAAATATGTAGCATATTTGCTGGATTATATATACACCAATATATTTGTGTATCTTTTAAAAATATATATTTGACACGGCAGCAGAGAGAATAGTTTCATTTCAAGCCCCTCTCTCTCCATTCCTTTTTCTGGGAACTTCTGAGATAGTTAATCACAAACACTTAAACACAAAAGAGCTTCCTCTGCCCTCCCACCTAACAAAAGATGGACTAAGGTGGACACCTGAATACTCAGGAGAAGCATAAACAGGACATTTGCTTGTCAAAGGTATACCTGCCCCTCCCATCAGCTTCCAGACATGTGCAGAAAGGAAGGACTTGTAATGTGTATCTGCCCCAGAGACTGAACAGGACATCAAAAGACATTTACCAGCAAAGTCCAGACTGTAAGTCTCGTGATGTCATAAGACATGGGACCAACTCAGGGGTCGTGTGCAGACCAAGATACCACAATGCTTTGCAAATGCTCAGGGGTCGTGTGGAAACCAGGAAATCAGAACAAAGATCCACATGGCATATGCTCCTGCAGAATGCAAGATATAAAAGGACAAGCTGTTTCCCAAGATTCAGATTCTCTTCACTGCAAACAACTCAGATTCTCATCAACTGCCTCCTCCTCTTGGAACCTGCCTCTCTTGGGACCTGCCTCCTCTTGGGACCTGCCTCCTCTGCAAACCTGCCTCTCTTGGAAACTGCTGCTTTCTTTGGGGTCCGCTGATGCCTTGCTCCTAAAACATGTGCTTACCTAATGCTGTTCATACTGTGTAACAAGGACTTGTAAGTAACATAACTTTTGATCTACCTGCTACTTTGTTCTATTTTACGCACAGATTATCTGTTCTAAGATCCCTTTTAAAACCTACCTCTCGTGTGCAATTGTATATTAAATCAATCTTTTTGAAGCTAAAAATACGGTCTCTTTGTGTTCTGAGTATATTGAAGCTATATATATTTAATTTATTTAATTTATTGCAATTATCACCTTTGGTGATTGGTGGAGAAATTAATATCCTAAAACTTATAAATACAGCGCTTGCTCTTAAATTATAAACAGTAGCGAGTTGCTCTCGAGCTATTTCCCCCAAAATAAATAATTTCTTCCAACATATTAATTGCTGGAGAAGTGGGTAGAATTTCTTGTAACATATTAATTGGTGCAGAACGTGGGCAGGTATTCTGTGCGAATAAAATGAGGTAAATAGGTAAATTATATTCTTGTATTTTGCTGCTTTATAGAGAACTGAGTATCAGGTTTCATTAATTAAATTTCCGATTGATAAACTGATAAGGTTTTCAGGTATTCAGAATGCTGTGCTGGATGGATGCTTGGTCTTATTTAGGTACTTATGCACTCATGTACTTTATGTATCTCATAATCAAATCTTTAGGCATGCTCTGGCATAAAATAAAAAACAATTTTGCAGTTTCTTTTGAGGAGGACATAGATAACCCCACTTTGCCTAAGCAATGCGTAGAATCCTCTGGCCCTAATCCTTGGACCCATAATGTAACTGATGATATTTCCACCCCCTCTGATATTGATTTATATTCAATTAAGGAAGGGAGCAAGAGAGTTTCTGCATGCACTTGGTTAATGTGGACCATGTGTAAGAAAGCCTTAAAAGAACATGCAGAATTGAATGAGAAGTTACTGGCCAAAGAGAGAGAATGCATGCAGGTAAACACAGAAAAGGATTTTCTAATCACAATGGCTAGTTGCTTAAATGATCAATTAGACGCCCTTAGAATGCAGGTACAAAGCCAGGCAGCTCAGGAAAATAAAATGAAAGCCCAAATTTTAGCTTTAGAAATGCAGGCCAGCCAGGTTCCAGACTTGAAGCATTTAATCAGGGAATTAACACTGCAGATGCCACATATAGATGAGAACATTGATCATGTACAGGATTCACATTTGCAGGGGTCAGCCATTATGGGTCTCCCATGTGCTCCTCCAGACCCAAATACAGCTACAACCATGCCTGTTTCAGCTATGGTAACAGTATTACAGTCCACACCTGTAGCAGGAGGTTTAACTAGAACCATTAGTTCTCAGACCCCCTCACAGCATCCAAAACCTCAGCACATATATGCACAACCTGTTCTGCAGTCTAATTTAAATGCTCATGATTCAGCTCCTCAGCACACTGGGCTGCATTCTGATCTAAGCTCCCATAGAAGGGAATCTCTAATAAAGAAATCAGCTCCTAAGTATGTAGCTACTGAAAACCACAAGCAAGCATGTGACATTTTAAACTCTCATGTAGCCTTGCAGATATTGCAGATAGCTAACAATAAAAAGAGAAATTTGCCGCCAGATAAACAGAAACTTTTAACTGCAAGTCCTGCTGGACCAGAAACTGACATTCTGTCAGCATTTCCTGCAATTTAATTCCTAATAAACATGAGGAGATGCATCCAGCCTGGACTGGACTTCTCCACAGCATGACCCACTCTGCAGATGGCAGGGAAATCCAGGTGCTTAATTTGTAAAAATAGGGCGGACAGGAAAATAGAAAACGTTTTTGCTATTAGCCCTTTGTAACACTGATAAGAATTAAAGATGTAGCTTCTATTGTTCTTTTAATTTTAAATGTAGCTTTATTGTTCTCTTGATTTAAAATGTAGCTTCTATTGTTCTTTTAATTAAAAATATAGCTTCTATTGTTCTTTTGAACATTTAAGATTTAGTAATGTCTCTTTGCAATAAGTCAGATTTAAAATGTCTCTCTGTGATAGCTTCTGTTGTAATTTGTTTTTGATATAATATTGTTTAAGGATTTAGAAATGTATTTTTTCTGATGAGTGACTCCCACTGGAGTTGAAACTAAAATACTGGGTAAGAAGTTTTAAAAATGCCTCCTTATAATAGGTAACTCCCGCTGGAGCTGAAACTTAATATTGTGCTTTAATGTGAATTAACAAGATATGCTTATTTTTATAGAAAAGAAACTAAAGCTTAAGAAAGTAAAGCATGTCTGCACTGCACGCTGCTGCTCGCATACAATGATATAAGATTATGGGAAGGAACTGTGAACAAGAGAGGGATCCCCCCCCCCACCAGAACCGGAGAGCCATGTGACCTGCTAAATTAATGTATAATGTGTTTTTCTGTCTTTTTCAGAGTTCGAGTGTAAATCTAAGATTAAATCTAAGATTTAATGGTGCTAGTAACTAATATATATATGGCTATCTCAGATATATTTCTAAATAAATAGATCCGATCCTGTTCTACTTATATTTTAAAAATAAACGGATCTATGCTGTTCTACTTGAGATAAAAACCATATATAATTTTGCTAATAGTTGCTTATTTCTAAATGAATGAGACTGCGGTGGTAATCCAGATGGATGCCGCAGGTGCTGCTCTTGGTGCTCTTTGTGCTTTATTAATTTTGCTAATTGTTGCTTAGTTCTAAATGAATGAAAATGCTTTGGCAAATCCAAGATGGATGCCGCGTACGTTGCTTTTGTGTTCTTGTGCTTTATTTGCAGGTTAAGCTCAATCCTGGATCTGGAATGGACGATCGGAGACCTAAAGGCCTAATAGAGTTCTTTGTTTGTTTGTCATGTGGTCTCCATGTCACATGTTTGTTTTATGTTATGGGGTACACAAGAAACTATAAGCAGACATTAATAGACCCTCCCTACTAACAGTCCCTCCATTAGTTCACATTGTACCATGTCCTTGCCCAAGAAAAAAAAAAAAAAAAAAAAAAAAAGAGAGACCATTTTCACTGGCAGGCAAGCTATAGAAAAGAATCATTCAAGCTATGGCTTACGTATAATAAGTTCTACTAATTGCTATCTAAGGTTATATATTCACATGTATATATTTAAAAATATGAGCGAAGGTTTCTCTTTACATGATCTATTAGGTACAATCAGTACAGGGAATGTTTCTGACCTTTTTAGTTTATTCTACATTACAGCCAGAACGCACACAATGTCTCTCCCTGGAATGAAATATTGGCTGTGTGCAAAGCAAAATTAACATATCTTTTCTAAATTCTTTATAACATTAAACACATGAGTATTGTCTATTAATTTGCTACATTAAACACTGCTAAAGCAGATAAATACGGTAACCTTTTACCACACTCATTACCCATAAAAGGTTTCTCTCTGAAAAATAAAAAGTTTCTCTCTGAAAGGTAGTTCATGGCACTATACCATGACTCTGTTTTTTTTAATTTGGTCAATGATTAAGTAAATATTATTGCATAGGATTGATAGAATAATTATTTTGTGTGTAATAGTAACCTAGGAAATTATTATAATTGCATACATATGTCTTTCTTGTTTCTAATGAAACAGTAGTATAATAGCTCCACATTTACACTCTTGCTTAAACATTCATAGAATATTTTTCCTTGGAATGTCAAACGCTGAAAATATGACTGAATAGATTGTTCCACCCCATTGCGGTGGTAAATTGGTCAATTGCGCACTCTCATGCTATTGATTTGGCTAGCATACTGTGTAAGATATCCTGTGGCATAAACTTGGGAGCAGCCTATGCCCCTGAGCAGGTGACACAAAAAGAGATGGTCTCTGGAAATAGAGTAAAATGACGCTTGTGTGGCTGAAGTCATATAAAGTGTACTTGCAATCCTATTTTAAACCAGAGCAAAGCCATACTCTGCCACCTGACTGAATGGAAGCCTAATGAAACTGACCACAGAAAACTTAACCCTAGCTACCTAAATGTAAGTCATGAGTAAACAAAAGTAATAATGATGAGTCTTTTTGTTTATAACAGTCATATTCCAGCTAAGGACATATTCCAAGATTCATAGTGATGTGACATAGTAGATGACGGCAGGAAAATACCTGCACGGTCCAGTCTGTTCAATGTCCATTATTAAAAGATTCACCTCTCCCAATACACATGCCCATGTAAACAGTTCAGTACCTTTGCTATTGTTCTTTTGAAATTATGCTACTGTACTAAGTTAGAGTTGTTTTTTTTAATTTTAGCTTTTATAGTTCATTTTATGGCTCCTCATTCCAATATATTAAAAATTTATTTTCACTCGGAGCCAAGAGAGGGAATGTAACGGTATCAGTTTATTACTGAAATATGTAGCATATTTGCTGGATTATATATACACCAATATATTTGTGTATCTTTTAAAAATATATATTTGACACGGCAGCAGAGAGAATAGTTTCATTTCAAGCCCCTCTCTCTCCATTCCTTTTTCTGGGAACTTCTGAGATAGTTAATCACAAACACTTAAACACAAAAGAGCTTCCTCTGCCCTCCCACCTAACAAAAGATGGACTAAGGTGGACACCTGAATACTCCTGTTTATGCTTCTCCTGAGAAGCATCAACAGGACATTTGCTTGTCAAAGGTATACCTGCCCCTCCCATCAGCTTCCAGACATGTGCAGAAAGGAAGGACTTGTAATGTGTATCTGCCCCAGAGACTGAACAGGACATCAAAAGACATTTGCCAGCAAAGTCCAGACTGTAAGTCTCGTGATGTCATAAGACAGGGGACCAACTCAGGGGTCGTGTGCAGACCAAGATACCACAATGCTTTGCAAATGCTCAGGGGTCGTGTGGAAACCAGGAAATCAGAACAAAGATCCACATGGCATATGCTCCTGCAGATTGCAAGATATAAAAGGACAAGCTGTTTCCCAAGATTCAGATTCTCTTCACTGCAAACAACTCAGATTCTCATCAACTGCCTCCTCCTCTTGGAACCTGCCTCTCTTGGGACCTGCCTCCTCTTGGGACCTGCCTCTCTTGGAAACTGCTGCTCTCTTTGGGGTCCGCTGATGCCTTGCTCCTAAAACATGTGCTTACCTAATGCTGTTCATACTGTGTAACAAGGACTTGTAAGTAACATAACTTTTGATCTACCTGCTACTTTGTTCTATTTTACGCACAGATTATCTGTTCTAAGATCCCTTTTAAAACCTACCTCTCGTGTGCAATTGTATATTAAATCAATCTTTTTGAAGCTAAAAATACGGTCTCTTTGTGTTCTGAGTATATTGAAGCTATATATATTTAATTTATTTAATTTATTGCAATTATCACCTTTGGTGATTGGTGGAGAAATTAATATCCTAAAACTTATAAATACAGCGCTTGCTCTTAAATTATAAACAGTAGCGAGTTGCTCTCGAGCTATTTTCCCCAAAATAAATCATTTCTTCCAACATATTAATTGCTGGAGAAGTGGGTAGAATTTCTTGTAACATCGGTACTGCAAGCAGCACCGATGTCGGAGACCTCACCCCGGGCACTGGGCCAGCCGGCGCCTCGCTCGACGGTACCGGTGGCGCAAGCACCCCCGGTACCGGAGGGGTAGGGCGCAACAGCTCTCCCAGGATCTCTGGGAGAACGGCCCGGAGACTCTCGTGCAGAGCGGCTGTAGAAAAAGACATGGAAGCCGATGCAGGTGTTGATGTCAGAATCTGTTCCGGGCGTGGAGGCTGTTCCGGCCTGTCCAAAGGGGAGCGCACCGACACCTCTTGAACAGAGGGCGAGCGGTCCTCTCGGTGCCGATGCCTGCTGGGTGCCGACTCCCTCGGCGACCCAGAGCTCTCGGTGCCGACACGGGAAGGAGACCGGTGACAATGCTTCTTCGATTTTTTGGGACGAAGCACGTCACCGGCGCTTCCCGGCACCGACGAGGACGTCAAATCCAGCCATCGCTTCCTCGGGGCCGAGGCCGAAGGAGGTCGGTCTCGGGGGGGCTGTACCGCAGGAGCCCTCAGGGTAGGGGGAGACCCACCCGAAGGCTCACCGCCACCAGCAGGGGAATGGACAGCCCTCACTGCACTCCAGACGAAGCACCACCGTCCGACGACATCAGCAGACGAGGAGGTCTCGGTACCACCGACGCAGCCCTCCGATGTCTCGGCCCCGATGCAGAGGGCCGATGCCTCGATGCAATCGGGGGCGAGGATGAAGGTCCGGGCGCCGACGACGTCGATGCAGTCGATACTCCTGGTGCCGATGCCGACGAAGAGCCCGAGAACAAAACGTTCCACTGGGCCAATCTCGCTACCTGAGTCCGCTTTTGCAAAAGAGAACACAGACTACAGGCCTGCGGGCGGTGCCCAGCCCCCAGACACTGAAGACATGACGCGTGCCTGTCAGTGAGCGAGATTACCCGGGCGCACTGGGTGCACTTCTTGAAGCCGCTGGAAGACTTCGATGTCATGGGCGGAAAAATCGCGCTGGCGAGATCAAAACTTGAAATGGCGAAAATGGCACCACAAAAGAGGGAGAAGAAAACTTCGCTACAAAAAAAAAATCGTTGTCGGGGTAGGCCCTATTTAGGCCTCGGTTCGAAGTCGAAAAACGACGCGCGAGGTCAACTTTCGGGGTCTGAACGGCGAAACACGACCGTACCGAGCGCGGACAAAAGAAGACTGGCCGGCACGAGCCGGTTCGGGCGGGAAGACGGCCGTGCATGCGCTGTGCGCATCGGCACGCGAGGACTAGCAAAGGACTTTGCTAGAAAGTGTTCCGATTGGAGGGGCTGCCGTGGACGTCACCCATCAGTGAGAACAAGCAGCCTGCTTGTCCTCGGAGAATTCATGTTATCATGGCATGCACAACTGGGATAAGATTTACCTTTTTGATGTAAGGCGAGAGGCAGCGTAGCTGTCGCAAACAGTAGAAGCAGCTCTTGAAAGTTGCTTGGATTTGGGGAATCAGAGTAAGTGTTGAATCTAACTGTATTCCAAGGTTCCTGACTTGTGATTTGAGGGAGGAGTTCATACTTCCCAAAAGGGATTTTGATGTCGGGTATGTAGCCACTTGTGTTAGGGACCCAGAGAAGCTCAGTTTTACTTGGATTCAGGCAAAGTTTGTTGTGTTTAGGCCATTCTTGAATTGATGTTAGACAGGTAATTAGTTTATTCAAGGCTGTAGGTAAGTCAGGTTCAATGGGTATGAGTACCTGCACATCATCCGCATTGATGTAGAACTGAGTGCCATTGACCGGATCAGCTCAGCTAGTGGCTTGAGGTAGATATTGAACAGAATAGCTGACAGTATCAATCCTTGTGGTACCCAGCAGGTCAGTGTCCATGGTGGTGATGAGTTGCTGCCAAAAATCATGGATTATTGCCTGTGATAGATAGGATCTGAACCCGGCAAGCACTGTTCCATTGATACCCGTTTCTGTCAGTCATGCTATCATATCATGATTCACAGAGTCAAAAGTTGCTGAGGAACCTAGCAGTACTAACATCGAGGCAAATCCCTTGTCTCCGTTTCTGTGAAGATCATCTAGTAGGGATATAAGGACTGTTTCTGTTCCATATCCGGGACTGAATCCAGATTGACATGGATCTAGCCAGTTTCTCTCTTCTAGCCAATCATTAATTTGAACACAGACTGTTTGTTCTATGAGTTTCCCTAGAAATGGGATGTAGGATACTGGCCTGTAACTTTCAAGTTTGTCCTGGTCAAGGTTGTTTTTCTTTAGCAGAGGGCGAACTACTGCCCTTTTTAATGCTGTTGGTAGTTGCCCATTAGAGAGAGAGGTGTTCACAATTTTTGTGGCGCCTTCTATAAGGCCCATACTTGCCTGCTGAACTGTCTTTGATGGGCAAGGGTCGAGGGAGCAAGGGGCTGGTCAAAGGTCTCTTAGGATTTTGTCAAGGCTGTCCTCTGTCAGGTTAAAAGTGTCCCATCTGTCTCTGTCAGAAGGGGGAGAGTTTGTAAATCCCTGGTTGACTGGTTGGGGACTGTGTGGGATTGCCTATAAATCCTGCTGGAGACTTTTAATTTTGTTGGCATAGTATGCAGCAAAATCATTGCAGGTCAGTTTAGACTGGGTAGGCTGGTTCTGTTGTGGGGGTTGTAGTAGGCTGTTTACTATACTGAACTGCTTGGTTGAATTGGCAGCTTGTGCAATGCATTGAGAGAAATACTGTTTTTTGGTTGCTAAGGCTTGGTGCTACTTTGCCGTGTGCTTCCTACAGTTTAGCCTGTCTTCATCCAGGTGAGATTTATGCCATCTCCTTTGCAGTTTCCATCCTTCGCGTTTAAGGATCCGAAGTTCTGGAGAAAACCAAGGTGAGCGTTTGTGAGTGGGGCATAAAACCTTTTTTAGTGGTGCTGTTTTCTCTAAGGTCTTGGCTAAGTGTGTATTCCAGATGTCAACTTGTTCTGACACTGTAGTTGCCATTTCATCCACACGTGGATAGTCTAAGGCCTCTAAGAAATTCTCAGCGGTCAGCTTTTGTCTCTTATCTCCTTCCAACCTCTGGGAGGTGCCATTTGTTTCAGGTGGTCACTTAGGGAAAATTGAATTAGAAAATGGTCTGATCAAGGGGTATTATTTCAATACTGTTATCCCAGAATTCTGGAATATCCACCCCTTTGTAGAATACCAGGTCTAGTATGGGACCCTTTCGTTGGTTGGAGAATTGATCACCTGTGTAAATCGTAGTGCTGTCATCGTGTCCAGAAAGGCAGCTATGGTGATGTCTGGGGTTTCAATGTATAGATTGAAGTCTCCCATTATCACCAGCTTTGGGTAATTCAGGGTCACTTGAGTAATCAGGTCTAGGAGTTCCTGCACAGATAATATGTTGTTACGAGGTGCTCAGTATATCATGAGCAGCCAGACTGATTTCTCCTCTTCAAGTTGAATTAAAAGAGATTCTGATTCATGTAGCTGGGGGATGGATATTCTGCATAGTTTGCTTGTATCACGAATCAAGACTGCTACCCCTCCATCCCATTTTCCTGGTCTTGGTTAATGTTGAATGTTGAAACCTGTTTGGCATAGTTCAGCCAGTGGTACACCCCCCACTTTCATCTAGCCAGGTTTCACTTATTCCTAGGATGTCAAGATGCTTTTAATTTATGGCATCATAGATCACCGAGAATTTCTTTGCAGCTGATCTGGAATTCATCAGTCCTATAGTTCCCAAGGGTGGTCTAGGGGTAGCTTTGGTGTGGCAATGAGGTGATCTTTTAAGTATTGTTAAGTAGGTGTTTGACCTCTTGCACTTTTGCCTTCTCTTTGGTTGGTGGGGATTATGGTTTCTCTCCCACACACCAATGGGATGCTCTCATGGTCTTTGAGACTAAGGCACATTTCTTGTGTCAGAAGCTAGTTAGGCAAATTTCACTGGGTGGCACTGCAGTCCACCCTGTGGCTCAGAATCTTACTAGTTGGCAATGCAGTGTTAAGGCTTTAAATAATCTAAAAGAACAGACCTTTTTAAAGTTATAAATTCAGACCAGGCCTGTGAGATCAAAGGCTTCCAGCAACAGAGAAACAAATGGCCGTACTTAGCACTTCAATGTGAATTTTTTTGCAGAAGTTTTGATAGCTGCCTTTAGTTTTAAGGAATCTAACAGATTCAGAATTTTAGAAATAGATCATACAGTTAAAATAAATTTTTAACTCAGATTGCAGGTATGAACTTTAGAGTTTCTGGTTCTGATATCGTTGGATGGTCCAATTGATGCAGGTTGCTGTAGGCTTTTTCTTTGTTACCCCAGAGGAGGGATAGATGGAAATATAGATTCAGATCCGACCACAGGGCATGAGGAGAGTTATTTGTAATATGAAGGGAAAATAAAATTTCCTTTCTCCAGCCAAAATAAATGGAAGAAGTTCAAAGTAAAATTGAGGACTGGTGCCTCAACACAGGCTGAGCAGAAGTCAGTAAAAGTTTGGGTTGTAAATAAGCAGAAAATGTAATAATTTAATCTAAGTTGCAGAGCCTGATGTGAACCCAGCCAGCCAGGAATGAGAATAGGAGAGTCAGGGTGAGGGAAAGAGATGGAAAGCTGTAGATAGACATGGTAAAAAGGAAACAATTAAATCTGGGCAGAGGCAGAAAAATAAATTGAAGAAAGCTGAAAGGAAAAGGAAAAATGACAAGAGAAAACAGAGGAAAACAGAAACCTGAGCTTGGACCAACACAATTAGAAAAATAAAATGACAAGACAACAAAAGCAGAAAAAAATAATTTTATTTTCTATTTTGTGATAATGTGCCAGTTTTTGGAATGTCCATTTCAAAATCTCTGCTGATTGGAGCTCAGGTATACTTGGTTGAAATTTGTGCGACTTAGGCAGTACATGACTTGAAGATGAGAAACACTAATATAGATCACAGTCATTTTATAAAATACACACTTTGGTACTTGAGTAAACACTAATAAAAAAAAGTGGAGGAGTGGCCTAGTGGTTAGGGTGGTGGACTTTGGTCCTGGGGAACTGAGGAACTGAGTTCAATTCCTGCTTAAGGCACAGGCAGCTCCTTGTGACTCTGGGCAAGTCACTTAACCCTCTATTGCCCCATGTAAGCCGTATTGAGCCTGCCATGAGTGGGAAAAGTGCGGGGTACAAATGTAATAAAATAAAAAAAAAATCTCTAATTATAGTGGCTAGTAGGCCACTCAGAACAGCTAGAATAATACAGGCATTTAAAATACAATTTAAAAAAATTAATCTGGACACAATTAAATATCTACACATGATTACAGGCAAAAATGAACTAAAAATGATATGAAACACTAATTATGCATAAAATTATTTTTCTTCTCAGGGCTGGCTCAAGGCAAGAACAGAGTCCTTAAGTCACTGTGCCAAAGCCCGAGTGCCAGAAACCTGCTTCAGCTCAGCTTTCAAAGCAGCAGAAAGTGTGTTTTGTTCTCACCGCTGTGCTCTTTTCTGCAAAGCCACTGGCACCACTTCAGGTTTAATTGTGAACAGGGACTTCTTGTTCTCATGTTTAAACTGAGGCAGTGTTGGCAGCTGAATAGGAAGGAGAGCACAGCACTGAGGGGTAGATGCACTAAGGTCCTCGGAAGAGTCCATCCCTTACCGATTACAGCGAATCGGTAGGGAACGGCCATGCATCAAGGAAATGGAATGCAAATGAGCTGCTCGTTGTAGCTCACTTGCATTCTCTATTCCCTCGGAAGCCAGTCGGCCGGTCGAGCATGTGCAGAGCAGCCAAGGACGTCCTTCACTCAAAAAAAAAAAAAAGGAAGTCCTTCCTAATTGCAGGTAAGAAAAGCACGTCCAAGGACGACGCCCATCACAAAAGCTGCAGGAAGACGTCCAGCTCGTGTTAGATGTCCCTGACGAGCACTTGGATGTTGTTTTTTTCCTTCTGATTCCCTCGCAGCACCACCCTGTGTGGGGACAGTAGAATCTGAGGCACACTGTTGGAAACAGGATGCTGGGCTTGATGGACCTATGGTCTGTTCCAGTATGGCAATACCTAAGTACACATCCTATAGCAACAAGGTCCAGAGCTTAACTATTCATTAAATGAAAAAATATTTCCTCCTGTCCATTTTAAAAGTAGTACCATATAACTTCCTAGTCTTTGTACTTTCTGACAGAGTAAAAAAATCAAGTTAACGTTTATCCACCCTACACCACTGAGTATTTTGTAGACCTCTATCATATCCCCCCATAGCCATCAGTTTTCCAAGCTGAAGAGTTATAACCTCTTAAGCCTTTCCTCAAATGAGAGGAGTTCCATCCCCTTAATCATTTTGGTCATCCATCTTTGAACCTTTTCTAATTCTGCTATATCTTTAAGATATGGAAACCAAAATTGCACGCAATACACAATGTGGTCACACCATGGAGATCTTATTGTTCTGTTTGCAGAATCCTTTTTCAATAATAATTGTATTTAAAAAAAGTGGCCAAACAGGTAGAAAAGGTGACGGCGAAAGCTAGAAGGGTGCATAGGGAGAGGAATGGCCAGTAGGAAAAAGGAAGTGATGTACCTGTATAAGACACTGACGAGTCCTCATTTAGAATATTGTGTACAATTCTGGAGACTGCACCGTCATAAAAACAAGATGGAGTCGGTCCAGAATGCAGCTACTAAAATGGCCAGTGGTCTCGGTCATAAAGCATATGGAGAAAAACTTAAAGATCTCAATATGTATACTCTGGAAGAAAGGCTGGAGGGAGGAGATATGATAGAGACATTTAAATATCTATGCAGCATAAACGCGCAGGGGGCAAGCCGCTTTCAATTGAAAGGAAAATCTGAAACGAGAGGGCATAGGATGAAGGTTAAAAGGGGTAGACTCAGAAGTAACCTGAAAAAATACTCCTTCATGGAAAGGGTGGTGAATTGCCTCCCGGTAGAAGTAGCAGAGACAAACACAGTATCTGCATTCAAGCAAGTATACAAGATCTCTAAGGGAGTGATAGGGAGAACAGATGGCATGGATAGGCAGGACTAGATAGGTTATATGGTCTTTTGCTGTCTACATTTTTCTATGCCTCTCAGGGTGTTCCCTCAATTTGGGATCTCACCAGTAAGGCAGGAACATTCAAACCATCTTCAGAACATTCCAAGACTACAAACTCCAATCTTCTGTCAGTATTCACACTCCTCACCTGGGTTGAGAACCGTCTCCTTAATTTGTGTACCCAAACAGGTAAACATTTTCTCCAGCAGGACAAGGCCACCCAAACACTGTCCAGATTTTTTTTTCCTTCTTCGCTAAAGCAGGCCTGTTGACAACAACATTGAAAGCTATCATTACCACTGGTGCAGGAGCACCCTCCAATGTCCTTATCTCCATTTCTACCAGCCACTTCATTGGCAAAGGAGCACTTGTTCCTGGGCCAGATCTGACAAAAGATTGTGCCTCCAAAGATGCAACCAAAGCAACCTCTGGCATCACAAAACAACTCCCGAGTACTGCTCTGCATCTCCAGTGACTATTCTGGGGACAGCTGACCAATGGAAGTCCTATCCAACCATTCAGGCAGAGGCAAAACAATCCTGCAACAGAGGGTTTCTGTCTTCCCAGCAGAACGGGAAATCTTGAGCTAAGAACCAGGCTGTTGCAAAAGCAGCTCTGGGATAATACTCAGCTGGGCAGAGAGTTGATCCAGGAGCAAAGTAGGATCCTTTCGTACTCCCTTCTTTCCCCATAAACAAAAGGAACATCAAACCAGGTAACGAACAGATCAGGCGAGTTCTCACTTGTGACCCCTCTCTCAGACTACCTTGGGTCCCCACCCCCCTGGCCTTACAGAGACTTACCAGAATCAGTTTTTAAAATTTTTGTAACTTAAAAAAAAAAAAGACAGCTTTCTCCTACCCTTTTTGGCCTCTAATAGGGCTGCAGCAACCTAAGTATTCATTCAAAACTATCTGGAGATCCTCCCACATTTTATTTGCCTCCCTTCTTCTATCTAAGCTAACCAGTGCAGTGACTGCCCTTCTGCCAAGGATCACCACAGACCTCTTTCCAAAAACCAAAATACATGCAGCACCCTGTGTCTGGTCATAAATGCACAGCCAAGCAATAGCTAGAGCTCATGCCCCAGTGGGGATATGAATGCTGTAGTATCTCTAAACTTCCCTGAGAAATAGACATCAAGCTAGGAAACTGATCTCCAGAATGGCAGTACACAGTGCTGCTACTGAACTGTTGGCTGGCTCTTTATGGTGATCACTTAAATAATTCTCTTCACTGCTAAACCAATGACATACAGGCAGGAATAATCATACCAACTAAAAGTAAGAAGACCACAAAGTAGTATCTACAGTAACGGAATTGTTTCATAGACTGTAGTACTATTCTAAGCGATGCTTCACAAAGCAAAATGAAAAGTCAGGGGAGCCAGGACAGATGCATGACATAAAATAAGAGATTCAATCAGTAAATTTTATACAATGCTAACTTCAGTTTGCATGTAATATCTCCAACTCTACCTTCACAATAAAAAAAATGGCAATATGTGTCACTCATTTTAGAGACAAGCAGAAGACAGGATCCTCTCTAAGGCAAAAACCACAAACACAGAAAATGACAGCAATTAAGGACTGAAAGGCTCATCTGGTCTGCCAACTACACTGCACGAATTGCCCAATCCTCAGTTCTACAGTGTTTGAGGATTATCTGTGCATATCCCATGTTTTCCTGAATGATACTGTGTAAGCCTCCAGTACTTCCACTAAGAAGCTGTTCCACATATTTGAAGAAATATTTCCCTATATTACTTACATGATTACATAATGATTCTAGAACTTTTGTTTCTTGTGTATTACTTAGATTTCAAGTTTCATCTCCTAGTGCATTTACTGCTATCACTGTGTTATTTAGACAGTCCTCTGCAGAATCACAACTGCACTTGTGACTGTGAAACTCCATGGATGACTACCCTTTCTTTGGGATTAATTTCATTTCCTACTGCCTTCTGTTGCCTACAGCTCAACCAGGTTCTAAGCTCACCTTACTATTTCAGGCTCTATCCTCAGCCTACTCAAATCTATGAGGCTCCTGTGTAAAAAGTGCTAATAAAATCTAAGTATATCAAATTTAGTGCTTGCCACAATCTAATTATTTGAATACTCAATAACAATGTTATAAGTTTTATTTACTTTACTTGAATTTATAAACCATTTCCTTTCAAAAACACAAACCAATTAATACTACTCTACCCCTTAAATATCTTCTAATAAAAATATTAGATCTAAGTCTCTATCAAGCACTCAACATCAAACCACTCATTTTGATGCCATCTATTAAAAACCTCTGTACAAATCACATACTGTAGACTAAACACAAATGGTCTCAGAAAGATGCTTTTATTGTCAAAACCACAACGTGGCCATGTTTTGCCCAATGTTGTGCAGCATCAGGGACAGACTAACATATATATTCAAATCAATGAATATCATAAAACACAATTAAAATGTAAAATAAATATAAAATCATAAATAATTATGAAAATCAACATACACAGCATTTTCAAAAGGATGTCCAAGTCAGAATTGAGACACCATGCTCGTAACATTAAAAAAAACTTCACACTCAGCCATTTTTGAACAGAAAATATATTGGGGTTTCCTGTTTGAAAATACGTGAGAACGTCCAAATTGAACAGCCATTTTCCAAACTGAAAAACCAAATTCCAAATTATGAATACCAAAAAAGGCTACCTGAGTAGCAGTATTCTTTAAAAAATGGCCATACAAGGCATCCTTGAAGAGCGGAGGAACAGCCTAGTGGTCAGTGCAGTGGATTGTAAATCAGGGCACCCAGGTTCATATCCTCTCTACAACTCTTTTTAAATGCTGAGCACTCCAGGAACCTACTGTACACCATCTCAATAACCTTCAGGCTTGCAGATGTAAAATATTTAGGTACAGTATATTTCTATTTTGGAAGGACTCACAATTTAAAGGGAAAATAAACAGAGCTGAAGTGAGAACTGAACCTGGGTCACCTGGTTTATAGTCTACTGCACTGACCTAAGACTTGCTTTCTAATTTGTTCAGAATGCCTAAACCTGATACTATCATAGTGCCTGGCATTCCTTTTGGGTTCACTTTCAGGGGAGAGGGGCAGCAGTCACCAGGGGATTCCAGAGGGGTCATGCCTTAATCCCACCAGTGGTCAGCTGCTCAATCAGAGCACTGTTTTGTACCCTGAAAGTGACAAACAAGTCTAAATAAAAACATCCATCTTCCCAACAGCTAAAAATATTGAAGGAGTCCTGGTGGTGGGGGGGGGGGGGGGGGGGGGGGGGGGGGGGGGGGCAGACAATAAAAGTGCTGGCGTATGCTGACGATCTGCTGTTCACGGTGACCAACCCGGTAAGGTCCACAGAGGCCCTGATAGAGCAAATTAGGCAATATGGGCATATGTCTGGATTTAAGTTAAATTTAGCAAAATCAGCTGCGTTATTTGTAGGGCCCGCTGGGGGGGGCAGATACCACTTCAGATAGCTCCAGGTAAAATTAAATATTTAGGAGTTATGGTTCCAGCCGAGATGAGAGAGTTGTATGACCTTAACATACAGAGATTGTTTACAGATACAAAAAACATTTTGCAAGCATGGACAGCACTGCCTCTCTCCCTGTTGGGCCGAATAGCTTTGTTTAATATGATCATTGCCCCTAAGTGGCTATACGTCCTGCAGACATTACCATTATACTTGAACAAGAAAGATGAGAAAGAGCTGGACAGAATAGTGCAAAAATACCTTTGGCGTGGTAAAAGAGCTCGCCTTGCTATGAAGGTGCTATGTACGCCGGTGGAATATGGAGGCCTGGGACTGCTGAGTGTGAGGTATTTCAATGTGGCCTGTGGGATGAGGCATGTGAATGATTGGTTCCGAGGTACAAGTGACTTCTCAGATACCATTATGGAGCTAGGCCTTACCTCAGGGACCCACTTCAGTAATTATTTGCACCGCCCATTTCACAGATTTTACAACAGTCCCGGATCATGGGAGCAGCGGTGGCGACCTGGAAGTGGGTCTGCAAGATGCATCAATTCTCAGCGCAGGTTACCCCGTATCTACCCATTTGTGACAACGCAGCCTTTGAACCGGGCCGTATGTATGGGACGTTTAAGAGATGGAAAAAATGTGGCCTAGAATATCTGCTGCAGGTGTTGACCCGGGAAGGACACATGAAACCTTTTGTGGACTTACAAAAAGAGTTTGGCCTTCTAAATGGAGAGCGGTTCTATTATGAACAATTAAAGCACTATGTAGCATCACTCCCCTGGGAACACCTGGCAGAGGACGCACAGGAGGAACTGGCGTTGGCTCTCTCTTTGGAGGCCCAGCAGAAAGTGCCGCTCTCTCATCATCATAGGCACATAAAGGATACTATGCCAGAACCGGATTACAAGACTATATCTCAACAGTGGACAGCAGATCTGTTAGCGGACATCACACTGGCAATGGTGCAATCGCATGTACTTTCGCTTAGGCGAGTGACTTACCAGTCCACACATTGGGAATTACAGTTCAAATTTGTTTTTCGAACACATATACCCCCCAGGAGAGCGTTTTATATGCGTCTGTCGCCCTGGGGAGAGTGCCTGAAGTGTGGAACAGAAGGTGCCACTTTAGGACACATGTTTTGGACATGCACGAAAATAGGAGGAGTCTGGAGGGTAATCATAAACTATGTCAATACAATATGGCGCCAGCGATGTTGTTATAACCCAGCCCTACTGTTTGGCCAACCACAGATGCAGCGGCCTCTGCGAAGGGCTTTATGGCTTTCGTCGCACGAGCAGTGATAGTTGGCAAGCAAATTATTCTAGCAGAGTGGCTGTCGCCCAATACCCCTACACTCCAGCAGTGGCGGGCACGAATGTTGTTAATGATGCGGATAGAGAGAGTGGGGATTACTGACTTTAAAACGCAGCTGGGGGAAAAATTTCAACAACAGTGGCCGCCTTTCTGGAATACACTGACACCATCAGCACGAAGTCATTTATTGAACTTATAAGTAATGGGATGTTATAGATTAGAGGGGGGAGGATAGGGAAGGGGGAGGAAGGAAGGAAAAAGGAGGGGGGATTTTTGGTGGGGGGGAATGAGAAGGGGAGCGGGGGGGGGGGGGGAATTGAAAAATTTACTTGTTGTAAGAAATGCCTTGTTTATTGTTACTTGGTTCAATAAAAATGATTTAAACATAAACATCCATCTTCCCACTCGATTATCGCTGTTGGATGTCCTAATTTTGGGCCCTCCCTAGTCCCACCTAAAATATGTCCACAACACGCCCCTGTTACGAAATACCTAGCCACCTGCCTAGGTTACCCCGTGGCCACTTAGAGGGTCTATCCCCAGCACAGCTCAGGTCCGCCTCCACCTGCCACTTGTGCTCTACATTAGCACCCTCCTCCCACCGACTGGGTCACAACTGCCTCTGGGCGAATCTCCTGCTCTCAAATTATCCCCAGTGATTTCTAGGTTACTGGGACTACACTCCCAGTGGTCCCACAGTTCCCAAAAAGCACTCACAGACCAAACACACAAACCACCAGGATTCTTTATCAGTCCAGACAGGCAGAGGCAATAAGCAATTGTTTATTGTCTTAAAAATATATTGAACTATGAACAAAAAACAAATGTATTATCAGCAAACAATTAACAGATAACTGAAATATGGATCAATTATAACACTAACTAAACATTTGTTTACTTCCTAAACAAGAATGGCTTTGTGGAGAATGATGAGGATAAAGCAAACGTGCTAAACAAATACTTTTCTTCTGTGTTCACAGAAGGAGTGGGAAACTACAGGCCGGTAAGCCTCACTTCAGTGGTAGGAATATTAATGGAGTCATTGCTGAAGGAAAGAATAGTTAACTTTCTAGAAGCCAAAGGGTTACATGATTTGAGGCAATATGGTTTTACCAAAGGAATATTCTGCCAAATTAATCTGACTTCTCTGACTGGGTGACCAAAAAACTGGATAAAGGACATGTGCTAGATGTAATCTACCTGGATTTCAGCAAAGCTTTTGATAAGGTTCCTCACAGAAGACCCATGAATAGCTGAGAGGACAGAACTTAGGACTCAAGTGGTGAACTAGATTGGAAACTGGTTGATCGACAGGCGACAGAGGGTTGTGATGAGTGGAATTTGCTCATAGGAAATGAAAGTGAGCAGTGGAGTGCTGAAGGGATCGGTGCTGGGGCTGATTCTGTTTAATATATTTGTAAGAGACATTGCTGGAGGGTTAGAAGGAAAAGTTTGCCTTTTTACAAAGATAGCCAATAGAGTGGATACCTTGGAGGGTGTAGAAACTATGAGAAGGGATCTCTATAAGTTGGAAGAATGATCAAGGATCTGGCAGTTAAAATGCAAAGAAGTGTAGAGTGATGCTCGTGGGGTGCAAAAATCCAAAAGAGAAAACAGAACATAATACACCTATACCCCGCAAAATTTCCACAAGAGTTCATTGCAGTTTTTATAAAGATCAAGCAAGGCATACCTTATGAATTACATGCAGGGGTGTGCTGGTAAATTGTTAACAGGGGGCTCTCTCTCGCCAGCAAAGTAAAAGAGAATTCAGGAAGGGCCCAAGCTCACATTTTGGGATCCATTTGTTAAAGTTGCCATGGAGAACTGGCTCCCAAAATTCTTAAAAACTTAACAAACGGCTCTCGAGAGCCTGTGAGAGCCTGCTCCAGCACACCACTGATTACATGGCTTAATTTATGTGTTACAAAACTTAATTATACTATATAAACAATTGTGTTTTGAGTGCCTTCTTAAACTGTTTAATCTGATTTAATACCCTAATATTTGAAGGAACAGAATTCTACCATTTTGCTACCTGGAAGAAAAAAGATCCATCAAAAATAGATCTATAAATGACCCCTTTGGGATTCGGGTATTTTGCAATAAAAAAAAGCTAGTACCAGATTGGAGGGGAGAGATTGGTAAGCTCAGCTTGGAAGAGGGCCCTTGGGGTGATGGTGTCTGAGAATCTCAAGGTGACGAAACAATGCGACAAGGCAGTGGCTGCAGCCAGTAGGCTGCATAGAGAGGGGTATAACAAGTTGGAAAAAAGAAGGTGTTGATGCCCCTGTACTAGTCGTTGGTGAGGCCCCACTTGGAGTATCGTGTTCACTTTTGGAGGCTGTATCTTGCTAAAGATGTAAAAAGACTGGAAGCAGTTCAAAGAAAAGTGACAAAAATGGTATGTGGTTTGCGTAGCAAGATGTATGAGGAGAGACTTCTTGACCTCAACATGAATATCCTGGAGGAAAGGAGAACCAGGAGTGATATGATACAGATATTAAAATATTTGAAAGGTATTAATCTGCAAACAACCCTTTTCCACAAATGGGAAGGTAGTAGAACTAGAGGACATGAATTGAGGTTGAAGGGAAGCCAACTAAGGAATAATGTCAGGAAGTATTTTTTCACAGAGAGGATGGTAGATACTTGTACTGCCCTCCCGCAGCAGGTAGTGGAGAATGAAAACTGTAACGGAATTAAAAAATGTGTGGGATAAACACGTAGGAATCGATCCAAAGAAGCTTATCAGACACTAGGTGGCAACACTAGTAACTGGGAGGCAAAGCCAGTAATGGGTGGACTTCTAAGGTCTGGCTGGATAGATTTGGACTGGCTGCAATGAAGCTTTTCAAGGGCTTCTACAACTTCAGAAGTTTTAGAACAAGGACAGTGCCGGACAGACTTCTACAGTCTATGCCCTGAAAATCGCATGGACAAATTAAGATTAGGTATACATATGTTGTATCACAGCTTACCTTAAGTAACGAGTTTATCTTCTTGAGCAGAATGGATGGACCGTACAAGTCAGTTTGAGTCTTCACAGGCAAATGGAACTTTGGGGAAATCAATTTAGAGTTATCAATTTGAGATTCTTTCCTATTTGCCCATTACTTTTCGCAGATATGCCGACTCATTGCTTATTTTAAAATGTTTTTATTTGCCTGTAAAGCTGGTGAGAAAAATACAGGATGACATGGCTGCAGATGTGTTAACATCTGAAGTTACTGAATCTTTAAATCTGCCTGAAAATTTAGAAACTACTCAGGACATTTCTTCGAGAACCATTCTACTGGATACTTTTTCTTCAGAAAATAAAATTACTATATTGAAAGCTTATTTTAGGAAGAAAGATTTCCTGGTTTGAGGAGGGACACTTCAGGTTTTTCCATATGTTTCTAGGGTAACACAGATTAGACAGTGTCAATTAAAAATAAGAGTTCTAGCCCTAGGGATGACTTTTTCTTAAAATTTACCACCAAATTTTAATTACATTTCCGGATGAACTTTTGTTTTCTTTGAGCCAGCTCAGTTAGAAAGATTAATGTTACATAAGGAAATAAGATAATAACTTTATAGGTTAGATCACCTTAGTTTATTACCAGGAAGAATATAGCGTAATCTTGTTTTCCTTTATTATTCCTCTCTATCCCTTGATGTGAGTTATACTATTTTTCTTTAATGAGTGCTAATTGTACTGATTATCTTTAAAATCCTAAACATAGTGGAACTCTATTTTAACGTGCCCTGCAATATAGAGAATCCGCTTATTTTTGCTTACATTTTCTCTGTTGTCAATGCCATCTCCCTGTGCACACATGAAAACCACTACAGCCAATGTCTAGCTAGACCGGGATGGAGCCGACCCCTTTCCCTGCATGAAAACCATTCTAGCCAAAGTCTAGCTACGCCAGGGTGGAGCCCACCCCCCATTCCCTGCATGAAAACCATTCTAGCTAATGTCTAGGTATGCCAGGTTATGCTTGGGCCTACCCCCAGATAAGCTCTGTCTGTGTTGGTGTGAAAACAATCTCGGCTTTGGCTGTACCCAGTGCTTGGGTGGACTCCGTATATGCAGTTAGGGTGCTCCCAGTATCAGTGTGAAAACAAGTTCGGGTGAACTCTGTCCATGGCGAAACTCTCTCATAAGTGGAAGTCTTTCACTACTCAAGAAAAGTTATTTGCACTCTATCAACTAAAGTATGGTAAGCAACAAACTCAGCTGGCCAAAGAGCTAGGCATCAACGAATCTACTCTAAGAGGGTGGAGAAAAGAAGAAAAGCTGAGAGGTTTGCCCTGTATTCTGGAAGAGAAAGCAGGATTACAAAGTAAAAAATTTTTTGAAGTGGCTAGTTATAAAAGGATTCAGAGCTATATCAATGGTTCATCAATGCTCAGTCACAGAGTCCTCATTTCTGGCCCCATCATGAAAGCATAGGTGGAAAAATTTGACTGACAGCTAAATGGCAAAGAGTCAAAGTTCAAAGCCAGTAATGGATGGCTTGACAGATTTAAGAAAAGGCATACCATCAGTCAAGTCCTTCCTACGGGGAGATCTGATCAGTTGACAAGGATGTAGCACATGCTTACCCCCCCAAAAAACAAAATGTACTGGAACAAAGAGGGTACAGTGAGGATCAAGTGTACAACTGTGATGAAACAGGACTGTGTTTCAAAATGTTACCAGATTGTACACTGGCAGCGAAAGATGATATACACAAATGGTAAGGCTTTAAACGAAGGAAGGACAGAGGGACCATTCTTTTTTTGTGTAAATAAATCGGGCAGTCAAAGTAAAACTCATGACTTGGAAGTCCAAAACACCCAGGTATTTTCATCATATAAATATGAAATCTTTGCCTTTTGAATACACAAACAGCAGAAATGCTTGGATGAACTCTTCAAACTTTACAGACTAGTTAGAACTCATCTATATAAACAAGAGAAAAAGGCCATCCAGAAGGATAACTGCCCAGCACACCCTCCAGCAGAAGAGCTTGTGAGCCGCAACAGTAATATAAGTGTCTTAACTACCAAAGAGTACAACTTCAGAGATCCAACCTCTAGACCAGGGCATTATTTCAGTGTTTAAAACAATTACCAATGTAAATTGATTAAGAGGATGGCGACAGATAACACTGACACAATTGATGCAGCACTGACCACTCAACTTGAAGGAAGTTTGCCACCTCGGTGGAAAGGCCTGGGATGCTATCTCAGCAACTTACATTGAGCGATGATGGATAAAGGAGTTTGGATCCCTATTCCCTTTATCAACAACTGATGAGGAATGATGCCCAAGAGAAAATATTTTGGGCTTTTCTTCAGAGGATGTGCAATTAGCTGAAGAGGCATTAAAAGAATTTGAACGCATAAATAACGATATTATGAACTGGGTTTCAGTTTATAATAAATGCCCCACTTATGAGCATGTGACTGATGAAGAAATTATGCAAATGTGCAGAAAAAAAAGTCACAGCCACACTATCAGACAACGCTGACGATGAGTAAGATGATGACGATGTTCCTCCTGCTCCTCCACCAAAAGTGTCAGAGGCTATAGAACATCTTGAGGCAAGTATGAGATATAGCTAGAAACTCTGGACAGCATCAACATTTTACAGCTACAAAACATTGATTTTGCAAGAAGCCAACAGTTTGCATTAAGAAAACAGACCATACTAGATAAGTTCCTGTACTATTATTATGCTATGTGCATACAGCATCTTGTAGAAGTCTTCACACCCGTCTAAAAAATACAATAAACAGAGTGTTTCACTGAGCCATACAACAATGTTTCAAAATGATTCAAGGGAATTTGATTTCCATGTTAGTCCACTCGTCTAAAACAATAAAGGTGAACAATCAAGTTTTAGATAATACCATTTTATTGGACTAACAATGCATTTAACAAGCTTTCTAGATTTATCCTGTTCATCGTGCCACTGAAGAAGCAATGCAATAGTACAAACTCATATAGGTTTTAAGCTGTCTATATATGGATCTAGCCAGTTTCTCTCTTCTAACCAATCATTAAGTTGAACACAGACTGTTTGTTCTATGAGTTTCCCTAGAAAGGGGATGTTGGATACTGGCCTGTAACTTTCAAGTTTGTCCTGGTCAAGGTTGTCTTTCTTTAGCAGAGGGCGAACCACTGCCCTTTTTAAAGCTGTTGGTAGTTGCGCAGAGGCAAACCACTGCCTTTTTTAACACTGTTGGTAGTTGCTCATTAGAAAGAGAGGTGCTCACAATTTTTGTGGCATCTTCTATAAGGCCTATACTTTGATGGGCAAGGGTCGAGGGAGCAGGTAGTTGCTTTGGCTTTTTTTTTTAATGGTAAACGTCGATAACTACATGCAAGAAAGAAAAGGGCTGTCAAACTGACTTTATATGCACTCCTTTGTGAATGCTTTCTGTTATGATGCTACAGATTCTATGCTAAGTAAACCTAAACGAATTTTGCTGCAGTTCATATTCTTGCAAGCCAGACAGACCATTCTGCTGCAGTGGTTAAGCGATGTGGCCCCTGCTTTGACTTAACCTCCTATTTGCAATGATGGTAATATACAATACAGACAAAGAGGGCACTACAGTATACAGGCAAACAAGTCCAAAGAAAAAAGCAACACTGGGCCTTCAGAACTAGGACAACAGGAGTACTTTATTGATCAATGACCCGACACGGGCCGTGTTTCGGCGCTGACAGATGCGCCTGCTTCAGGGGTCCCAGGAACAGAGAAAATCGTGGCACACAACAGACAAGCAGTGGATAGTTTTGCCAGTTGCAGGCAGCAGAACAGAAGGAGCAAGCTAGGACACACCCAATACAAACAGACAGAGGTAATAGAAATATATAAGGCAGGTTGGAATCACCCAGGATGCTGATCTGGGAGCCTTTGTGGAAAGTCATGGCTCATCATGCACATAGCTGGATCCTTAATTGTTGTTAATCTTGAGTCCTCTACTAATTTAGTATTCCCTGGATCCGGATAAGAACTTTTTTTCTTGCTTGTTTTTTTTTAAACTGTTTAACTATCATAAGAAGTAAATTGCTTAAGATGAAGGTCCGGTATGCCATGCAGAACCCTTTACTGGAACTAGAAACATAGGTAAAGCTAACAAGAAAGGCAATTTATTCACCATAACTATGTGGATTTATATTCCACTTAGTTGTAAGTGCCTTTATAAATGAAGGAACAGCAATTTATTAACCTGTAAGCATTACACAGCATAAAGAATGCAGCAACAAACATTTACGAATCTCTGGAACAAATACTGAGGAATGATCTCTGCTAAATTCACTAGAACTTGGAAGGTATGAGCTAATGCAAAACGACAATGAATGGGAAGATCCATAGGACCAGATTCTGTTCAGTTTATAAGACTGTATGAATATTCAGCATGTAATTCAGCAGAAGAAGGACGATTATTATCTAAAAGTTATTTTTACACAGACTAGTAAACTATTACAGAAACTTTTGTAAACAAGGATTAATGGTATAAAGTGTCAAACAATTACACAAAAATTGTGTATTTTTAGTTTGCCAGCTGTTGGGTAACAAGGAACATAGGAATGCAGTTATGGAGAGGCCTGTCTCATTTTGCTTTCAGCTAAAAACAGAAAGCATGCCATGGGTTCTGAAATGGGAAATATGGTTACAGGATGTGGAAATAATCAGTCATGCAAAGAAGCAGAAAATACCTGTACCGAGCCACCATGTCTGTCAGCTGCTAGGTGAGCTCTCAAGTGATGGGGATTGGCCTGCTGGGAGTCCCAAGCTGCCCTGTGGTCTGTCGACTGCCAATTATATAATGCATAAAGCATGCATGGAAGAGGAGGGAGAGAAATCCAAAACATATTAAACACCTCATGCCTGTTATTACAATATGTAAAATAAAATTGCAAAATGCAACACACAAAACACATCACCAAATGTGCTGTGCACGCAAATCAAATCTGAATGAGCCAGACACCTTTAAAAGACTATTTACTACAACAGTTATGTGATGGTCATGGTCACAAACACCATGCAGGCTACAGTCCAGCAACAACAGAAAAACAAACAAAAAAACTCAGTTTCACATGCCACTTTCAAAACTGTGGCTAAAAGTATAATATTTCAAATCTCTTGTTGTGAACACAGTTTTCTGGGAAACACGAGAAGAGAACCTAGTTTAAAAAAAAAAAAAAAGGAAATGAACCCCCCCCCCCCCCCCCCAAAAACTGTGCTAACGCTGCATGCAAAAGTTAGGTATAAAACTGCAGTTATCAAAACCCATGAGTCATGATACACTAAGCAATACTATGTTTAATTCTAAATAAGCAGTATATGACTAAAGAAAACAAATCTTCATGCTCCTAAGTCTCAAAAACAATACTATTAGAACCGTTGAATCACTGAGAAATCACTGGTGGAATAAGGCAAACATGTAGGTGAACAAATTAGTCAACAGACCTAATATACACCTGCATATCAGTTTAATGTTAACTTGATAAAATCAATCAAAGGCTCAATATTTTGTAGGCACACCAAAAGAAAGAGGCAGGAAAAAAAAAAAAAAAGACTGAACCGACACAGAAAATTGATAATTTGTGTTAAATGAAATAGCTTCAGCTTGGCATTTGTGGTTTTTTTTTTCCAAGAATGTATAATACAATAATTTATGAAAAGTTTATACTAAGCAACTTAAGCTTTCCCTGGTCAGTCCTGATTTTTGCATAGCTGACTGGATCATCAAATATAAAAATAAATCAGATTGTTTCTATAAAATATAGGATGCCTCAATATAAAACAAAACTGTAAATGGCATATAGTCTATATTTCCTTGTTTTCATTTTGTGTTGCTTGTGAATTTTATTATGCTCCTCCACCTAGTACTATACTGTGATAGATGAGCTACGAATTGTTTTAAAGGAAGTATTTTGACCAGGAGGCAAGAACAATTACACTATTTTTTCAACATAATCAAAGCTCGGCTGATAATATATTGAAAAATACACAAGAAAATCCAAATCAGATTTTTACTTGGAAAGCAAGGGTACTAAATGTTAGAGGTAAAGGGAAAAAAACCACATTTATAAACAAATGCAGGAACAGTAATAGAACAGATAATTCAATCTTGAAAAAACATACCTGATTTTTGGCTTGGTGGATCTTCTCTCTGTGGTGTGCTTCTCTGTTGGTTGGCAGTGCAGGGTCTGCATGAATTGAACCCACTGGAGTAGGCTACAACATAACACATTTATGTACCAAACTGAGAAAAAAAGTTACATTGTTTCTAGATTTATATTTAAGCAAAAGTGGAATCTGAAACAATATTAAACCAGTATATGCACAAATAATTTTTCCAACTGAATTTATTCACTAAAACACACAATGAAAGGAAAACATTACAAATATGAAGAACACCTGTGTAGGAAGAATGATTGTTTCAGAAGGCATTGATAACTAGTAATTTCATTTTTTCCTCTTCTTGACATCTATATGGTATTACTTGACCATCATTTTCTTCCACATAAAGAAAAACTCTAACAAGCATAATTGTTATAATTTGAAATCCTAAACTGAGGGCAGGATAGAGACCAGCATTAGCCTATGGAGAAATCACCCAAGAAAAATACAGGCCTAGGGTTGTCATTTCACACAGGTGAACCCAAACAAGCTGATCAAGCCTAGACTATCTCACAGCATACAGAGATGTATTCCTACTTTTCTCTCTCTCTTTTTTTTTCTTATTTATAGGAAGCATTTGAAAACAAGAAGCAGAAACACTTGACAGAAATAAGAAAGCCAAACACAGGAAAAATATGAATTTAAAGGAAAACATTAATACCCTTAGCCCACAAAACTGGGGACCTCAGAAAAACAGGACGACAAAAGAAATAATATATCCAAAAGGAAGAAAAGAAAAAGAGTTACCAAGCATATACATACTCCTACTTTTCTGAGGTAACTCAGTTTTACAATTTCAGGAACAAGAGAGGAACTAGATTAGCTTGCTCGGATGGCCACAGTAAAATGACAACTTTATTTAAGCTTGGCTACTTGGAAAAATGACAACTAACCCTCCCCCCCTCCCGTTTAGTAAGCCACGATAGCAGCTGCTGCTGCACAACAATGCCGACACAGCCCATTCAAAGTGAATGGGCTGTGTCGGCACTAGCGTACTTCAGCTGCTAACATGGTTTAGTAAATGGGGGCTAAGACTGGTCACTTGTCACAGAGTCATTGTCCTTTCAGTCTGTGAATAATACACTACTAACAATGTAGATTACATTTTAATTGCTTTTTCTAGGTACTCCCTTAGACTTTTCTCTTAAAAGCAAGAAGTATGCTTTAAAATGGAAGTACAATTAACTCCATTTGCATTTACATACACTGATGTTGCATCTCAAATCTGCCTTTTATTCTTCTTATAGAATTGATTTTCTTGAAATGCTTTTAAAGATACTTCCTGTCTCACTGTGAATAATATTAGTTTCTTTCAGGTCATTATTCAAAAGCATTTATCTGGGTAACATCACCTACTATCTAGCAAAGTACTGCTAATTAAGATGTTCAAAGGCGCTATCCAGATAGGGCCAAATTTTATAAATGGCGTCTGAAAAATCAGCGCCAAAAAACCACGTACAGCACAATTCTATAAAGTACACCTAAAGTTAGGCTTACTTTATAGAATATGTGCATGTGCTGTTCTTGCAACTAAAATTTAGGTGCGCCCATTTAGGCCACCTAAAACCAGATCTAAATACCTGCGCCTAACTTAGGAGCAGATTGGGTGAATTCCATAATAGTGTGCATAGTTTGAAACACCCATGGCCACATCTCCTTTTCAGCAGCACACATCAGAATTTACACGCAGCACATTATAGAACACGCCTAGAACACTGTGCATGTAAAGTCTAATTAAAGCCAATTAGTATCACTAATTGGTTAAGTACCAATTATTGGCACTGAGTGACTTGTTAATTAAGTTGGCCAAATTATTGCACACAACTTAAGGTGCCATTTATAGAATTTGGGGGATAGTGTCTTTAAAAAATCCTTTACAGACCTGTACTATGCAGATCTACCATCTGGATAAGTTATCTGGATAACATATGACAGATGAGGTTGCTCTAAGTTACACTGAATATTGCCACTATTTGGCTAAAATCCAGTGCTGATTGCCTTATCCAGATATTTTTCTGATTGCCACAGCTGGTGTTAAAAACCCAGACCATGGGTGCTGAACACTGACCCATTTGTATTTCCTGCTTTAAGGGTTGTGGGATATAAATGATTTGTATTGCTGTGGGGGAGTTCCTGTCCTCATGTGTGCTGATACCATTGGAGAAGAATACTGCAGGAAAGGAGGAAATGGGTGCTGACAAGGAGAGCAAATGAGAGATAGGAAGCAGGAGTTTGTTCAGGAGAGAGATCAGATGCAGCTAAGTCAGATTTATCCAAATAGCTTTCGAACATGGCGGCACCCAGCCCTGCCCAGTGAATTCTGGAATGCACTGGGTGGGGCTTCACACCATATAAGGGAGTTTCTCCCTTATATAGTGTGATGCACTGGGCAGGGTGCTGCCATTTTCGAGGTGGCACAGATGGAAGAGGAGGGAAGCCACTTCCCTCTTCCAACGAAAGTATGGGGGTGAGGTAGAGGGCTGCTAGACCACCAGGTCAGGGGGAGGGGGGCGTAGCCACCAGGGCTATTTGAGGGGATGCTTGGGGGGGGGGGTCATGGAGGGGTTCCTGCTCCTGTGGAGGGGGGGGGGGGGGCAGCTGCTGCATTTGTAGAAATGGGGGGCCTGCACAGGGCTCACCATTTCTCCCCAATGGTCTGCAAACCCTAACACCAGCTCCGAGCTGGCTTAGGGTTTACCACAGACAGCGTGCCAATGTTTGGCATGCTGCTCACTGATCATTGGGGAGGAATACATTTAGCATGCATTTGCAAGCTAGTTGTGTTCAGAGTAGAGAGTTGCACGGGGACAGAAATCTTACCCATCCCCGCCCGTCCCTGCTGGAATCTTACCCGTCCACACCCATCCCCACTGGAATCTTACCCATCCCCACCCATCCCCGCAAAAATTTAAACCATCCCAACCCATCCCCACCCGTCCCCGCAAGAATTTAACCCATCCCCACAAGAATTTAACCCATCCCCACCCATCCCCGTAAGAATTTAACCCATCCCCACCCATCCCCGTAAGAATTTAAAAGTACATAAAAGAAAGTTCCAGTCAGCTCCCTCAGTCTCTTTCTGGATTTGAGCCACAGCACTGTAGGCAAGGAAGGAACAGAAGTTGGAACTTGGAACACTCTGGTGTGCACATGTAAGATTTGTTTCTGATCCACTGGCAGTGGGTGCTGAGAGGCCGCCACATGCACGCGCCAGTAGGTCAGGTGACATCTGATTCTCGTGCCTGTGTCAGAGTTCAGGTCTATGCACCAGCCTGGGAGCAAAGAGGATTAATAGTAACATAGTAAGTGACAGCAAATAGACCTGAACGGTCCATCCACTCTGCCCAATAGTCACACTCATGATCAATTCATCATTAAATCAACGAGTGTGATATTATATACTTGATTATGGTCTTTCTTTCGAGTTTCTGGAACAAAGACCACAGAAGTCTATCTGGCCCCATCCTTATGTTCCAACTGCTGGAGTTGCCATCGAAGCCCACTCCAGCCTATTCATGTTCTCATTTGTGGGACACAGACCGTAAAAGTCTGTCCAGCACTGTCCTCATGTTCCAGCCACTGAAGTTGCTGTCTAAGCCCTTTCCAGCCCATCCTACACCAGATTGCCATATATGAGACACAGACCATACAAGTCTGCCAGGTATCAGCCCTAGTTCATCACAGCCAGAGTCGCCATCTAAGCGTCACTTGACACATCCACACACATGCAGCCATTTAAGGTTAGCTTTTATATAACTTCCATTTTCTAATTAGAGATCCTCTGTGTTCATCCCACGCCTTTTTGAATTCCGTCATCATTTGTGACTCTACCACCTCCTTAATGGAATACTTTCCACATTTATGCTGTTAAAGCAAGGAAGAAGAGGAGGAGGAGGAGGAGACAGCACTCAAATAAATTGGTATTCGGTAGATGAGAGGCTGGTGCAGGTGCAGCTTACACTTCCACGGGAAGCCCACAGAACTGGTTCCATCCCCGCGGGAACCCCGCAGGAACTGCCTCCGTCCCCGCGGGAACCCCGCAGAACTGCTTCCATCCCCGCGGGAACCCCGCAGGAACTGCCTCCGTCCCTGCGGGAATCCCGCGGGTTCCGCGGGATTCCCGCGGGGACGGAAGCCGTGCAGCTCTCTAGTTCAGAGCCCGCGAGCACCTTGTTTCACGTGCTCAGGGGCTCTGATCATGGGGCGCTAGCAAACACAGGAGCTAGTATGGCGTCTGTGTTTGCTTCTGATCATCGACCCATTTGACACATATGTCTAACTGGTGGTGGGAAGGCAAACATGTATATTTATGGATGTGTATGTACTACGTTATGGAAGTATACCTGAAACTGCAAAATAAGTGCAAATCCCAAACTCTGCTCACAAGAGTATTTACTTTACACATATTGTCATAATCAGGAGAATGCTCAAGCCTATAATCTTGCATCCGACTTACAGAGTTCTTCTGGGGGAGAGCAGCCTTTCTTATACAACAAGGAACACAAGGAGAAAAGGAAATCCTGGGCTGGAGTAGGACTGCAAGAGAGCAGAGAGCATAGGACTCAGTTGCCTAAGGACCTGACCCACAGGAGGGGCCATATGGAAACCAAACCTCCCTAGAACTTAGTATATGACGATTCCCAGGACCAGAAAGGTGGAGTTCTTGCCTAGTGCGGAGTGGAGGGAGGATCTCATCCTTATAATATTACGCTATAATTAACTTATACTTTTTCCCTATCAACACTCTGTAATCCTTATTATTATTATGTAAGCCGCATTGAACCTGCTTTGAGTGGGAAAGCGCGGGGTACAAATGTAATAAATAAATAAATAAAAGTAGGAGACCTGGAGAACCAAGCTGCTGAGCCAGGGCTGGAAACTGAAGAGATGGCCTGCAACGATTTACAAGCAGAGCCAGAACCCAAAGGTATGGAGCTGTAACGGAAACTGACAGGAGATAGCTTTGGAAGCCTGGGAACCTTAAGGAAGTTCACCTGTTTATTCCAGTACTGTCAGCCAAGTGAGTGGGGGATAGTAAGTATTTTCTAGAGTTAAAATATCCCATGGGATGGGGCTATCAGGAGGCTCCTGGAGTTCTTATCATTGAGCCTTGAATTAAGGAGAAACTGAATATAAAGACTGGTTAGTTGGACGTGTGACAAGGCTTGAGAAAGGGGTTTGTTCTGAAGCACTGGAAAAAGGGAAGTGCTTAACATTTTTCACCTGTTGGCTGGAAACCAGGAAGCAGGGGAAACCGGGCTCTGTTCCTGATGAAGAATGGAATAAACCTGCTTTTGTCAGTGGAAATTGGGTTACCATAGGATGTGATTTGCTTTCCAGAGGCCTCACCTTTGTTTTTCTTAACCAACATGCCCATGCTTACATTTCATATTCTCTGAATAGCCCTGCCTCAGCCAGAGACCTTCCCCCACCCACATTTATCAGTTAGTAGCTGAGGGAAAGAAACATTCCTTTTTCTGTGTATGTGCATGTTACCCTAGCCAGGCTCTGTGAATGTGCATATATCTGATTGGTTGCCTTGTCTAGGCTCTGCCCTGTTTTAGGCTGAGCAGAGCTAGAGTATAACTGCGCTATGCACTGGTATGTTTTAGGGGAACTTAAGAGCTTTTTTCCTTTTCTTTGGCTTTTTGCTCTAATATTTCCATCTCTGTGCACTGTGGAGCTACATGCCTTGCCAGTGTAGCCCTTCATGGCCCTTCCCTGTGCAAGAGAGAGATTGCCATGAATACCATCTACCTGTAACCAGAAGATGTGAGCTGATTATTCTGCTGGCATCATATTAAAGGTGTCTATTGTATCCTATTTCCAGGGTGAATGAGTGAGTCTGTAGACTATGCACATTTGTCATCCAAAAATGCAAAAACTCACAAGGTACCAGCAGGGGTCACTGCTGTTCTAGATCAATTAACTGAACCAAGATTTGCACCATATGAGACTGGCTGAATCTTCGGTTGTGAAACAAAACCTTAATTGTGGACTTATCCCTTAATGCAGAATTACATTGCTGTTGCTTAGTTTTGAACTGATTTTTACTTCACCCTGAGTGAACTAGTAAAGGGTAATACTGACGTCTGCAAATGAAGAGCTACATCCTAACAGATTCCTCTGGGATTTCCTTTGAATGATGTCCTTTCCTGGTTGATGGGCACAACCTTCCTTTTACAACATATAAAAGTATATGTAGGGTCGCTTCCTGCATATACTTGTATGAGTATATGACAGTAAATACTGCAAAGCCAAATTTCTACTTGTTTCACATGTTCTTAGTCAGAAAAGGGCTTCAGCTGTGTTCCTGGTTTATTTATTTATCCTTCAAGTATGCAGTTTCAGTATTAGCTGGCTAAATCTATAGATATAAATATATTTATTTATATTTCTCTCTAAAGAACAGAGGCGGTCAAATATTGGCAAATGAGGAAGAGACAGTAAAACTAGGAACAAAATAACCATGACAAAGCACAGAACATAAGGAATCTAATTGACAGCCGCTAATACATAAAATTATCAACAACAGAAGGGAAGGAGAAACATAAGACAAACTACTCACTAAATGCAACATATCTGCTCTGGCCACAAAGGCAATGAAAATTGTAAGCATCAATAGGGAAGCCTGATAAAAAGCTTTTAATTAAGGATTTAAATTTCTTAAAAGATCACTTTTATTTAACAGAGAGGGGGATAAATTATTCCATAGAGTGGGGCAACCACAGCAAAAGACCTACATGTATAATCTAACTTTATCTATTAGTTCACATTATAAAACAACTAGTAATAAAGGCCCGTTTCTGACACAAATGAATCTCAAGGGCGGAACCACAGGAACAGCTGAAACACAAGCGAAAGAAACGGCTGACGGAAGCGGCGTCCCTGCATGCAGGAGGTAAAAACTTTTAAGAAGCCAGCTCTTACGAAGGGGAGGGCCAGAGAGGGGTGGAGTGAAGGGGGGTCCTGAAATGACAGAAGGGGGGAGGGGGTGTTTGCGGTGCCATTATCGTCGACAGAGCTCCTTCAGCAGCACTACCAGTAATTCTCACCTCCAACGTGCTTTCTTGCCTGGGACCGTGATTCCCTTGGAGTTGGTCTGCTAGGGTCACGTTATAATGCCGCCAGTGACGTCAGTCTGATCTACGGAGCCTTCCTGACCAACTCCAAGGGAGCCACGGTCCCAGGCAGGTCAGAACGTTGGAGGTGAGATTTATTATATAGGACAGGTGGTGTTGAGCTGAATGTTGCATCCAAGATAGAGAGTATTGGTACACCAGAATAAACAACCTGGTGAGTAAACATAAAAAAAATGAAGGCAGATAATGAACATATGGCCTGTCCATCCATACCTTCTACTATCCCTGCCTCTTAGAGATCCTATGTATTTGTCCCAAGCTATGTTGAAGTTTGTATCTGAATTTGTCTCTGCTAGCTCCACCAGATACTGTTCCATGTATTTACTACCCTTTCTATGAAGAAATCTTTCCTTAGGTTACTCCTGAGCCTGTCCTCTTTCACCTTCATCCTATGCTCCCTCATTCCAGAGCTTCCTTTCAATTAAAGAGACTCACCTCCTGTGCATTTATGCCATGAAGGTATTTAAAGGTCTCGCTTATTTCCCCTCTTCCATCTTTCTTCCAAAGTATGTGTATATATATATATATATATATGTATTGAGAGCTTTAAGTCTGTCCCCATACACTTTATGATGAAGGGCATGACCATTTTAGTGGCTGCCCTCTGGACCAGCTCGATCCTATATCTTTTTGAAGGTGCAAGTCTCCAGAATTGTACACATTATTCTAAATGGTTTCATCAGAGACTTACATAGAGGCACTATCACCTCCTTTTTCCTGCTGGCCTTTCCTCTCCCTATGCACCCAACAATCATTCTGGTTTTCCCGTCACCTTTTCGAATTGTTTGGCCTAAGATCATCACATACAATCACACGCAAGTCTTGCTCCTCTTTCATGCATAGAAGTACTTCATCCCCTAAACTGTACTGTTCCCTCATATTTTTGAAGTCCTAATGAAAGAACCTGCATTTTTAAACATTAAATCTTAGCTGCCAAATTTTGGACCAGTCTCCAAGTTTCGTTAGGTCAGTTCCTCATGTTATCCACACCATCAAGGGGTCTATACTACTACAGACTTTGGTATCATTCACAAAGAAGCAAACCTTGCCAGACAACCCTTCTGCAATATTGCTTAAAAAATGTTAACAAGAACTAGCCTAAGAACTGATTCTTGTGGCACATCACTTGTAACGTCCTTTTACTCAGACTGAGCTCCATTTATCACTACCATTTTTCAACTTCAACTCAATGAGTTCATAACTGTCAGTCAGTCACTTTAGGGACAATTCTGAGGGCACTCAGTTTATGTATAAGTCGTCTATGCAGAACTATGTCAAAGACTTTATTAAAATTTAAGTACACTATATCTAGTGTTCTCTCTCAATCCAAGTCTCTGGTCACCCAAAGAAATTAATCAAATGTGTCTGCCTTATGCTTTGTCAGATGTGTCTGCTTTAGCAGCTCTTGGCTGTTCAACCCTCCACTCAACAACCTCTGCTAGGAGCACCTTATTCAACCCTCCACATCAACAATCTCTGCTTGGTGCACCTTATTCAACCCGCCACATCAACAATCTTGAAAGGGCTGAGTCCTCTGAGAAAACTTTGCTCTCTGAAAAGAGGCCCCGCGACCTGGGCGGTAACGTCGTGTATCCCTAAACTTAGGTCTAGGTCCTGCTGGTCCTACAAACTTGGACCTGTGCTCCGGGAGGTGCTGGCCCTTAGAGTCACTGAGGTCCTTCACAATTTGTTCTAGTTCTGTCCCAAACAAAATCTTTCCCCTAAAAGGAAGACTTGCTAAACGTGACTTAGAGGCCACGTCTGCAGCCCAATGCCACAACCACAGCCCATGAAGCGCAGTGACCACTAGGAAAACCTCCTTCGCCGAAGCCCTCAAAAGATCATAAAGAAGATCCGCAAGGAAGGCTAAACCGGATTCCAAGGCCAGCAAAACAGCCACGAGATCTTCCAGAGAGGTGGCTTTCTGTACCCACGATAAGCATGCCCGCGCCACATAGGAGCCACAAACTGCCTGCAGGGAAAGGGCCGCTACTTCAAAGGACAGCTTCAAACAAGTCTCCAACTTACGATCCTGAGGGTCCTTGAGCGCCGAGCCCCCCTCCACATGGAGAGTGGTTTTCTTAGTGACCGCTGTGATTAAGGAATCCACCGTAGGGACCTTCAGCAAGTCTAAGTCAGGCGCAGGTAAAGCGAAGCTACTTACCTGTAGCAGGTATTCTCTGAGGACAGCAGGCTGATTGTTCTCACTGATGGGTGATGTCCGATGGCAGCCCCAAGATCAGAAATCTTCCTAGCAAGAAAGCTTGCTAGAGCCCTCGCGCGCACATGCGCAACCGTCTTCCCGCCTGTAGCGCGAGCGTGCCTCAGTCAAATTACAAAGCAAAGACAAGGGAAGACACAACTCCAAAGGGGAGGTGGGCGGGTTGGTGAGAACAATCAGCCTGCTGTCCTCGGAGAATACTTGCTACAGGTAAGTAACTTTGCTTTCTCCGAGGACAAGCAGGCTGCTTGTTCTCCCTGATGGGGTATCCCTAGCCCCCAGGCTCACTCAAAACAACAAACAGGGTCAATTGGGCCTCGCAACGGCAAGGACATAACTGAGATTGACCTGAAAAATAACAACTAACTGAGAGTGCAGCCTGGAACAGAACAAAAAATGGGCCTAGGGGGGTGGAGTTGGATTCTAGACCCCAAACAGATTCTGCAGCACCGACTGCCCAAACCGACTGTCGTGTCGGGTATCCTGCTGAAGGCAGTAATGAGATGCGAATGTGTGGACAGATGACCACGTCGCAGCCTTGCAAATCTCTTCTATAGTGGCTGACTTCAAGTGGGCCACTGACGCTGCCATGGTTCGAACACCATGAGCCGTGACATGACTCTCAAGAGTCAGCCCAGCTTGGGCGTAAGTGAAGGATAAGCAATCTGCTAGCCAATTTGAAATGGTGCATTTCCCGACAGCCACTCCCCTTCTGTTGGGATCAAAAGAAACAAACATTTGGGCGGACTGTCTGAATGGGCTTGTCCGCTCCAGATAGAAGGCCAATGCTCTTTTGCAGTCCAATGTGTGCAACTGACGTTCAGCAGGGCGGGTATGAGGACGGGGAAAAAATGTTAGCAAGACAATTGACTGGTTCAGATGGAACTCCGACACCACCTTGGGCAAGAACTTAGGGTGAGTGTGGAGGACTACTCTGTTATGATGAAATTTAGTATATGGAGAATGGGCCACCAAGGCTTGGAGCTCACTGACTCTACGAGCTGAAGTAACAGCCACCAAGAAAATTACCTTCCAGGTAAAGTACTTCAGATGGCAGGAATTCAGTGACTCAAAAGGAGATTTCATCAGCTGGGTGAGAACGACATTGAGATCCCATGACACTGGTGGAGGTTTGACAGGGGGCTTTGACAAAAGCAAACCTCTCATGAAGTGAATAACTAAAGGCTGTCCAGAGATAGGCTTACCTTCTACACGGTAATGATAAGCACTAATTGCACTAAGATGAACTCTTACGGAGTTGGTCTTAAGACCAGACTCAGACAAGTGCAGAAGGTATTCAAGCAGGGTCTATGTAGGACAACAGTGAGGGTCTAGGGCCTTGCTGTCAAACCAGACAACAAACCTCCTCCATTTAAAAGAGTAACTCTTTTTAGTGGAATCTTTCCTCAAAGCAAGCAGGACTCGGGAGACACCCTCCGACAGACCCAAGGAGGCAAAGTCTACGCTCTCAACATCCAGGCCGTGAGAGCCAGGGACCGGAGGTTGGGATGCAGAAGCGCCCCCTTGTTCTGAATAATGAGGGTTGGAAAACACTCCAATCTCCACAGTTCTTCGGAGGAGAACTCCAGAAGAAGAGGGAACCAGATCTGACACGGCCAGAAGGGCGCGATCAGAATCATGGTTCCACGATCCTGCTTGACTTTCAGCTAAGTCTTCCCCACCAAGGGTACGGGAGGATACGCATACAGGAGGCCCTTCCCCCAATAAAGAAGAAAGGCATCTGACGCTAGTCTGCCGTGGGCCTGAAGTCTGGAACAGAACTGAGGGACCTTGTGATTGGTCTGAGTAGCAAAGAGATTAACCAAGGGGATACCCCACGCTTGGAAGATCTGACGTACCACTCTCGAGTTGAGAGACCACTCGTGAGGTTGCATTATCCTGCTCAACCTGTCAGCCAGACTGTTTACGCCTGCCAAATACGTGGCTTGGAGAAACATGCCATGACGGCGAGCCCAAAGCCACATCTGGACGGCTTCCTGACACAGGGGGCGAGATCCGATGCCCCCCTGCTTGTTGATGTAATACACGGCAACCTGATTGTCTGTCTGAATTTGAATAGTTTGATTGGACAGCCGATCTCTGAAAGCCTTTAGCGCGTTCCAGACCACTCGCAACTCCAGGAGATTGATCTGAAAACCTGTTTCCTGGAGGGACCAAAGTCCTTGAGTGTGAAACCCATCGACATGAGCTCCCCACCCGAGGAGAGACGCATCCGTTGTCAGCACTTTTTGTGGCTGAGGAATTTGAAAGGGACGTCCCAAGGTCAAATTGGATCGAGTTGTCCACCAATGTAGGGATTTCAGATCCCCGGCAACTTGAAACCACTGGGAAGCTAGGGTCCATTGAGCCGACCTCATGTGAAGACGGGCCATGGGAGTCGCATGAACTGTGGAGGCCATTTGGCCGAGCAATCTCGACATCTGCCGAGCTGTGATCTGCTGAGATGCTCAGACCCAGAAAACAAGAGATAGAAGATTGTCTGCCCTCGCCTCGGGGAGGTAGGCATGAGCAGTCTGGGAGTCCAGCAAAGCTCCTATGAATTCTAGTCTTTGAACGGGAAGAAGGTGGGACTCTGGATAATTTATCACAAACCCTAGTAGCTCCAGGAGTTTAATAGTCATCTGCATGGACTGTAGAGCTCCTGCCTCCGAGATGTTCTTCACCAGCCAATAGTCGAGATAGGGGAACACATGCACTCCCAATATGCGCAGCGACGCCGCTACAACAGCCAGGCATTTTGTAAACACTCTGGGCGCAGAAGCGAGACCAAAGGGTAGCACACAATACTGAAAATGCCGTGTTCCCAGACGGAATCGAAGATACTGCCTGTGAGCTGGTAGTATGGGGATGCGAGTATAAGCATCCTTTAAGTCCAGAGAGCATAGCCAATCGTTTTTCTGAATCACGGGAAGAGGGGTGCCCAGTGAAAGCATCCTGAACTTTTCTCGGACCAGATATTTGTTCGGGGCCCTTAGGTCTAGGATGGGACGCATCCCCCCTGTTTTCTTTTCCACAAGAAAGTACCTGGAATAGAATCTCAGCCCTTCCTGCCCCGGTGGCACGGGCTCGACCGCACTTGCGCTGAGAAGGGCGGAGAGTTCCTCTGCAAGTACCAGCCTGTGCTGGAAGCTGAAGGACTGAGCTCCAGGTGGGCAATTTGGAGGTGTTGATATCAAATTAAGGGAGTATCCTAGCCGGACTATTTGAAGAACCCACCGATCGGAGGTTACAAGAGGCCACCTTTGGTGAAAAAAACTTTAGCCTCCCCCCTACCGGTAGATCGACCGGCATGGACACTTTTATTGCAGCTATGCTCGCCTGGAGCCAGTCAAAAGCCCGTCCCTTGCTTTGGCTGGGGAGCTGCAGGGGCCTGTTGAGGCGCATGCTGTTGACGTGAACGAGCGCGCTGGGGCTTAGCCTGAGCAGGCTGACTGGAAGGTGGATTGTACCTACACCTATTAGAAGCATAGGGAGCATTTCTCCTTTCCCCATAAAAACGTCTACCTGATGAGGTAGATGCTGAAGGCGTCCGGTGGGAGAGTGTCGATGGCAGTGTCCCGCTGGTGGTGCTGCTCTACCTTCTCACCAAAAATATTATCCCCCCCGGCAAGGAGCATCCGCAATACGCTACTGGACTCTATTCTCCAGGTCAGAGGCACGCAGCCATGAGAGTCTGCGCATCACTATACCTTGAGCAGCGGCCCTAGACGCAACATCAAAAGTGTCGTAAGCACCCCTGGACAGGAATTTTCGACACGCCTTCAGCTGCCTGACCACCTCCTGAAAAGGCTAGGCCTGATCCTACGGGAGCTTATCGACCAAGTCCGCCAGCTGCCGCACATTGTTCCACAAGTGGATGCTCGTGTAGAGCTGGTACGACTGAATCTTGGACACGAGTATAGCAGAATGCTAGGCCTTCCTCCCAAAAGAGTCCAGAGTTCTAGACTCCCGCCCCGGGGGCGCCGAGGCGTAATCCTGAGAACTCTTGGCTCCCTTGAGAGCGGAACCCACAACGCCAGAGTCATGAGGCAACTGGGTCTTCATCAACTCTGGGTCCCCGTGAATCCGATACTGGGACTCAATCTTTTTGGGGATGGAGGGATTCGTTAATGGCTTCGCCCAGTTCATCAGCAATGTCTGTTTCAAGACATTATGCAGAGGAACAGTGGACGATTCCTTAGGTGGTGAAGGATAGTCCAGGACCTCGAACATCTCGGCCCTGGGCTCATCCTGTTCTTGGACAAATGAAGAGACAAAAGGAGAAAGGAAGAGAAAGACAGACTCTCAAGGGTGGGGGGGGGGGGGGAAGCTTTCTGTCTGGCGAAGGAGTAGGATCAGAAGGAAGACCACAAGACTCCTCATCAGAGAAATATCTTGGCTCTTCCTCTGCTTCCCACGAGGCCTCCCCTTCAGTATCGGACACGAGTTCTTGTTGGGCAGACTGGATGGACCGTACAGGTCTTTTTCTGCCGTCACTTACTATGCTACTATGTTACTATGTTACTTCAGTCCGAAGTCTGGCCGGTCTCGACGCCGAGGAACCATGTCCTCGATGGCGATGCCGAGAAGACGACTCCCGCACCACTGGCGACGAAGCTCCCTCCAGCGACGTCGACAGGGAGTCAACTTGGGTGGCAGCCGAGGCCGATGCTGCAAGCGGTACCGACGTCGCAGTCCGCACCACAGATGGGGAACCAACAGCCGCATCTCTCGACAGTACCGACAGCGCAAGCACCACCGGTACCGAACAGATGGTTGCAGCAACCCTTCCAGAATCCCTGGAAGGATGGCTCGGAGGCGCTCGTCTAAAGTGTCTGTTGAGCAAGGCTGTGGGGTCGGTACAGGCGACGAAGTCAGAATCTGCTTGGGGCGTGGAGGTGGTACCAGGCTGTCCTGAGAAGAGCGCATCAACACCTGGCGTTGACGCTTCACGGGTGCCGAATCCTTCGGTGTCCCGGAGCTCTCTGTACTGTGGCGGGAAGGTGACCGATGATAATGCTTCTTTGCCTTTGCACGAAGCACGTCACCGGTACCGAGGAGGATGTGGAATCCACACGCCTCCTCGGGGCCGGGTCCAAAAGAGGTCAATCCCGGGGGGCCTGTACTGCAGGAGTCCTCGAGACAGGTGGAGACTCACTCAATGGCTCACTGCTGCCAGCATGAGAGGGTCTCTGGACAGCCATTACTTGCACTCCTGACGTCGATGCACTCTCCGGTGCCGACATCGATACCGTCTCCGACGATCTCGGTACCGCTACCGGCGTCGACGCCGAAGGACCGGGCATGGCTTGACACAGGCACTCCCACTGAGCCAATCTTGACGCTTATATCCGCTTTTTTAGGCAAAGACACAGAGTACAAGCGTCAGGGCGATGACGAGCCCCAAGACACTGAATACACGAAGCGTGTGGATCAGTGGCTGCGATTGCCCGGCTGCACCACTTGCACTTCTTGAAGCCGCTGGCGATCATCGAGGTCATGGATGGAAAAATCGCAGCGGCGAAATCAAAATCCACGATGGTGCCAAAAGAAAGGCGGGAAAAACCCCGGCCATGTGGCCAAAATGGCCGCTCGCGACAATGAAAGGAAACTTAAGGGGATAAACTAAGAAGTAAAGAAAAGTTAAACTTTTTTTTTTATATATATAAGAACGAAAAAAACGCGAGCGAACTCGCTCAGAAAAAAACGAAGAGCGACGAAGAGCAGCGAAAACACTGTGAGGGCTCTCTCTGGGTAGCAGAACAGCCAAAAAACAGCCGCACTGAGCCACGGAAAAAAAGACTGAGGCACGCTCGCGCTACGGGCAGGAAGATGGTCGCACATGCACGCGAGGGCTCTAGCAAGCTTTGTTGCTAGGAAGATTTCCGATCTTGGGGCTGCCGTCGGATGTCACCCATCAGTGAGAACAAGCAGCCTGTTTGTCCTTGGAGAACGCGTAAAGACACAACATAGCTCTAAGCAACCTTAAGCCCACTGTCCGGCGTATCCCACTGTGCCGAAATAAGGATCTTCATGGCCTCATGCACCTGAAAGGACCGAGGTGGGCACTTTGTGCCAGACATAAAAGAGGGCACCGGACCTGTTTCCCCTGACGATTCAGGGGAGAAATGACCAAAACCTCAAAAGCCCTAACAATCAGGGAGGGAATCTCTTCCCTGCGAAAAAAGGCGGGCAGCCGTCGGATCATCTCCCTCCTCAGAGGGCAGGGTGACCTCATCTGCCAAATCCAACGATTCTGAAGGCGAGCCCGGAGACAAAACCAGGCCATCTGTGTCACCTGGGGACGTTTTGGAAGGGAAGACTGAGAAGCTGCAGCAACCAAAGTTTGCTGAGGAAGAGACAGGGCTGCCTGAAGAGAAGCTCCTGACTTCTTCAAAAGAAAGGCATTAATAAAACAAAATCTGGGGAAAAAGGAACTGCAAGGAACTGCAAGGGACTCCCCTGCTCCCTGTACATCGCTTCCCTCCATCGGAGCCTGTGCCACAGAAGAGCGCTGTGTCTCTTGTCTATCAACCGCCATGTGCGGAGCGGGTCGCACATGAGAGGAAAATATGGCGTCCACCAATGCGCGCTGCATTAACTGCCCCAAGGAAACCGCCAAAACTATCCTCTGCGCTTCCGACTCACCGGACGCCTGAGGGGAACCCCCGTCGCGCTGAACACCCGCTGCGGGCAGACGGTGGCATGACTCACACTCCCTCGATGCTACTCTTCGGCCCCCACAGCAGGAGCAGCGCTTAGCCGCCTCAGGAGGCACTGACATGCTCACAAATGCTTGCCCCAAAACTGACTCAGCAGAATGTCTAGTTCCTCCATATGAATAAACAAAAACAAAGTCTCTTACCTTTTTTTTTTAGCCAGGAGAGAAAGGAAACAACCAATCGGGCCAACAGCCCCGGTCGACGTAGAAAATGTAGGGGGAGACCAGGAGGGACCTGGCACCATCAGGTGTACACCACAAGCTGCAAACAGCCACTCAACCCCTGTCTGTGCTAAACTAGGTCCAAAGGACACCAGTAGCCCGATCAAACCAGAGCTGCACAGAGATGTCCCTCCACCTGCTAGATAGAGAGAATACTGAGGTTCAATTGGCTGCACAGGTTCATATATATAGCAAACCTCAGAGGTTCTCTCTATCTCCACCTGCTGGTAGAGGGACACAACCCACAAGTCTCTGGATTGATCTGTGGGACGCCATGGAAAGAGAGGATTCAAAGCATTCAGGTGTCCCCTATCCAACTTAAGCAACAATCTCTTGACTACAGATGTGAGGAACAGTCTTTTTACAACATGCATTCTACCCTAGCTGTGGGTAGCTTGGTTCAGTTTTTCCTAATAGGTTGGCAGAAAGTCACCATGGATTCATGGGTCCTTTCCATTATTCGGGATGTTTATGGCCTCAGAATCAGCCATCCTCCACTTCGCCTTCTACTAGGCCTCCTTCCAGTCACTTAGGTCTATAGCAAGAAAAGATCTGCCTACTTCTCCAACCGAATGTCATAGAACCTGTCCCACCTCAGGAGAGTAATCGAGGGTTCTATTCAAGATACTCTGTCATTCCAAAAGGGGGAAGAGGTTTAAGCCTTATCCTTGACCTTAGAGACTTCAACCATTATCTGCTCAAAGAAAAATTCAAAATGACCACAATTCATTTAAGTTTCCATCAATAAAGGAAGCTGGATCTCAACGCTGTATAACACACATATTCCGATCCATCCTTCTTGCAAGGAATATCTCATATTTTCCTTTTGATCCATTTCCAGTACAAAGTCCTCCCTTTTGGCCACTCCTTAAGCAAGTTTAGTAGCCACTTAACCCTCCACTGCCCCAGATACAAAAACAGATAGTGAGCCCAGTAGGGACACAGAATATACCTGTATAGAATATGTAAACTGCTTTGGTTGTACCACGGAAAGGCACTATATCAAGTCTATGACCAATGGTCTAGACTACGTACCTGTATATAATATATAAACCACTTTGATTGCAACCACAAAAAGGCAGTGTATTAAATCCCATGGTCATGAGAGGCCTTTCAGGGTGGTTTATAACCAATAAATCATAGTAAAATCCAGAAAAGGAAAATAAAGAAAATTTTGATAGAACAGAAAGAGAACAGTTCTGCAAATCTAATCTGACAGCTGTAATCCCTAGGACTGGTCCAAGCAGGTAGCAGAAGCCTGCCTTTGTGGCAGCTGCCCATGTTCATGGCCACTTAGTTTTTCTGCACCTGAATGATTGGCTTCTAATTGCTCAGTCAGTCAAAAGCCTTAGTCCTTCTACAGAAAACAATCAACTTTTTTCCGTCTCTGGGGTTCCTTACCAACTTAATTGCTAAGACAGACAAAAATGCATAAAAGATTTTGTTTTTCGCACCTGTAAATCAGTTGAATAAGAGTGGTAAGTCTATTTTTATAGCACCAAATGCAAGAAACAATTATTAAACTACAATCAGTTTACTGAAAGAACTTGCAACTAGCTAAATTTATTTATTTTTTTTTATTTTTGTTACATTTGTACCCCACGCTTTCCCACTCATGGCAGGGTCAATGCGGCTTACATGGGGCAATGGAGGGTTAAGTGACTTAATAATTCTCTGCATCATAGTTTCAACATAAACATGCTGTCCCCCACGTATTCTTTAAATAAGCTCTCTCTAAAGGTTCACATCAACACTATCACAGCTACTATCAAAGACAACACTTAAATTCTGTGGATTGAGAATAATAAGGTAACCATAAATAATATTCTACCCTCAGTGACTGCTAAACCAAATTTTTTACATTCTTTCAGCTGAGTAGCCACATTTATAAAAATCAAATCATATCACATTGAATGATATTTAACTGGTGAAATCACTGAGAACACTGACCATTGTGTGGTTATTTGTGACCTTGTGGCTCAAGGAAATAGCATGGAAATTCATTTGATGGCTAAAATCTTTGTACTGAACTGGTCTAATGGTTAGTGCAGCAGGCTTTGATCCCAACATCCTGGGTTTGATTCCCACTGCAGCTCCTTGTGACCCTGGGCAAGTCACTTAACCCTCCATTGCCTCAGGTACAAAAACCAAGATTGTGAGCCCTCTAGGGGCAGAAATAGTACCTGCTTATAATTGTATAGTAAGCCACATTGAATCTGAACTCTGTTTGAGATAATGTGGAATACAAATGTCATAAATAAAATAAAGTATTTAGGTTCTAGAATTCCCAGCCCTGTCCCACATGATCTCTACTTAGTAGTCCTGTAATGTTCAGCATTACTGAAAGACCCTGATGTTTTAGATTTTTTTTTAACAATAAAAATGGAATACCTAATACGTTTCCTGTACCACTCTGCGCTCACATAATAAGGCAATGTCCAGCCAGCACTCTGATATGCCCATATAAAGTGTGTATAGAATAGCTCAGAAACATAAGATCTACTAGAAGTGACCCCAACTTGTCCATTTTCCCTTAACTTTAATGCTAATCATTAATTGAAGTCTAAAGGAAGACAATGGTACAATGCCTTTAAAAATGTTTCAATTAGGACTATTTAAAATTTTAAAGTCATATACTGAATATTATGATTTGTCTTCTTCCGACAATACACATTTCATAAAGAGTATAGTTTATTTTTGTCCTTTCAGAAGTAGATATATTCGAGGCTATTTTAAGATTGGCAGCATAAGTAAATGCAGCTGGTACACATTTAAAAAAAGCTGAAATTTTTAAAGGAAACGTACACATATACCTTCCCTTCTAAAACTGATGCTTATGTATGTGCCCTGCTGAGACAAGCATATACATGTTAAGCACCTATATTTTGCAAAGTATACATGGAAAAGGTAATTTTATAAATAGATACCCATTTAGGCATAATTTTATAAAAACATAAGTGCCTGTGCCTCTTTATAAAATCATTAAGTGGAACCTGTGCAGAGTGCTAGATACTTTGATGGGCAGACTGGATGGACTGTGCAGGTCTATCAGCTGACATTTACTATGTTACTAGCAGCTGTATCTATACCTAGATTTACACACCTAAAAATTACTGTATTTTACATTCTATGCATGTTCTTGCAAACTCTGCCCTTGTATCCACCTACCATTCAAGTACATGCCATCAAGTCAATGTGAACTCTTATGCTGGTTAGAATTTTATAACAGGCCACATATTTATTTATTTGGATTTATTTACCACCTTTTTGAAGGAATTCACTCAAGGCGATGTACAGTAAGAATAGATCAAACATGAGCAATAGAAAATTACAGCAGTAAAAATATTCAAAAATACGTATGGCACGGTATACTACTTACGTCAACACAATACGTAATAGAACATTATAATTGATAGTGAAGGGTAAAGCAAAGATGTAACATATAGAGAGGTAAGAAAGTAGGAAGAGTTAGAAAGTAAGGTGATTGATTTAAAGAAAGTTGCACACGAAGTCAGAGAAATGGTTAAATATTATCTCAGCTGGGGTAGGAGTGGATAAACATGTCCTGCTGCAGTATACGCAGCCTGGGTCACTCGTTGTGTGTGTGAGACTAACAAGTTAGTTACTTCTTCCATTAAAGGCTTGGCTGAAGAGCCAAGCTTTCACCTGCTTCCTGGAGTACAGATAGTCTTGTGTTAAGTGGAGCCTTTCAGGCAGTGCGCATTCCAGAGTGTACATATGCAATATGACTATAAAATTACTCTCAGAAAGCCCAAGCTCTGCCTTGGAATTGCCTACTTTAGATACACTTTCTGCTTATACTTTTATACATGTTAGTAAATGCTGCATAGTTTGTTTTCTACATGTAAAACTAGATCTTGCTAGCTTCTCTCATTAGCTTTAGCTCGTAAAATATTTAACTCATCAGTTTCACTCTTCTGATCTTATTCCAATTGTTACTTCTGCCTCCCCTTCCACACTTTCAAGACATTTCTATTTAAGCATCTAGAGATAAAAAATGTCTTATCACTTCTGTTTAGTCAGTTCCTATTTAATCATATTTAGTTATATAATGCTACTTCCTTAAGATTTTCTATAGAATACTAGTTAAGTTTATAATAACAGGAGGAACTTTTTGATATTTCAGATATCTGAAACGAAAACACAACCAGAATGGGAGAAAAATCTTAATGTTCGATTGCTATATTATCTATGGGAGGTCCCTGTTACTGTTGCCAATTTAAATGGGTTCTATATTAGGACATTTAGGAGCATGCACTGTTTGAGAGCCATGCAGTATTTTTTGAAGGCTTTCCCTTACACTTTTTTTTTTTTTTTAAAGTGTGGGGATTTCCTGTGGGAATGCTGCTGCTGCTGCTTTTGGAAGTTCAGAATATGTAAACAAAAAGAAAACAAAATGGACAGCAGCAACTGTGTCTATTTGAAAAACTGCTGGAAGTTCCCATTGCTTTTTAATGAGTTTGCTCTTTGTGTATTTTCTATTACAAATGTAATTTTTAATAAGACAGTTAACATTTTTTTCTGAAAATATTTCCCAACAAAGGCTTACAGTAACTGTACTTACCAGTTGTTTGCCAGTCCAGTCATATTCATAATCAAACATATAGCCTTTTCGATCAAACAAGTCCGTGAGAAGCTTCTTTAAGTAGTCATAGTCTGGTTTTTCAAAAAAGTCTAGCCTCCTTACATAGCGTAGATATGCAGCCATCTCTTCTACATAAACAAGACATTTCATGACCATTATATTTTCTTTTTCATTAGGATAAATATCAATTACAAACTTGCCCAACCACAGTGTTTAATAGATAAAACTAAGGCTTTAAGTACTATGCTTAAGTAGCAACATAAAAACACATGAAAAGTCCTATGTTTCTAGCCAGTTCCCATTCTTTACAAATATCTGTGTGTATTATTGAGCAGCTCTAATGTGTTTTCTCATTCAGATAAACAGCAAAAATAAGATAATGGTTTTGTCATTTGTATATGAGAAAGAACTATTGATGAAGGTAAACCACTCCCTCACTTTCCATTACTCACTATTTATATGTTTTATTTATTCATAAATATCAAATATAAAGAACTGCTAAATAATAAGCAAAATAAAGGCAGCATCTGCCAGTATCCAAGATCTTAGCAGGTTTCAAAAGCATAAGGCTCTATAATTTTCCAGGGGTGTTGTGAAGGTGGAGAAGAGAAGGAAAGCTCAGAGGAAATACTTCCTTATGGAAAGTTCAGTATATGACTGGTGGAATCCAAATCTGATGAAATTTAATCACACGAGACTTGTACAGAACAGTGTTAAGAACGCAGATAAGGAAATATGGAACAACTAGTGGCTTGAGTGATGGTTTGGATATGAAAATTTATGTGCTCATCTAGCTTCAACAGCAAAAGTCAAAAAAGGGGAAATAGCAAAATTAACCTCAATGTGCAGCAATCTTGTACTGCTGTCAGGAGATATCCATATTTAGAGCAACATGGCTAAGGACAACTGGGTAAATGGGATGAGCAGGCCTAAAAGTTCCTACCTGCCAATATCTACTGTGTTTAAAACAAATTGGCGAGACTATTTCTTCACTCAATATCTAAACTCTGAAATCTGTTGCCAGATAATGTAGTAAAGCAAAAATACTTTTTTTTGTCTCATCTGCCCGCAACCTCGGAGTCATCTTTGACTCCTCTCTCTCCCTCTCTGCACATATCCAGCAGATAGCCAAGACCTGTCGCTTCTTCCTCTAACATCAGCAAAATTCGCCCTTTTCTCTCTGAACACACCACCCGAACTCTCGTCCACACTCTCATTACCTCTCGCCTGGACTACTGCAACTTACTCCTCACCGGCCTCCCACTTAGCCATCTATCCCCCCTTCAATCTGTTCAGAACTCTGCTGCACGTCTCATATTCCGCCAGAACCGATATACTCATATCACCCCTCTCCTCAGGTCACTTCACTGGCTTCCGATCAGATACCGCATTCAATTCAAGCTTCTCCTTCTTACCTACAAATGCACTCAGTCTGCTGCACCTCACTAACTTTCTACCCTCATCTCCCCTTACGTTCCCGCCCGTAACCTCCGTTCACAGGATAAATCCCTCCTCTCAGTACCCTTCTCCACCACCGCCAACTCCAGGCTCCGCTCATTCTGCCTCGCCTTACCCTATGCTTGGAACAACCTTCCTGAGCCCTTACGCCAAGCCCCCTCCCTGCCCGTCTTCAAGTCTTTGCTTAAAGCCCACCTCTTCAATGCTGCGTTCGGCACCTAAACCTTACCGTTCAGTGAATCCAGACTACCCCAATTTGACTGCCCCTATCGGACCGACTGTTCACTTGTCTATTAGATTGTAAGCTCTTTCAACAGGGACTGTCTCTCTTTGTTAAATTGTACAGCGCTGCGTAACCCTAGTAGTGCTCTAGAAATGTTAAGTAGTAGTAGTAGTACTTACCTGTAGTAGAGAATGACACGAGGACAGGGACCTGCAGTAACCGTGGGGATGAGGACGGGGACCTGCGGTAACCACGAGGACAGGGACAGAGCCCCCGGGGATGGGGTGGGGATGGGGCAGGGAAAGAGCCCGCAGGGACAAACTCCGTGGGGACAGGGACAAACTTTGACCCAGTGCCATTCTCTACTTTGATGCCTGTTAATGAACTGGGCTGCTATTTATGTGTGAGTGATGCAGATGACGATATTTCAAACTTTTGGAAAAACAACAAAACACGCTGGCCACAATTTGCATGAAGGTTCCTATACATTCCTGCTACCAGCACATTTTCTAAGAAAACACCTTCTATTGCAGGAAGGACTGTGGAAGACAGGAGAGCTAGACTGAATCCTGAGATTGTTGATGACTTATTCATCCATAGATTTAAAAAATCATAATAGTACTTCATAGGGCACATTTCTTCTCCACTAGGACATACAGAACGGGTTGTCTGGACATTTTAACAGGATGGATTAGGATTTCTTGGAGTAGTAGAAGTCAGCTAGAGGGTGGTGGGGTTATTATAGTTCATTGTTATTATTGTTTTCTATTTGTGATTTATAAACAATTGCAAAGCATAATGTTCCTTTTTATACTTTGATAAAAAGATTTAAATATAAAATCATAAGTGTTCAAGACTTCTGCAGATGAGGACAGAGCATGCAGGAATGTGGACAGAAATTGTGGGGACAGAGACAGAGCTGACAGGGACAGGATGGGGATAGAAACAGAACCTGCGTGGATGGGGTGGGTATGCAGAAAGAACCCACAGGAATGGATAAACTTTGTCCCGGTGTCATTCTCTAACCTGTAGCAAGTATTCTTCAAGGACAGCAGGCCTCATATTCTCACACATAGTAACGTGATCCCGCGTTGCCCAGCCCAGTGCTTGTAAGAAGCTTTTAAAAGCTTTGTGGAGCCTGAGCCACACTCTAATGTGCATGTGCAAGTGCCTTCTCGCCCACTGTGAAATACTGCAGCATAAAAAAGGAAAAATTAGGAGACCCAAGGAGAGATGGGAGGGTTGTGAGAATATAAGGTCTACTATCCTTGGAGAACAGCTGCTAGAGGTAAGCATCTTCGCTTTCTCCGAGGAAAAGCAGGCCTATTTATTCTCATGCATGTGGAATCCCTAGCACTAAAAACTACAAACATTGGTCATTTGGGCCTCACAAAGGCGAGGACATACAAACAGATTAACCTGAAACTGTACACAAATTGAATGAGGGTGCAGCCTGGAACAGAATAAAACGGGCCTAGGGGGGTGGAGTTGAATTCTAGACCTCAAACAGATTCTGCAAAACTGTCAGCCCGAACCAACAGTCACGTCAGGTATCCTGTTCCAGGCAGTAGTGAGATGTGGATGTGTGGACAGAAGACCAAGTTGCAGCCCTGCAAAATTTCTTCAATGGAGGCTAACCGCAAGTAGGCTACTGACACAGCAATGGCTCTGACATTGTGAGCCTAGACATGACCCTGCCTGGGCATAAATGAAAGAAACGCAATCTGCAAGCCAATTAGAGACTGTACATTTCCCGATAGCGACTCCCATCCAGTTGGGATCAAAAGAAACGAAAAGTTGGGTGGACTGTCTGTGAGGCATATTCTGCTTCATATAATAGGCCAATGCTCGCTTGTAGTCCAAGGTGTGCAAGGCTCTCTTGACAGGATGGGCATGAGGTCGGGGAAAGAATGTTGGCAAGGCCGACTGGTTCAGATGGAACTCCGACACCACCTTTGGCAGGAACTTATGGTGCATGCAGAGGACTACTCTGTTGTGATGAAACTTAATATAAGGTGCATCTACTACTAAGGCCTGCAGATCACTGACCTACGGAGCTGAGGTAACAGCCACCAATAATATGATCACACCATACTGTTCTCTTCCTGTCTCACAAAACTTGAAAATTCTTGGGGTTACTATTGATCGAAACCTCACTCTCGATACCCACGTGAAGAACACGACGAAAAAGATGTTCCACACCATGTGGAAACTCAAAAGAGTAAAACCTTTCTTCCCGAGATACATCTTCCGTACCCTGGTACAGTCAATGGTAATAAGCCATCTGGACTACTGCAACGCACTGTATGCTGGCTGCAAAGAACAGACTATCAAAAAAACAGCCCAGAATACTGCCGCCAGACTCATATTTGGGAAAACTAAATATGAAAGTGCAAAACCCCTAAGAGAGAAACTTCACTGGCTCCCACTTAAGGAATGCATTGCGTTCAAGATCTGCACAATTGTACACAAAATCATTCACGCAGACGCCCCAATCTACATGCTAAACCTCGTGGACCTACCTCCCAGAAACGCCACAAGAACATCCCACAAATTTCTCAATTTGCACTTCCCCAGCTGTAAAGGACTAAAATACAAGCTGATGCATGCCACCAACTTCTCTTACACGAGCACGCAGCTATGGAATGCATTACCTACAGACCTGAAATCAATTGACGAAATAAAAAACTTTCGCAAATCTCTGAAGACATATTTCTTAAACAAGGCCTACAAAGAGAACCAATAGCTTCAATAATCCACTTTACCAACCCCACCCAGCCATGAAAGTCCACCTTCTATACTTACCCGCCTAATCACTTCCTTCTTTCTTCCCTTACTCAATCTCTGCACATTACTAATTGTATCTGATATCCTGGAATGATAATGTCATAACAAAACTATGTAAGCCACATTGAGCCTGCAAATAGGTGAGAAAATGTGGGATACAAATGCAATAAATAATAATAATAATCTTCCAGGTCAAGCACTTCAGCAGGGTAAAAAAGACAATGAGATCCCATGACACTGGCAGAGTTTTGACAGGGGGCTTTCACAAAAGCAAACCTCTCATGAAGCGAACTACAGGCTGTCCAAAGATGGTTCCTCTCCTACATGTTGATAAGCACTTATTGTATAGAGTTGGTCTTGAGACCAGACTCAGATAGGTGAAGAAGGTATTCAAGCAGGGACCGTGTAGGGCAAGAAAGAGGATCTACAGCCTTGCTCTCATACCAGACTGCAAACCTCCTCCACTTGAAAGAGTAACAGTGGAATCTTTCCTGGAAGCTAGCAAGGGGGAGGAATGCTGGCTTCGGCCTACCCCTGGTAAGCCTTTCCTCAGCTGAGAGGTGCCCACCTCTACCACCGGCTGCCTTTCAGGTGCTGTGGAGGACTTGCAGCTCATCTGCATACCCTTACAGCCTTCTCCGGGGTGACACCCAGGTCCACCCCGATCCACTCAGGGCCTCCGCTCTAGGTGCATTTTTCTCTATCTAATCTTTTTCCAGTTGCTAAAGTACCTTAATCGTTTATGGCCCCTATTCACATTCTCTTCCTAGCTCTGTCCCTTCCTAATCTTTTCCCTCACCCCCTTCCTCTCTCCGCTACAGGAACTCACTTCCCATCCATTGACTTCATCACCTCACCTTCTCTCCTACCCTCTTCCTCCCTCTTGGCTTTTAATCTCCGTCTCTTTCTTCCCTCCATTTTGCCTTCCCCATTCCACCTAAATACCTCTCGCCTTCGACGCCTTCGTGGCCACACCTCTCCTCCGCTCTCTTTTACTCCTTCTCTTACTCTCAGCTGGTGACATCAATCCCAATCCTGGCCCTCCTCACCAACTATTATCCAAACTCTACAGATCTCACCGTGACCTCTCTAACCTCATCTCTATTCCTCTACTCCCCTCCTCTTCTCTGCCCTTCTCTTGTGCCCTATGGAATGCCCGCTCTATCTGTAACAAACTCCCCTATATCCAGGACCTCTTTATCTCGCGTCACCTCCATCTGCTCGCCATAACAGAAACCTGGCTCTGCCCTGATGACTCTGCTTCAGTCGCAGCCCTGTGCCATGGTGGTTATCTATTTTCACATACTCCTCGCCCTGCTGGCCGTGGGGGCGGTGTTGGACTACTTCTCTCTCCCTCCTCCAGATTTCAACCCCTTCTTCCACCTCAATCTCACTGTTTTTCCTCCTTTGAAGTCCACTCTATCCGCCTTTTCTCTCCTCTGCCTCTTCGAATAGCGGTCATTTATCGTCCCCCTGATAAGTCCCTTTCATCCTTTCTCAGTGACTTTGACGCCTGGCTTGCCTTCTTCCATGATCCTTCCTCCCCCTCTCTCATCCTTGGTGACTTTAATATTCCTGCTAATGATCCTTCCAACTCTTATATTTCCAAGTTACTCACTTTAACGTCGTCCTTTAATCTCCAACTATGCTCCACCTCCCCCACTCATCAAAATGGTCACTGTCTTGATCTCATCTTCTCCTCCAACTGTTCACCTTCTAGTTTCCTTGCCTCTGATCATCCCTCCTCTGATCACCATCTTATAACATTCACACTTAAATCTCCTCCCTCCCAGTCCCGTCCTATCCCATCTAATTTATCTAGGAATCTTCACGATATTGACCCTTCATCTCTATCCTCCCATGTTTCAAACCTCCTCTCTACTGTGGCACCATCCACGTCTGTCAACGAGGCTGTTTCTTCTTACAACAATACTCTATCCTCTGCCTTAGACACTCTTACACCTTTGATGACCCGCCCTGTAAGGCGTACAAAACCCCAACCTTGGCTGACTTCTAATATCCGCTACCTACGTTCCTGTACCCGCTCCGCCGAACGCCTCTGGCGGAAATCTCGGGCCCTTGCTGATTTCTTACACTTTAAGTTCATGCTGACCTCCTTCCAATCTGCTCTTTTACGTGCCAAACAGGATTATTATATCCAACTGACCAACTCTCTTGGCTCTAATCCTCGACTTCTCTTCACCACATTGAACTCTCTCCTCAAGGTGCCCCCTCCCCCAACTCCCCCTTCATTATCTCCTCAGACCCTTGCTGAATTCTTTCACAACAAGGTTCAAAAGATAAACCTTGCTTTCTCTACCTCACCACCTCTCCCTCCACTAGTCCGTTCCCCTCTCTCTCCTTCCCCTCCTTCCCTTTCCTCCTTTCCTGAAGTTACTATTGAGGAAACTACACTTCTCCTTTCTTCCTCAAAATGTACCACCTGTTCCTCTGATCCCATTCCCACCCACCTTCTTAATGCCATCTCTCCTACTCTTATTCCTTTTATCTGTCACATTCTCAACCTCTCACTTTCCACTGCGACTGTCCCTGCTGCCTTTAAACATGCTGTGGTCACACCTCTCCTTAAGAAGCCTTCACTTGACCCTACTTGTCCCTCTAATTACCGACCCATCTCCCTCCTTCCTTTTCTCTCCAAATTACTTGAGCGTGCTGTTCACCGCCGCTGCCTTGATTTTCTCTCCTCACATGCTATTCTTGACCCATTACAATCTGGTTTTCGCCCTCTCCACTCAACCGAAACTGCGCTTACTAAAGTCTCCAATGACCTATTACTGGCTAAATCCAGAGGTCAATATTCCATCCTCATTCTTCTTGATCTTTCCACTGCTTTTGACACTGTCGATCACAGCATACTTCTCGATACCCTGTCCTCACTTGGATTCCAGGGCTCTGTCCTTTCCTGGTTCTCTTCCTACCTCTCCCTCCGCACCTTTAGTGTTCACTCTGGTGGATCCTCTTCTACTTCTATCCCTCTGCCTGTCGGCGTACCTCAGGGTTCTGTTCTTGGTCTCCTCCTCTTTTCTATCTACACTTCTTCCCTTGGTTCATTAATCTCATCCCATGGCTTTTCCTACCATCTCTATGCTGATGACTCCCAAATCTACCTTTCTACCCTGATATCTCACCTTGCATCCAAACCAAAGTTTCAGCGTGCTTGTCTGACATTGCTGCCTGGATGTCTCAACGCCACCTGAAATTAAATATGACCAAAACCGAGCTTCTCATTCCCCCCCCCAAACCCACCTCCCCGCTCCCCCCGTTTTCTATTTCTGTTGATGGCTCTCTCATTCTCCCTGTCTCCTCAGCTCGAAACCTAGGGGGTCATCTTTGACTCTTCTCTCTCCTTCTCTGCTCATATCCAGCAGATTGCCAAGACCTGTCGTTTCTTTCTTTACAACATCCGTAAAATCCGCCCCTTTCTTTCCGAGCACTCTACCAAAACCCTCATCCACACCCTTGTCACCTCTCGTTTAGACTACTGCAATCTGCTTCTTGCTGGCCTCCCACTTAGTCACCTCTCCCCTCTCCAGTCGGTTCAAAACTCTGCTGCCCGTCTCGTCTTCCACCAGGGTCGCTTTACTCATACTACCTCTCTCCTCAAGTCGCTTCACTGGCTCCCTATCCGTTTTCACATCCTGTTCAAACTTCTTCTACTAACCTATAAATGTACTCACTCTGCTGCTCCCCAGTATCTCTCCACACTCGTCCTTCCCTACACCCCTTCCCGTGCACTCCGCTCCATGGATAAATCCTTCTTATCTGTTCCCTTTTCCACTACTGCCAACTCCAGACTTCGCGCCTTCTGTCTCGCTGCACCCTACGCCTGGAATAAACTTCCTGAGCCCCTACGTCTTGCCCCATCCTTGGCCACCTTTAAATCTAGACTGAACGCCCACCTCTTTAACACTGCTTTTGACTCGTAACCACTCGCCTCCACCTACCCTCCTCTCTTCATTCCCGTTCACATTAATTGATTTGATTTGCCTACTTTATTTATTTTTTGTCTATTAGATTGTAAGCTCTTTGAGCAGGGACTGTCTTTCTTCTATGTTTGTGCAGCGCTGCGTATGCCTTGTAGCACTATAGAAATGCTAAATAGTAGTAGTAGTACCTGAGAGACACCTTCTGGAATACCCATGGAAGCAAATTCTAGGCTCTCAACATTCAAACTGTGAGGGCCAGAGACAGTTGGGATACAGAAGAGATCCATTGTTCTGCGTGATGAGGGTCAGAAAACACTCCAGTCTCCATGGTTCTCCAGAGGAGAATTCCAAAAGAGGTAACCAGATCCGACGAGGCCAATAAGGTGCAATCAGAATCATGGTCCCATGGTCTTGCTCAAGTTTCAGCAAAGTCTTCCCCACAAGAGGTATGGGAGGATATGCACACAGAAGACTGCTCCCACAATGAAGGAGGAACGCATCCAACTCCTGTGGGCCTGGACCAGAACTGAGGGACTTTGTGACTGAGTGGCAAAGAGATCCACTGAGAAGGTGCCCCACGTTCAGATCTCACAAGCAATGCCCATGTTGCGAGACCACTCGTGGATTGCATAACCCTGCTCAGCCTGTCAGTCAGGCTGTTGTTTTTGCCCACAAGATAAGTGGCTGTAAAGAACTTGCCATGCTGGCGAGCCCAATGCCACATCCGGACGGCCTCCTAACAAAGAAGGCGTGATCCACCCCCCCCCCCTTTCCACCGCTTGTTGGTGTAATACATGGCAACCTGATTCAGACAGGCGATCTTTGAAAGCCTTTAGAGAATTTCAAATCACCCAAAATTCCAGGAGATTGATCTGGAGATCTGTTTCCTGGGCAGACCAAGCACCTTGAATGTGAAGCCCATTGACATCAATTCCCCAACCCAGGAGAGATGCATTAGTTGTCAGCACTTTTTGAGGCCGAGGAATTTGGAATGAAAGTCCCAGAGCCAAACTGGATCAAAATGCCCACTACAACAGGAAGCGAGCAAGCTCCAGGGACAATAGGATGACATCTTCCAGACCTCACACAGCTTGGCATTATCGAGGCCAGGATCCATTGGGCAGTTCTCATGTGAAAAAATGTTGTGTGTCGCAAACTGTGGATGCCATGAGGCCCAATAACCTCATCATCTGCTGAGCCATAACATAACCAGAGGCTCAAAGCCGAGAAGCCAGTGCAACTAGTGTCTGCTCTTGGTCCCGGGAAGAAGGCTCGAACCTTCTGCGTATCAAGCAGGGCTCCAATGAATTCCAATTACTAGGCAGGGCGAAGATGGGACTTGGGGTAGTTTAAAATGAACCCTAGTAGCGCAAGCACCTGAATAGTCCTCTGCATAGACTCCCAAGCATTGTCCTCTGACGTGCTCTTCACCAGTCAATCGTCGAGATAAGGCAACACAAGGACTTCCAGTTTGTGCAGCGATGTTGTAACTACCACTAGACGTGAAGAGCTGGTAAGACTGGATATGTGACATGAACACAGAGGCCTGAAACGCTTTCCTCCCAAAACAATCTAAAGTTCTAGCTTCTCTGCCCTGGGGGCAATGAAGTATGGTCTCTAGAACTCCGGGCTCTTTTGAGGGCAGATTCCACCACCTTGGAATGATGAAGCAACTAGGGCTTATCAAATCCAGGTGTGCTGTGAATCCAGTACATGATAATCGATCTGCTTGGGCAGTATCAGAACAAAGGGGACTCCCAATTCTGCACGAGAACATTCTACAGGATCTCGTGAAGAGATACAGTCACAGCCTCTCTAAGAGGAGATTTGTAGTCCAGGAACTCGAGCATCTTAGCCCTGGGCTCATCCTCCACCTCTAAAGGAAATGGAACGGCAGATGCCATTTCCATAACAAAAGAGGGAAAAGGCTCTCCGGGGGAGAACTCCGCCTTTCCTGTGAAGGGAAGAAATCGGAAGGGATGTCATAAGACTTATCCTCCAAAAAGTACCGTGGATCCTCCTCCGACTCCCATGAGTGCTCCTCATCGGTGTCAGTCAAAAACTCCTCATGGGAGGGCTGAGACTGAGCCTGCCTTGACTTAGAGGAACCATGTCCTTCAGAGGGGTGTCAAGGAATCAGCTCCCACCTCGACTCTGGTGAAGCTTCCTCCACCGACGTTGAGGAGGTACCGGCTTGGGTGGCAATTGACACCAGGGCCGCATGTGACGCCGGTGGAGAGGGAAGAGTACAGCAGAATCTTAACCTTTTGAGATGATTGAAACAGAGTTACTATGAAGGAAGATCAGTTGATCCTCCAGGAACTAAGATGGAGCTCATAAGGAGTGAGAGATGTGACAAGGACCCTCCTGGATCCAGAAACCTGAAAATGAGATTAGCCAAGGAAAATCCTGGGAATCGAGATCTTTAAGCTGGGAAAAAAAAAACAGCAAAGTATCGCCTGAGTATAAGCAGGTTAGTCATCATCATGAATACTTTAAGAATAAGAGTCCAACACTCTGAGCAACTATTGCCAAAATTCTCCCTAAAAGGAACATAGAAAAAAATACCAAAGGGAGGATACAGCAATGGAAAAACCAAATACAGAAGATGAATAGCCTGGAAGCACTTAAAGCATCATCTGAAACTTAGTGGTTACCAAGTACACTAATGTGGCAAACACAATTCAGTATCTTCCTTGAGAATTAATAGTCAAGACACTACCCATCTCAGGCCTGTCCAAAAGGTCTCACTGAATCTAGGATGACTGTAGGATAAAATGCCAACCCTCCTACCTCAGGGTAAAGATAACTTCTTGTGCCCCCCTTCCTGATGGGCTTGTATTCTGACACTCAAGGTGCTTGAATATATTATTTATCATTGTTCTTCTTTCAGTAGTTTATGTATCAAGAGCAGGCCGCAGGAAGGTGTTCATGATATTTCCTTCAGCTTTTCTTCGGCCTACTTGGTTAGTTCATGGATAGTTTTAAGGTTAAGTGGTAGTGCATTCCATTGCTGCGTGCTCAGGTAGGAAAAACTTGACACGTGCGTTTGTTTGTATTTTAGGCCTTTACAGCTAGGGAAGTGAAGGTTCAGGAATGTGCGGGATGATTTTTTAGTGTTCCTGAGGGGTAAATCCCCTGGTTGAATCCATGTTGACGCTATTAAACTATATTTGTTTATGTGTTTGGCAATTTTAATTTTCACAACAGTTTCTAGGGCAATTAGCAAATACCATCAATCCCAGATGGTCAAACCAGTGAATTATATAAAATTCTGGGACATCATGTAGTTCCCATTCTCACAGAAGTGTTTACAGAGACTGTCAGGATAGGTAATCTTCCTCCTAGATTAAATATAGCAATTATCACAAATATTTTGAAGTTAGAAAAAAAACTGCACTAAGGTGACATCATGTAGGCCCATAAGCATGAAGAAAAGCAGCACCAAGGGCCCTCAAAGTATGGTATAAACACTGGTCCTTTTTTCATTGACCTGACAGACTGTGTTTCGGCACCAAGTACCTGCATTAGGGGTCTGTTCAAAACAATAATACATTCATAATTAGACATAATGAATATCCTTATATATTAGATCAATGACATCAGCCACCATTACAGACTATAAATAATGGGAGAATGAATTAACAATAACTTGCTAACGATTCTACAACAGGTTATCTTCTTCAAAGTTGATAAAACACACATGAAGGTTTAAGAACATCTTATTGCAAATGCACAAATGATCATAAGTGAACATGCATATAAAGACAACTGTATTCACAGATAATAGCATATATTTCAAATGTGCCAAAGGTTATATTTGAAGTGAGCCAAAGGAAAAAAAAGAGGGGGGTTGAACATCATAGCTTATGTGAAACCCTCTCCATGTTGCTGCTCATCATATAGGCCCATACCACTACTTAATGTTGACATTTAAATACACACAAAAGTAATAACCAATATATCGCAACGTGTTACCTAGGATGGTCAATTCCCAACTGGCTGTGTTTGTTCAAGGGAGAAGTGAGAGACCTAATATTAGAAGTGTGACAGGGGCCATAAAGAAGAAGGATACAGCCTCTGTAAGTTTAGATACAGAAAAGGAATTTGATAGTATTACCTGGGCCTACTTATATTGACTGCTTCAAAAATTTGGATTTAAGGGGGAAATAATGCAATGGATCCAGTTATTATATGATAATCCTAGGGGCACAGGTATCTTAACAGCTAGTTATCCTTCCTTATTTGTTTAATCTATGGAACTTTAGTGCAAAAATAACAGGATGTAGGGATAGAGGATATAAAAATGGGCACTTATGAGTTAAAAACTGCCCCATTTACTGATATTTTATTATTTTCAAAAATTCTGCAATGTACACTTCCCAGGATGTTGAACCTCTTCACTTGATTTAATACCTTTATAGGATTGAAAGCTAATTCAAGAAAATCATTTTTAAGTTTACAGGAACAGCACCAAGGAAAGTAGTGAGGCAACTTCTCTCTTCAGTGGGCATCAGGTCAATTGACATACCCAGAAATACATATTTTAATTTTTATTTATGCATTCTTGTATCCCACTATTATCCAAAAACAAGTTTCGGTTCAAAGTGGCTTAAAATTTACATTTTAGTGACGTTACAATAGTGTTGTGCAATGTTGTGAGGGTGTGGTTATTCATAGAGTTTTTGAAGAGATAGATTTGAAGTGGAAAAGGTAGTGGTGGCTTTTGTGTTCAGGTGTAGAGTTTTGGTGATATTTATTTGTATAGTTTTTGAAGAGGTAGATTTGAAAGGAAGGTGATACCTTTGTGATCAGCTGTAGAAATTTTTGAAGAGGTAGTTTTCATTTCTTTTCTGAACTGGAGATTTGTGATGCTTCTTATGATTTTTGGTATCAAATTCCACCATTTGGAACCCAGGCAGCTAAATCCTGCTGTGTAGATAGTGTTTTTGCAGTTGGGTAGATGTAGGAGTAGGTAGTTTCTGTTTTCTGGGCTGGCATTTCTTGAAGATAGTTCAATCATGTTAAGCATATATTTGGCTGCCATTCAGAATAGTATCTTGAAAATTATGGTGCTTGCTTTCAAAAATATTCTTGCCTTGACTGGTAGCCAATGTAGTGTTTCAAACCATGGGGTTGCTCTTTTATATTTTCATCAGTCTTGCTGCAGCGTTTTTAGTGTGTTTTCCCTGCACCCTACCCTATGCTGCATTGCAGTAGTCTAGTTGCGATAGTTTCGTTGATTGGACCAGTATCCGAAAAGATCGGTCTAGGGAAATAGACTCCTATTCTTCTCAGTTTCCATAGTGTTCTGAACCATTTTGATGTTACTGCTATTTGATTGTCCAGTGTTAGGTGTTTGTCAAGAATGATTCCTAGTATTTTAAGTTGTGTTTCAATGTAGTATGATTGTTGGTTGATTATGAATTTTTGGTAGGATATGGGGGAGTAAATTAGCAGCTTTGAATGTCAAGCTTTTACTTGGTGAAACGGAGAGACTCAAAGATTTGGAAGGATTTAACCTTATCCTTAAGAAGTAGGATACAGTTAATAAAAATGATTCTTCTACCAAAATGGCTACATTTATTGCATAATCTCCCTATTTGAATAAGGGGGGAGATTTAAAGAAATGGAATAAAATACTGAACCACTTCCTCTGAAGGGGGAAGTAGTCACAGGTGAAACTTGAATTATTGCAGATCCCTAAAAATGAAAGTGGACTGGGTCTGCTAGATAGCAGGCATTCTCTAAGGGCAGCACGCTGATCATTCTCACAAGTGGGTCGACGATCCACGTCGGCCTTGGAACCAGCATAATGCACAGCAAAAAGAAACCGTTTTGCTACAGCCTTCTGGTGCGCGACCTCGCTCCTCAGTTTAATCCAAAAGCATAAATAAAAATAAACTCCAAGGGGAGGTGGGTGGGATTGTGAGAATGATCAGCCTGCTGTCCTCCGAGAATACCTGCTATACAGGTAGGTATCTTCGCTTTACTGTTCCAGAGTGATATTACAAAAAAAATGGTCATCTCCTGTACCCAGTCTCTTTCTTGCCTCATTAAGCAAGCTATGTTGTATGCTTTTAATATCTAGCAGACCCAGTCCACTTTCATTTTTAGGACAGGCAGGCTGTATCATATTCACAAGTGGAGTAGCCCTAGCATCCAGGCTCACCCAAAACAACAAACACAGGTCAATTGGGCCTCTCAAGGGCGAGGACCTAACAGATTAACCTGAAACTATATACAAACTAGCTGAGAGTGCAGCCTGGAACAGAACAAATTAGGCCTAGGAGGATGGAGTTGGATTCTAAACCCCAAACAGATTCTGCAATACTGACTGCCCAAACCGACTGTTGCATCAGGTATCCTGGCTCAAGGCAGTAATGAGATGTGAATGTGTGGACTGAAGACCACGTTGCAGCTTTGCAAATCTCTTCAATGGAGGCTACCGACGAAGCCTGGAACAGAACTGAGGGACCTTGTGATTGAGCTGAGTGGCGAAAAGATCCACAGAGGGGGTTGCCCCTCACTCAGAAGATCTTGCGGGCTATGCCCTTATTCAGAGACCACTTGTGAGGTTGCATTACCCTGTTCAGCCTGTCGGCCAGGCTGCTGTTTACGCCTGCCAGATACGTGGCTTGGAGAAACATGCCGTTAAGGTGTGCCCAGAGCCACATCTGGTTGACTTCCTGACACAGAGGGCAAGATCCGGTGCCCCGCCTGCTTGTTGGTGTAATACAACCTGATTGTCTGTTTGAACTAAAATAATTGGTTGGACAGCCAATCATCTTTAGAGCGTTCCAGATCACTCGGAGTTCAGAAGGTTTGAACTAAAGATCTGTTCCCTGGAGGGACCAAGCTCCTCGAGTGTGGAGCCCATCTACATGAGCCCCCCACCCCAAGAGTGATGCATCCGTCATCAGCACTTTTTGTTGCTGAGGAATTTGAAATGGAAGTCCCAAGGTCACATGGGACCGAACTGTCCACTAATGAAGAGAGCGTTCCAGCTCGGGGGACACTTGGATGACATCTTCTAGACTCCCCGTGGCTTGATACTATTGAGAAGCCAGGGTCCATTCAGCAGATTTCATGTGAAGATGTGCCATGGGTGTAACATGCACTGTGGAAACCATGTGACCCAACAACCTCAACGTCTGCTGAGCTGTGACCTGCTTTGACGTCCGAACCTTAGATGCGAGGGACAGAAGGTTGTCCGCACGCATCTCCAGAAAATAGGCTCGAACAGTCCGCGTAATGAGCAGAGTTCGTATGAATTCCAATTGTTGGACAGGACAGAGATGGGAGTTGGGGTAGTTTATTATGAACCCTAGTAGCTCGAGCACCTGAATAGTCTTCTGCATGGACTCCTGAGAATAGCCAATCGTTTTTCTGAATCATGGGAAGAAAGGGTGCCCAGGGACACCATCCGGAACTTTTCTTGGACTAGGAATGTGTTCAGGGCCCTTAGGTCTAGGATGGAACGCACCCCCCCCCCCCCCCCCATGTCTTTCTGCACAAGGAAGTACCTTGAATAGATTCCATGCTCCTCTTCCCCTGGTGGAACAGGTTCGACCACATGGGCCTTTAGAAGGGCAGAGTGTTCCTCTGCAATTACTTGCTTGTGCTGAGAGCTGAAAGAATGAGCTCTCAGTGGGCAATTTGGAAGTTTGGATACCAAATAAGAGGGTGTAGCCTAACTGGACTATTTGAAGAACCCACCAGTTGGAGGTTAAAAGAGGTCACCTTTGGAGAAAAAATTATAACCTTCCCCTCAACTGGTAAGTCATCCGGCGTGGACACTTTTATGGTGGCTATGCTCTGCTGGAGCCAGTCAAAAGCCCATCCCTTGCTTTTGCTGGGGGCGCAGCAAGGGCCTGAGGTGCACACTGTTGACGAGAACGAACGCGCTGGGATGTAGCCTGCGCAGGTTGGCGAGCCGCCAGAGAATACCTACACCTAGAAAAGGCGTAGAAAGTACTCCGGGACTCACCCAAAATACCTCCAAGATGAGGAGGTGGTCGCAGAAGGGGCCCGGCGAGAGAAGACATAGCATCGGTATGTTTCTTGATCTGGTCAACCAGTTCCTCAACTTCTCTCCGAAAAAGTTATCCCCCAGCATGGGGCATCCGCCATTCTCTGATGAACCCAATGGTCCAGATCAGAAACCTGCAGCTATGAGAGTGCGCATCACTATACCCTGGGCAGAGATTCTGGATGCCACATCAAAAGTGTCATAAGTGCCCCTCGCCAAGAACTTGCGACACGCCTTCTGCTGGCGAAAAGGCTCGGTGTGCTCCAGAGGGACTGCAACCACCTAGTCAGACAGCTGCCTCACCAAGTTCCGCAAGTAGACACTTGTGAAGAGCTAGTATGATCAAATACGGGCGATGAGCATCGCTGCCAGATACATTTTTCTCCCAAAAGAGTCCCAGGTCCTAACGCCTCTGCCTAGGGGAGCCGAAGCATAGTCCCTAGTACTCTTGGATCTCTTGAGAGCGGCATCCACCACCATGGAGTTGTGGGGTAACTGAGACCTCGCCAACCCAGGTTCCCCCTTGGATCCGATACTGGGTGTCAATTTTCTTGGGGACCACGGGGACAGAGGGGACGCCCAGTTCTGCATGAGGACTGGCTTGAGTACTTCATGTAAAGGAGCAGTCACTGCCTCCTTAGGTGGAGAGGTGTAGTCCAGGACCTCAAGCATCTTAGTCTTGGGCTTATCCTCCACTTCTACTGCGAATGGTATGGCCTTAGCCATTTCCTGCACAAATGAGGTAAGAGAGAGGCTCTCAGGTGGGGATAGCCTTCTCTCAGGTGGAGGGGAAGGTTCTGAAGGGATCCCAAAGGTGGAGGAAAAGTACTTGGGATCCTCTTCAGACTCCCACAAGCGCCCCTCCTCGGTGTCAGACAGCACTGCCATCAGGGATGTCAGAGACCGTGACCTCGAGAACGGCGTTGAGGGGTCAGTACTTGCCTCGACTCTGGCGAAGCTTCCTCCACAGACGTCCAAGGAAAACCGGCCTGGGTGGCAGTCGACACCTAACCGCAAGCAGCACCGGTGTCGGTGGCCGCAGCAGAAGTCATGGTAGGCGCAGGCACCCCTGATGCCAATATACATCGCTTCATAAAGGCCTCTAAAAGCTCTGGCAGCAAGGCCCGGGAGTCATTCGTCGAGAGCCGCCATTGGTAAAGGCTGTGAGGCTGGTGCGGGCATGCGCATGTGTGGTGTGGCACACGCGCCAGAAGGCTATAGCAAAACTTTTTCCTTTTTGCTATGCATTATGCCAGTTCCCAGGCCGACGTGGATCGTCGACCCACTTGTATGATACAGCCTGTTTGTCCTCTGAGAAATATCTAGACCCTTGTTACAAGCCAGGGGAGGGGATTTACCCAGTGCTCTATGACAAAAAGTGTTATTACATTCAGTATGATGGGCACTGAAATCTCTGCCTGCTCATTTTCCATTAACAGATAATGTTAACTATTTGCCATTGATAGATAATGGGACCTTTCCCCTTGGCATTAAGTGTATGCGGTTTGCCAGCTCAGAAAGAAAGGGTTTATTCAGGTCTTTATCTGCTGTCATTTACTGTTACTATGTATGTTACTATATACTCAAAGACAGGCAAGGGAGGAAGGCTCATTATAATTAGCTACTTTTGAGATTTTAAAAAAGACATCGGTTGGAAGAAAATTAATATAGGTATCTACAGCTGCAACATTATGTCCAGTTGCTTCTTTTGGAACAGTACCGGAGAAATGGGATCATGAGATGTTTGATCATATCTGTCAAATAGGAGCATATTATAGCACGTGTATAAGGAAAATACAGAGAGACTCCACTTGGTCCTTAGTGGAGCGCATGATCTGGTGAGGGACGTTATGGTATTGGGGCCGCTTGATAACAGTGACCATAATATGATCAGTTTTGACATCGACCTTGAAGTAACTGTACACAGAAAGTCAAATACGTTAGCGTTTAACTTTAAAAAAGGAGACTATGATAAAATGAGAGAACGGTAAAAAAAAAAACTTAGGGGGGCAACTGAGAGAGTAAAAACTGTACAACAGGCGTGGACGCTGTTTAAAAATACCATCCTGGAGGCCCAGGCCATACATATTCCGCAAATTAGAAAAGAAAGACGGAAGTCCAAAAGACACCCGGGCCTGGTTGAAAAGTGAGGTGAAGGAAGCTATTAGGGCTAAAAGAAACGCCTTCAGAAAATGGAAGAAGGAACCGTCTGAAAATAACAAGAAACAGCATAAGGAGTGTCAAAGCAAATGCAAGGCGCAGATTAAGAAGGCCAAGAGGGAGTATGAAAAAAAGATAGCATTAGAGGCAAAAAAACATAGTAAAATTTTTTTTCGGTATATTGAAAGCAGGAAGCTGGCAAAAGAATCGGTTGGGCCGCTGAATGACCGAGGGGTAAAAGGGGCGATCAAGGAAGACAAAGACGTAGCGGAGAGACTGAATGAATTCTTTGCTTCGGTCTTCACCGAGGAAGATTGGGTGGGTTACCGGTGTCGGAAATGGTATTTCAAGCGGACGAGTCGGAGAAACTTACTGACTTCACGGTAAACCTGGAGGACGTAATGGGGCAGTTTGGCAAACTGAAGAGTAGCAAATCTCCTGGACCGGATGGTATTCATCCTAGAGTACTGATAGAACTGAAAAACGAGCTTGCGGAGCTACTGCTAGTGATATGCAACTTATCCTTAAAATCGAGCGTGGTACCGGAAGATTGGAGGGTGGCCAATGTAACGCCCATTTTTAAAAAAGGCTCCAGGGGAGATCCGGGAAATTATAGACCGGTGAGTCTGACGTCGGTGCCTGGGAAAATGGTAGAGGCTATTATTAAAAACAAAATTACAGAGCACATCCGAGGACATGGATTACTGAGACCAAGTCAGCATGGCTTTTGTGTGGGGAAATCTTGCCTGACCAATTTACTTCAATTCTTTGAAGGAGTGAACAAACATGTGGACAAAGGGGAGTCGGTTGATATTGTGTATCTGGATTTTCAAAAGGCGTTTGACAAGGTACCTCATGAAAGGCTACAGAGGAAATTGGAGGGTCATGGGATAGGAGGAAATGTCCTATTGTGGATTAAAAACTGGTTGAAGGATAGGAAACAGAGAGTGGGGTTAAGTGGGCAGTATTCACAATGGAGAAGGGTAGTTAGTGGGGTTCCTCAGGGGTCCGTGCTAGGACCGCTGCTTTTTAATATATTTATAAATGATTTAGAGATGGGAGTAACTAGCGAGGTAGAGAAGAGACGGCTGAGGGGAGATATGATAGAAGTGTATAAAATAATGAGTGGAATGGATCGGGTGGATGTGAAGCGACTGTTCACGCTATCCAAAAATAATAGGACTATTGGGCATGAGTTGAAGCTACAGTGTGGTAAATTTAAAACGAATCGGAGAAAATTTTTCTTCACCCAACATGTAATTAGACTCTGGAATTCGTTGCCGGAGAACGTGGTACGGGCGGTTAGCTTGACGGAGTTTAAAAAGGGGTTAGATAGATTCCTAAAGGACAAGTCCATAGACCGCTATTAAATGGACTTGGAAAAATTCCGCATTTTTAGGTATAACTTGTCTGGAATGTTTTTACGTTTGGGGAGCGTGCCAGGTGCCCTTGACCTGGATTGGCCACTGTCGGTGACAGGATGCTGGGCTAGATGGACCTTTGGTCTTTCCCAGTATGGCACTACTTATGTACTTATGTACTAATTAAATTTGCTGATGACACAAAGTTATTCAAAGTCATTAAATCACAACAGGATTGTGAAAAATTACAAGAGGACCTTACGAGACTGGGAGACTGGGCGGCTAAATGGCAGATGATGTTTAATGTGAGCAAGTGCAAGGTGATGCATGTGGGAAAAAAGAACCCGAATTATAGCTACGTCATGCAAGGTTCCACGTTAGGAGTTACGGACCAAGAAAGGGATCTGGGTGTCGTCGTCGATAACACACTGAAACCTTCTGCTCAGTGTGCTGCTGCGGCTAAGAAAGCGAATAGAATGTTGGGTATTATTAGGAAAGGTATGGAAAACAGGTGTGAGGATGTTATAATGCCGTTGTATCGCTCCATGGTGCGACCGCACCTTGAGTATTGTGTTCAATTCTGGTCGCCGCATCTCAAGAAAGATATAGTAGAATTGGAAAAGGTGCAGCGAAGGGCGACTAAAATGATAGCGGGGATGGGACGACTTCCCTATGAAGAAAGACTAAGGAGGCTAGGGCTATACAGCTTGGAGAAGAGACGGCTGAGGGGAGACATGATAGAGGTATATAAAATAATGAGTGGAGTGGAACAGGTGGATGTGAAGCTTCTGTTCACGCTTTCCAAAAATACTAGGACTAGGGGGCATGCGATGAAACTACAGTGTAGTAAATTTAAAACAAATCGGAGAAAATTTTTCTTCACCCAACGTGTAATTAAACTCTGGAATTCGTTGCCGGAGAAAGTGGTGAAGGCGGTTAGCTTAGCAGAGTTTAAAAAGGGGTTGGACGGTTTCCTAAAGGACAAGTCCATAAACCGCTACTAAACGGACTTGGAAAAATCCAAAATTCCAGGAATAACATGTATAGAATGTTTGTACGTTTGGGAAGCTTGCCAGGTGCCCTTGGCCTGGATTGGCCGCTGTCGTGGACAGGATGCTGGGCTCAATGGACCCTTGGTCTTTTCCCAGTATGGCATTACTTATGTACTTATTAACATACAAGCCAAAAATGGGTTTGAGTTATGACAGCACATTAAAGAGGGGAATTTTGGAAGGGGGGAGAAAAGGGGAAGGATTGGTAGACGGTAGTAAAGATGTCATGGTATGGGGCTATTTTACTGTCTCAGGACCTGAATGGCTTACCATCACTGCTGAAACCATGAATTCTGTTTTATATCAGAAAATTTTAGATGAGAATGTAAAGCCATGAGCCAAAGGTTATACAACAATGACCCTAAACATTCAAGCTTAGCAAGACAATAACTCTGAACTCTGAAGTAAGCCTACTACAGAATGGCTAAAGAGGAGATCTCATGTTTTGACAGGAAGCCCTTAAATATCACAGAGCTGAAACAGTTCTGCATGGAAGAAAAAAAATTCTAAATCCCTAAATGGCATGAGGGACTAATTAACAGATAAAGAAAATTAGTAAGTTCAAGTTACTTTAGTGCTGCACAAGGAGGTGCTCATCAGCTCCCTAAAAATAGCTCAATGCACTTCTATTGGATAAGATTCTACAGCACAGAAACTTTGCTAGACTTTAAACACAGCAGCTATAGATTGTTCATTACAAACTGCATCCCCTCTCTTCTCTACCATAGACTCAAACAAACCCCACAGACAAACTGACACACACACAGATTGAGAATAATTCCATGAGGTGTGCTCAGCATTCTTTCACCATCACATACCACCACACCTGACTGGCTGCATCTTAGTACTTCAGATGTGCATTTAATTTGTTGTAAATTAGACTGTGAATCCTAATGAATTAACCATATAGCTTTCTTAACGATTGCTATGTGTACTGCTAATTAATATGTGAGACGGTGAAACCCTATAGTTGAACTGGAGCCATACTCCACACGCTTTCCCTATTTGTTATTAAATAATCAAAATATATTCTGTCAGTCATTTATTCAATGAAGATTATCCTCCTCGCTTATCAGGACTCATGCTTTGAGTATAAACTGTGCTAAAATACAGACCATCACAGCGAGTTCACAAACCTTTTATATAGACTGTAATAGTAAAAACGACCACATAAGCATAAATACAATCAACAAGGTACTCTTGGAAATAGCAAACTGAATCCTAGTAATAGCACTAACATGATACAATACCAAAACATTTAACAGCCCTGTAAAACAGTCATACCACAAACAAGACAAATGTCAGCACAATAATAAATGATGCCTTAATAGGCAGAATGAAAGAACACTGATATAAAAGATATGATACGCACATTTCAGCACAATACAAATAAAACACTTTAAACATTTAAATAATAGATATGATCCACTGACCTCAGTTCCAATTGTAGATAACTCTGCAGCATTGGCCTTGCTACTGACAAAACACACACACGAGAATGGATCTCTGCCACATGCACAGCTAAAATTATTGAATATCTTAGCAAAAACACTGACCTTCTGACCTCAGCAAGTAGGGCGGTCAGTACTGTTTAAGCAGAGCGCCCATGTTTGGAGGTTCAAGACGCAACTAGAGACTTAATTACAGTATGAAAATTATCAGGATGTAAAAGCTATTTTAACTGATGTACCATCCATAACTTTAAAAATTGTTTCATTACAGCTTTAAGTTGCAGGTTCACACATAGGTAAAGATCAAACATGACCTCTACATTTCTGAACTCAGAAGAACTAGGTATAATCCATTCTACAACCAATAAATAAGTTGTAAGTTGAAGAGTCACCCACTTAACAGAATAATTTCAATTTTACCAATGTTTGAGCAACTATGGAACATCTGTATTTTCACAAATTTAATACACAGAGAAACTTGTCTAATGCCGCTATTATAGAGCTGGTAACCAGGATGAAAAACTGTAAATTTAGCAAAAACCGAGGTAATGATGGGAAAACAAGTGGATTTAACAATGATCCTTGTGTGTTGGATGAGTTGTTTATTTCCATGAATACTCAGATGAGGAGTTTAGGTGTTATTACTGACTCCCGATTGTCTTTCAAGAACAAATGTCACATGATCAATTTTTTTTCCAAATTATGGATGCTTTCTAGATTGAAGTCTACATTGATCCCTTATGATTTTAGAATGGTGGTGCAAAGTTTGATATTGACTAAGTTGGATTAATGTAATGTCTTATATTTAGGGATGGCTAAGTCACGTTGTCAGGCATTACAGACAATTTAAAACTTGGCAGCAAGCATGATTATGGGTTGGAACAGGTATGAACATGTTACCCCACTGCTTAAGCAACTTCATTGGTTGCCAGTAGCATATCGAATACAAAGTGCTGACTTTCATTCATCACATTTTTTTTTTTTTAAATCAAGTGGTGCCATGGTACCTATCACACGCAGTGCAGTTTATACCACCCTTTACAGCGATGGAGATCTGAGAATGTAAAGCAACTATCAGTAAAAGGCCGAGCTCTTTAAATTATGTGGAAACTAAAGTAAGAGCCTTTTCAAATGCTGGTCCTTTGTTATGAATAAGCTCTGGGTCATCTGCACTTTTGTATTAATTTGTTGCAATTTAAGAAATGTTTGAAGACCTGTTTATCCAAGCTTTCTGGTACTTAAATAGTGGACATAAAGTAGACTTACTGTATTAATTTAGAAGAAATTGCTTTCAGTTTTTAGCAATTGTCTTGTTTTAATGTTATATTTTTGATCATTTTTGTTTTATTCTGTAAGCTGCTTAGTTTTTTGTTTAGGTGTGGTATAAATTTAAAATATAAAATAAATAAATATCAACCAAAGGCAAGATGGCGCCCTAGAGAGAAGAACGCTTAGTCATTTCCCTTGATTTACCTCTACAATGCCTAAGAAGCGTCGCAGGAGAGCTCACCCTGCGGCTTCTACTTCTTCACCCAGATTTGTTCAAACTACCCTCGAGGGTTTTGTGGCAGTAACACCTACCGGGGATCCGCTGCGAGTATGGAAGGCATATCTCTGTCCCCCAATGATCGAGAGCCGCCGATGGATCCAGCTGGTCTGATGAGAGGGCCACCAAGGCACCCTCGCTGAACCCAGAATCAATCTTTTCATCGATTTGCCAATCAGCAGCTGAGGCTCCTGCGGGATCCACAGCTCAGAAGCACGATGGTTTGAGGAAACCAGGAAGTAACATTGGATTACAACTACAAGCTGTTTCAAACACAGAGGAGATTGAATCTTCTCCTGGTGCACTTTGAGATAAAACCAGTTCAGGAGTGTCGTTTTCACCGGTAAGACCTGTTTTGTTCATGTTCGAGGAGATTTGGAATACTATTATGGCATTAGGAAAATCACTCACAGCCCAAGAGTCTTCTGACCATACTAAATTAATAACTCTGGAACAGAGGGTAGATTCACAGGAATCAGATTTGTGGTGCAGAATACTATTCAAACTTTTGGTTACTGAAACAAAATCTACCTCTGCTCTCACAGCCTCCTTGGTTAAAGGTATGACCAGTGGATTTAAAATTAGAAAATTTGGAGAATACAGTTCAAAGGAGGAATTTACGTTTGATTAATTTTCCTAAGATTCTTGGGATCACCACTGAAGAAATGTTGAAGAGATATATACTAGAAATATTGAAAGAGCCATCGCAATCATCTCCAATCTCAAGAATTTTTTTTACTTACCTTCTGTAAAGAAAAGTGAGACTGGAGACGGAGTAGTAGATGCTTTTTTCCCCCAATATCACAGGATAGTTTGGATTTAACAGCTTTTCTTGAATCCTCCAAAGAAGGGGTAGCAATACCCTCTACACCGCTGGTCACAATGACTTTGGACTATGATAGAGATTGGTTGTTGAAGTTATATTTCAAGTATTGTTGGTCCACTTTTTGTACTTTGAAAGTTACACAAAATCGAAGACGACAGTTTCTTTTAATACGCCCCAGGGTCTTGGCCCGGGGGGGGGGGGGGGGGGTGTTCAGAAGTTTCCTTGTAAATGTGTAGTGAAATATCAATCTCATACTTACATATTTTCTGAACCCTCATAATTAACATTCTTCTTGAGCAATAAGATTGTGGCCACCGGCCAAGGTGTTTCTAACGGGATAGAAGAACCTTAACTGTTATTGTTCAGCTATCCTCGTAAAGTCTGTATTTTCTTTTCTCTAGGGAATATTTCTTTTGAATTAGTGTATTTAAATTTATTCTTATCGAATATCTTTTGTTTCCTGTTAGTAGTGGATTGGATCGGTTATCATATATTTCCTAAATATATATTTTTTTATTGAACATTGTATCATTGATTGATTTTCTGTTGCAAGTATATTCTGCTTGGATTAAAATTTCAATTTAAAAAATATATATCAACCACAAATAAAATACTCTTGTTACTAACAGATGCTTTCATCGTGCAAACTGATAATGTTCTAGAAGCATCAGGTTGAGTATAGCTGAGTATCACCGGGATCGATCCAAAGTTCAACCAAGTCTCAATACACAGTTTAATAAAACTTATAATTACCTAAGGGAAGAAACACACTAATTCCACAGGAAGGAGTCAATAAACGAGTTTTGTCACACTTCTTCACTGGCATGACATAGATGAGTTTGGCATCTTAAATCCTGATGTTACGATGATAAATTGACACGCCAATGTTGTTTCAGAGGTGGGCAGTGGAGAGAGAAAAATGCATCAACCTAGTCAAGCAGTCCGTTCAGGGCAAAAGCTCCCCTCCTGGCAGCAGGTAATAATGTAGAGCTGAAATTGGGAAAATTTGGGATGTTTGAATTGTATGGCCAAAATTATCTCTTTAAAAATGGAGTGGAGTTTATGTTTAAATATGCTATATCGCATATCAAAAAAAATCTATTTGGGGCACTCAGAGGGTGGTGCCCCTTAACCATGTACGCCACTAAACATATAAAATAGATGGTCAATTAGGCTGCACAAACAGAAGGTATAACTTGAACAATCTAATATGGTAATTTGAACTTATATGTAACATTCCGTGATTCTACATAGATGGATATTGTTGCTACTGTTTATAGTGGATCCTTAGGGAAGGCCATAATATGGTCCTCCCCTGATAACTACCCAGTCCCAGAGTAGGCCATGATATTCTTCTCTCTTATCCTTCCACCTGTCATACGGAATATAATAGTTTGGACAGGTGAAGCAATAGGGTTTCTGTCTCCTAACACTTACCCCAAGATACAGTGGACCAGTCATTCCCAAGATATAGTGTGACAGAGAGATCAGAGGCTAGTTTCCTTCCAAAGGGATAGTCTTTATTCCAGTATAGATAATAACAAAGCAATCAGATGATAAAGTAATTAGACAATGAACTAATTAGGCAATAAAACAATTAGGCAAAATAATCAGGCAAGGTAATTAGGTAAGGAATTAGGGAATTAGGTAAAGGAGTCAGGGAAAGCACAACAAATAAAAATATTTGTTGTGGGAGGAGGAGATATCACTGTGGTAAAAATGCACTCACTGTGGATGGTCTCTCAGCCTCTGTTTAGATGTAACACAGGAGTGCCTTATATACAGTCGATTGAGCATCAATCCCCCTCCCATCCAGTCTACAATTTGCAATTTCAGCCAATTTTATTGTAGCATTAGCTAATTTCTGTCTTACCCTAAATGGAACACACTATCTGAATGTTTACAGAACACAGCACAATGTTTATAGAACTTCAGCACCTCCAAGGTTCTTTCACAGAAGATTATAGACACCGTTATGTTATAGGAATTTCCCCAGTACCCATGTTTACCATAGTGCTATTTAAGACCTAAAAACATCTCCGCTTTCAAACTATGTATGCTCTCTCAGTGTCCTTGTGAATGTAGAATTAGTTGCACCATTTCTGCCAGGGCAGGGGAAGAGCACTCCTTGCTGGACCAGCGTGACCTCGAAGTACAGAAAGATGAAACTGTCAGGCTTTCTAAGTTTGAGCCTTTAGACAGAAAGATGCAGCTTTAAGCATAAAGTACAGACAATGCAGTGCTCAGACATTTTAAGTATGAGCTTTTAACTTATGCATTTCATGGGTCACTACTGACCTGTCAGTGGTCACAAAAAGAACAAATGCCACTTGGCGCGCGTCCATTACGCGCCTGAAAATAAAGAATATTTTTCAGACATGCGTATCGAATGCGTGCCAAAAATGAAATTACCGCAAGAGCCACGCGGTAGTCGGGCACACGTTGGGTGCGCGTAGACGCTTATGCGGCTTAGTAAAAGAGCCACTAAGTGATACAAGAAACAAAGTTTATGTATGAAGAAGCTGTACAATATCTATTTTTTTTTACAGTCAAGAAAAGAGGACGGCAAATAACGAATCTGAAAAGTATCGTTATCATAAGGTAAAATGGTACTGAAAAGAATTTTCAGAGAATACAAATCACAAAACTATAATTGGGCTGAAGTTCATGGAACAAAGTTTAATCATTTTCTATACTAAAAACCAACATTTTAAAAATTGAATGTCAACTTTACACTAGTGAATTATAAATGGCAGAATAGAGAGGACTATCAAATTACTCCCTCCAAATACTATCAAAATTTTCCCTGGCCAGCATACTAACCAATTTCTGAAATAACACTTTTCTTTGTGATTGCTAACTTTCACGGTTTAGATTTTAAAAAAAAAATGGGGAAGGCCTTAATAATGATGGACTACTGATTTAGTAAGAAAGGAATATCTAAGCAACTGCTATATTTACAGAATTCAGGTCTCTGCTGATTAAATTGATATTTGAATTTAGTTCACTAGATTCAAATGTCATGATCTGTCCCTACACGGTACTTCCATCAACGTATAGATTAGTGCAGCTGCTCTCGGTGGGAAATTACAAAAAAAAAAATTCAATAGTTCTTGAAGAATAGGCTTAAATTGAACTCTGTCCAGAGATCCTGCATCATATCTTAGAGCTGTGTGTATAAAATTTTAGGTACCCCTGTTGATCTGTACATTTCAGTGAATCTCTAATGGACAGATGATCTAAAGCTCATGCTGTTCCAAAAAGCGCTGGAACAGCGCAGGGCTTTACTGCCCTTATGATCAGAGATAATGACATGCAAATTTAAGCACGCTATTCTCTCTGATCATAGAGTAGTTAAGTGTGGGAGCCCAGACCTGTCAAACACAGGGACTGGAGGTCCATGGGACCACCAGACCTCAAGTACCCCCAACCCTGAGCCAAGCGAAATGGGGGCTGGAGGCCCCGCAGACCTCCAGCACCCCTGACCAAAGTTCGGGGGTGCTGGAGATCCAGTGGGTCTCCAGCCTACCTAGCATTCCCTCAAATGTACCTGGTAGCCCAAGTGGGTTTTGGATCAATCCTCCCCCCCCCCCCCCCCCAAATGGTGGTCTAGCGGCCCTTCCCCACCCCCTACCTTCGTTGGAGGAGCGAGGTGGCCTCCCTTCTCTTCCATTGGCGTGACTCGAAAATGGTGGCGCCCAGCCCAGTACATCCTGGGGTGCGCTGGGCAGGGCTTCACACCAAATAAGGAAGAAAACTCCTTTACATGGTGTGAGACCCTGCCCAGCGCATCCCAGGATGCACTGAGCAGGGCGCCGCCATTTTTGAGGCAGCGCCGATGGAAGAGGCCACCTCCCTCCTCCAATGAAGGTAGGGGATGGGGAAGGGCTGCTAGACCACCAGGTGGGGAGGGGGATTGACCCACGGCCCACTGGGCCACCAGGGACATCTGAGGGGATTCTAGGAGGGGTTAGGGGAGCTGGAGACCCACTGGATCTCCAGCTCCCGTGTCACTGGGGAGGGGGGCTGTTGCAATGGGGGACAGGGCTCACCATTCCTCCCCAATGGTCTGCAAACCCTAACAACAGCTCCGAGCTGGCGTAGGATTTGGCATCTGCAAGCTGATCATTGGGGAGGAATACATTTAGCATGCATCTGCATGCTACTTGCGCTAAGAGCCTTGTTTTGCATGCAGTTGCATGCTAGTTGTGTTCAGAGCCCTAGAGCACATTGTTTCACGCGCTTGGGGGCTCTGATCATGGGGCGGTGGCAAACGCAGGCGCTAGTACGGCGTTAACAGTCTCTAGAGCCTGCATTTGCTTCTGATCATCGGCCCATAAGTAAACAGAAGTAGATACAAAATCTATCAATCACATATTAATTTAAATATGAAATCCTTCTGAAACGGTTAACGCCGAATAACTATTTACTGATTTTAACAACTTGAAAATGAGCATATTGGCAAGTGTAAAGGTTTGCTTCCCTCCCTAGCTGATTTACTACTTTTTTAAAATTGTTAATAAGGCCCACAAAATGTAGTGAATCCTTAAGGTCTTAAATTAGTTAGAAGAAGAAGAAAATTCCATACTTGTTCAAATACTCTGATCTTTCTAACCTTTCAGCTTATGACTGTTCTGTCTACTTTCAACAACCATGGACTCCAACAAGCAGTGATCTGAGCGTTAGAAAAGGAAAATAATCCACCCTTACTAAGAAGGGAAAGCATAGTATTAAAAAAAAATGTTTCTAGCTAGCAATTTCAACTGTCAAACTTTAGATAAGGAGAAATTAGACTTTACCTTCTAATTTGCTTTCCTGTAGTCCCTCCGGCACGGCCCAGAATGTGACTAATGGGTTGTGCACGTCTTCCAGCAGGTGGAGACAGAGAAAAAACTGTGACTCTAGGAAGAGCCAATAAGAGCCCTTGCCAGCTAGAGAAAGATCCAGTAATAAAGTACCAAAGCAGAAGGATGCAAACCAGTAAGGAATTGTCTGTGCATTCGAAAGCCTGAGCAGCCACCAGCACATTGCCAACACTGGGTATGTGTCACTGAAAAACATGTGTCCAAATGACATGCCCCTGCATATCATGCACAACAGGCGACATACTGAACCATAGATATCTGGCTTGAAATAGGTGTTTTGTTTTGTTTTTTCAAAGAAACCGCAAACAAGCAACACAGCTCCCAAGAAAAAAACCTTAGATAACTCTTGAAGAAACAGAATATCTGAAGGGGGGCGGGGGATCTGGGCCAGTCCAGAGGGACTAAAGGAAAGCAAATTAGCAGGTAAGGTCTAATTTCTCCTTCCTTATCGTTCCTACGGACCGGACCAGAATATGACTGATGGGAACTAACAAAGCAGTAAGATCATGGGAGGGACCCTAGCAGCCCCACCATTAAAACTTTTGCACCGAAAACAGACTGCTGATGACTCAGGACGTCCAATCGACAGTGCTTCGAAAGAGAATGCAACGAAGACCAAGTTACCGCCCTACAAATGTCCTCAGGAGGTACCAGACAACGCTCCACCCAGGAAGCTGCCTGACCTCTGGTAGAGTGTACTTTAACTCCAACTGGAACGGTTTTCCCGGAAAGAAGGTAAGCTGAAATTATCATTTCCTTAAGCCAGTAGGAAATAGTAGGCTTAGAAGTCATATGCCCTTTGTGTGAACCTCCTAGCATAATAAATAACCGATCGGACTGACAAAATTCCTCCACAGACTTTACATAATGCTTCAGAACTCTTTTGACATCCAAACATTTCAAGCGATGCTGTTCCTCCGTTCCAGAGGAAGAACCTAGTACAGGCAACACCACCATTTGAGATAAATAAAAACGAGACAGCACTTTGGATAGAAAGGAAGGAACCGGTCGCAGAATCACCCGATCTGAGATGAACTGCAAAAACAGCAACCTACACAAAAGAGCTTGCAACTCCAAGACTCAACTGGCCAAGGCAATAGCGACTAAAAACACTGCCTTGAGAGTCAAATCCTTCAACATACAAGCAGACAAGGGCTCAAAGGGAGGCTTGGTAAGTACCGAGAGCACCAAATTAAGGTCCCAATGAGGAAAAACGAACCGATTCGGAGGACGTAGGAGGTTAGCCCCTCACAAGAACAGGAGGACATCCAGATGGCTAGCTAGAGACTTTCCATGAACACAACCCCGAAAACACGACAGGGCCACAATCTGTACCTTGAGGCCAAAGCCAGACCCTTGTCGAATCCACGCTGCAGAAAATCTAAAATCTGTAGAACTGATGCACGAAAGGGAGAGATATCAAGCTCCTCACACCACGAAGATCCTCCAAGTCCGAACATAATTCAGGGAGGTAGAGAGTCAACGAAAGCAAAGCATTGTGGCAATCACGCTCACTGTGTATCCCCTCTTTGTCAATCTCGCCCGTTCAAGAGCCAGGCCGTAAGGCAGAACTGACCTGGATCTGGATGAACCACTGGACCCTGCACCAGTAAGTCCTGCATTTCCGGGAGCCCGAAAAGAACCCCCACGAGGAGCCAGCGCAGGTCGGCGTACCAAGGTCTGCAAGGCCAATCCGGCACCACTAAAATCACTTGGCCCCTGTGCGTCTCAATTCTCTGAAGAAGCCGGCCTATCAGAGGCCACAGAGGAAAGGCATACAGAAGACCAGCCGGCCAGAGCTGATGAACTCCGTCTACGCCCTGCGCTTTGGGATCCTTGCGACGACTGAAGAACAAAAGTTTTGCATTGTGAGCAGACGCAAACAGATCCATCTTGGGAAGGCCCCAGCACTGCACCACTGACTGAAACGCTACATCGCTTAGAGTCCACTCCCTGGGATCTAGAGTGTGTCGACTGAGAAAGTCTGCCTGAACATTCTGCACGCCTGCTACGTGAGCTGGTGACAGAGCGACCAGATGTACTTCCGACCGCTGTAACAGTTGCAATGTTTCGAGCTCCAACTGCCGACTCCTCGTTCCCCCCCATGCCGATTGATTTAAGCTACCGCCGTGGCATTGTCTGACATAATATGGACTGCTTTGCCCTGCAACAGATGTAGAAAGGTCTGCAGCACTAGCCGGATTGCTCTGGTTTCTAACAGATTGATCAAGACCTCTCCCTGAGGGGACCACAGGCCTTGAGCATACTGCCTGACAGTGAGCTCCCCAGCCCTTGAGACTGGCATCCATTGTGACCACTATCCAGTTGGGCTGATCCAGAGGCATTCCCCTTGATCAGATTCGTGTTCCTTAGCCACCAACAGAGGCTGCTCCACTCCTATGCAGGAAGGGACAATCTTTGATGCAGTGAGCCTTTCTGTGAGGTCCATCGAGATAGAAGAGACCTCTGCAGAGACCTCATATGAGCCCTGGCCCAGGGCACAGCCTCGATCGTCGCTGCCATGGAACCCAGGACTTGAAGATAATCCTTGACCGTTGGCCTTGGAGACTGCAATAACTGTCGAATCTGTGACTACAGCTTGAGTATACAGGCTGATGGAAGAAAGAGCCGGCCTTGCTGCGTACCGAAACACACTCCCAGGTACTCCAACGACTGAGAAGGCTGGAGGCGACTCTTCTGCACATTGACTACCCAACCTAGGGACTGCAAGAAGTCTACCACCCGAGCTGTGGCCTGAACACTCTCTTGGTAAGACTTCACTCTGATCAACCAATCGTCTAAATAAGGATGAACTAGCTGCCACTACGACCATGACCTTGGTGAACGTTTGCGGAGCAGTCGCGAGCCTGAAGGGGAGAGTTTGAAACTAATAGTGCTGGCCCAGCATCGCAAAGCAAAGGAAACGCTAATGCGCAGGATGGATGGGGATATGCAAATAGACATCAGTCAGGTGAAGAGCCGTCAGAAACTCCCCAGGCTGTACCGCCACAATGACCAACCACAGTGTCTCCATACAAAACGAAGGCACTCTGAGGGTTCGATTGACCGCCATGAGATCTAGAATCGGCCAGAAGGAACCCTCCTTCTTGGCAACCAGGAAATAAATGGAGTAATGACCTTTGTGAAGTTCTGCCAAAGGAACCGGACAAATAGCCCGAAGATCAAGAAGTCTGCTTAAAGTGTCCCCTGACAGCCATGGCCTTGAGCCGAGAGCAGCAGGGGGATTCCAAAAACGCGTCTGGCAAAGGACGAGCAAATCCTAATGTGTACCCATCTCGAATAACCTCTAGAAGCCACTGGTCGGAAGTAATCTGGGCCCACCTCCGATAAAACTGCGTCAAACGAGCACCTACTGGAATCAGAGGCTGGGCCCGCAATCCTTCATTGTTGAGGACAGGAGGAAGACAAGAAGGAATCTCCTGTCTCCCTAACCTTGCTACGATTACCCTGAAAGGAGTGGGTCCTCAAAAAACCTGGAGCACTGAACTGGAACCACTTTGCCCGGCCTATACTGACGAAAATCACAGCCTCTACCACAGCCAGAGAAACCACCACGCCCAGACCCACTGGGACGATCCTCAGGATGCCTCGGGACTTTAGACTCTTCAAGGCTGCGGACCAACTTGTCCAGCTCATCACCGAACAGCAAAAAAACCTTAAAGGGAAATTTACTAAGCTTGGATTTAGAGGCCGCATCCACAAACCACCCACAAAGCCAAAGAAAACGATAGGCTGCCACACATAAAGCCATAGACTTAGAAGAGGCTCAAAGCAAACTGTAAAGAGAATCCACTAAAAAGGCTGAACCCATCTCCAATATCGCTATCTCAGAATCTATCGCCGAAAGGTCATCTGAAGCACTATCTAAGACCTCAGACCAGCGAAAACAAGCTCTTGCCACCAAGGAACCACAAATAGCAGCCTGCACTGCCAAAGCAGAGAAATCAAAGCAACTCTTCAACAGGGATTCTATACGGCGATCCTGGACATTCTTCAAAGCGGTACTACCATCCACGGGAACCATATTCTGCTTTGTGACTGCGGAGACTACTGTGTCCACAACCGGAAGGTGCAAAAGCTCTTTGTCGGAATCCGGAATGGGATAAAGCCGAACCATAGACCTAGTGAGATGAAAGGCAGAATCAGGAACCTCCCACTGTGCCTGAATGATGTCCCTAATATCTTGGTGCATCGGAAAGGTCCTACCCGGTCGTCGAATACCTTTCGCTAGCAAATCAACTTTTCTGGGTTCTGCCACCAAAGCCTCCTGCTCCTCAAAATGCAAGGTAGTAGAAACGAGAGAAATAAGTTACTGTAGGTCGTCTTTATGAAAAAACCTCACCACCAATGGGTCCTCCCCCGCAGGGAGAGCTTCCGCTGCATCATCTGGCTGAACTAAATCCTCAGACAGCTGACCTTCAGGAAGCAAATCTGGCTCTTCTAGAGAAGGCATTTCCTGGTCAGGGTCAGAAGAAAAATCTTCCTTTATGTCCCAGGACTGCCTGAGCCATTTTGCAGACACTAATTACCCTCCTGAGACCTCTTCCCATGAGCTTCTAAAGGACCATAAGCAACAAAAAGGCTTGATACATTTGAACTACAAATTCAGGAGGAAAACCTCCTTCACCCGCCAAAAAAACAAGAGCCGGACTCGGAACCGCAGGCAGGGATGCAGCGATCAAGGGAGAAGACAAGATGGCGACATTTCCCGCTGAAATCGGAGCAACCATTGGAACTAAACCAGCCACAGCAGAAGTGCCCAAATCAGACTCCCCAGCCGCCGGCAATCAAGACGCCCTGCTCCTTCCCCCGAAGATGCTTCCCACTGCGGTACAAAATTTACAAGTACCACTTGAACCGACACCCCGCCGCAGACAGACTGAACAGCGGCAGAGCTTCTCTGCCATTGGGGTTTTTTTTACAGCGCTGAAATCGAGCAGAGCAACGAAAAGAAGAGGCTAGCCACAGAAAGGGCAGCAAAGCAAAAACTAAACTTTCACCTCTTTTTTTTTTTGCAGCTGCCTCTCCCTGCCTCTAAAGCTCTTCCACCGAAGAGCCTAAGGAAGCTGTCTTTCTTTGCTGAGTTTTCTTTCGTGCTGAGTTAGCCTTTTTAATTCAAACACAGCTCAAAACCATACCAGGGAGGACATGTTGGGACAGACCCAGCCACCCGAGTTTGGCACCCCCGAGGCACTAAGTAACCTCCCACGGACCTCTGCCTCCAACTAACAGGCTTTTACCTTTGTTTTTTTTTTAAATGGATGCACAGAAAAAGAGCCCGAAACCAACTAAGAGAAATAAAGCAGAAAAATAGAGAAGTATAAGGAATGACTGAAGGGATCACCACCTTCCACCTGCAGGAGACTGAGATTACTGGATCTTTCTCTAGCTGGCAAGGGCTCTTATTGGCTCTTCCTAGAGTCACAGTTTTTTCTCAGTCTCCACCTGCTGGAAGGCGTGCATAATCCATCAGTTACATTCTGGGCCAGTCCGGAGGGATGCTAAAGAAAATGAAGATACATAGCTGTAGCAGGTATTCTCCGAGGAAAGCAGGCTCAATATTCTTAGATGTGGGTGTCGTTCACGATGGCCCAGAAGACGGAAGAAAACTTCAAAGCTCAAAACCTTCCAGAACGTTCAGTCGCGCGGACGGCTTCCTGCCCGCGACGTGAACGTGCAGAGACCAGTTAATAAAAAGCAAACAATATAAAAAGGAACAACTCCAACGGAGAGGAGGGAGGGTTGTAAGAATATTGAGCCTGCTGTCCTCGAGGAATACCTGCTACAGGTATGCATCTTCATTTTTTCCCCGAGGACAAGCAGGCTCTAATATTCTTACATGTGGGGTATCCCTAGCCCCCAGGCTCACTCAAAACAAAGAACAGTAGTCAACTGGGCCTCGCAACACAGCTAAGTGAGAGTGCAGCCTGGAACAAAACAGAAATGGGCCTAGGAGGGTGGAGTTGGATTATAAACCCCAAACAGATTCTGCAGCATGGACTGCCCAAACTGACTGTTGCGTCGGCTATCCTGCTGAAGGCAGTAGTGAGATGTGAATGTGTGGACAGATGACCACGTTACAGCCTTGCAAATCTCTTCAATGGAGGCTGGCTTCAAGTGAGCCACTGACGCAGCCATGGCTCTGACATTATGAGCCGTGACATGGCCCTCCAAAGTCAGCCCAGCTTGGGCATAAGTGAAGGAAATGCAATCTGCTAGCCAATTGGAAATGGTGCGTTTCCCGACTGCGACTCCCCTTCTGTTGGGATCAAAAGAAACAAACATTTGGGCGGACTGTCTAAAGGGGCTTGTCCGCTCCACGTAAAAGGCCAATGCTCTCTTGCAGTCTAAGGTGTGCAATTGACGTTCAGCAGGGCGGGTATGAGGACAGGGAAAAAATGTTGGCAAGACAATTGACTGGTTCAGATGGAACTCAGACACCACATAAGTACATAAGTAATGCCATACTGGGAAAAGACCAAGAGTCCATCGAGCCCAGCATCCTGTCCACGACAGCGGCCAATCCAGGTCAAGGGCACCTGGCAAGCTTCCCAAACGTACAAACATTCTATACATGTTATTCCTGGAATTTTGGAGTTTTCCAAGTCCGTTTAGTAGCGGTTTATGGACTTGTCCTTTAGGAAACCGTCCAACCCCTTTTTAAACTCTGCTAAGCTAACCGCCTTCACCACTTTCTCCGGCAACGAATTCCAGAGTTTAATTACACTTTGGGTGAAGAAAAATTTTCTCCGATTTGTTTTAAATTTACTACACTGTAGTTTCATCGAATGCCCCCTAGTCCTAGTATTTTTGGAAAGCGTGAACAGACACTTCACATCCACCTGTTCCACTCCACTCATTATTTTATATACCTCTATCATGTCTCCCCTCAGCCGTCTCTTCTCCAAGCTGTATAGCCCTAGCCTCCTTAGTCTTTCTTCATAGGGAAGTCGTCCCATCCCCGCTATCATTTTAGTCGCCCTTCGCTGCACCTTTTCCAATTCTACTATATCTTTCTTGAGATGCGGCGACCAGAATTGAACACAATACTCAAGGTGCGGTCGCACCATGGAGCGATACGGCATTATAACATCCTCACACCTGTTTTCCATACCTTTCCTGATAATACCCAACATTCTATTCGCTTTCTTAGCCGCAGCAGCACACTGAGCAGAAGGTTTCAGTGTGTTATCGACGACGACACCCAGATCCCTTTCTTGGTCCGTAACTCCTAACGTGGAACCTTGCATGACGTAGCTATAATTCGGGTTCTTTTTTCCCACATGCATCACCTTGCACTTGCTCACATTAAACATCATCTGCCATTTAGCCGCCCAGTCTCCCAGTCTCGTAAGGTCCTCTTGTAATTTTTCACAATCCTGTCGCGATTTAATGACTTTGAATAACTTTGTGTCATCAGCAAATTTAATTACCCTCGCTAGTTACTCCCATCTCTAAATCATTTATAAATATATTAAAAAGCAGCGGTCCTAGCACGGACCCCTGAGGAACCCCACTAACTACCCTTCTCCATTGTGAATACTGCCCATTTAACCCCACTCTCTGTTTCCTATCCTTCAACCAGTTTTTAATCCACAATAGGACATTTCCCTCCTATCCCATGACCCTCCAATTTCCCTCTGTAGCCTTTCATGAGGTACCTTGTCAAACGCCTTTTGAAAATCCAGATACACAATATCAACCGACTCCCCTTTGTCCACATGTTTGTTCACTCCTTCAAAGAATTGAAGTAAATTGGTCAGGCAAGAACTTAGGGTGAGAGCGGAGGACTACTCTGTTGTGATGAAACTTGAGATAAGGAGCACGCACTACTACCAAGGCTTGAAGCTCACTGACTCTACGAGCTGAAGTAACAGCCACCAAGAAAATGACCTTCCAAGTCAAGTACTTCAGATGGCAGGAATTCAGTGACTCAAAAGGAGCTTTCATCAGCTGGTGAGAACGACGTTGAGATCCCATGACACTGGTGGAGGTTTGACTGGGGGCGTTGACAAAAGCAAACCTCTCATGAAGCGAACAACTAAAGGCTGTCCAGAGATAGGCTGACCTTCTACACGTTGATGATAAGCACTGACTGGACTAAGGTGAACTCTTACGGAGTTGGTCTTGAGACCAGACTCTGACAAGTGTAGAAGGTATTCAAGCAGAGTCTGTGTAGGACAAGAAAAAGGATCTAGGGGCCTTGCTGTCAGACCAGACGGCAAAACCTCCATTTAAAAAAATAATACTTTTTCGTGGAATCTTTCCTGCAAGCAAGCAAGACTCGGGAGACACCCTCTGAAAGGCCTAAAGAGGCAACTTCTAAGCTCTCAACATCCAGGCCGTAAGAGCCAGAGACTGGAGGTTGGGATGTAGAAGCAACCCCTCGTTCTGGGTGATGAGGGTCGGAAAACACTCCAATCTCCACGGTTCTTCAGAGGACAACTCCACAGAAGAAGAGGAAACCAGATCTGACGGGGCCAGAAAGGTGCTATCAGAATCATGGTTCCACGGTCTTGCCTGAGTTTCAGCAGAGTTTTCCCTACTAGCGGTATGGGAGGATACGCATACAGAAGGCCTGTCCCCCAATGTAGGAGAAAAGCATCTCTGTCGTGGGCCTGGAGTCTGGAACAGAACTGAGGGACTTTGTGATTGGTGTGAGTGGCAAAAAGATCCACCGAGGAGGTGCCCCCACGCTCGGAAGATCTTGCGGGACAACGTCCATGGTTTAGTAACCACTACATGAGGTTGCATTATCCTGCTCAGTCTGTCGGCCAGACTGTTTACACCTGCCAGATACATGGCCTGGAAAAACATGCCATGGCTGTGAGCCCAAAGCCACATCATGACTGCTTCTTGACACAGAGGGCGAGATCCGTGCCCCCCTGCTTGTTGGTGTAATACATAGCAACCTGATTGTCTGTCTGAATTAGAATGACTTGACTGGACAGCCGATCTCTGAAAGCCTTGAGAGCGTTCCAGATCGTTCGTAATTCCAGGAAGTTGATCTGAAAATCCTTGTCCTGAAAAGACCAAGCTCTCTGATCGAATGGTCCACCACTGAAGGGATCTGCAAAACTCAGTGGAGAGATGGATCACATCCTCTAGATCCCCCGTGGCCTGACACCACTGAGAAGCTAGGGTCCACTGAGCTGATCTCATATGTAGGCGTGCCATGGGAGTAACATGAACTGTGGAAGCCATATGTCCTAAGAGTCAACATCTGCTGAGCTGTGATCTGTTGAGACGCTCGAGCTATGGACACGAGGGCCAGGAGATTGTCTGCCCTTGCCTGGGGAAGATAAGCTCGAGATGTCCGAGTGTCCAACAGTGCTCCGATGAACTCTTAATTTCTGAACCGGGACAAGATGGGACTTTGGATAATTTATTACAAACCCCAATAGCTCCAGCAGTTGAATAGTCATCTGCATGGACCCTAGTACCCAGGCCTCCGAAGTGTTCTTCACCAGCCAATCGTCGAGATAAGGGAACACATGCACTCCCAGTCTGCGTAGCGATGCTGCAACAACTGCCAAGCACTTTGTGAAGACCCTGGGCGCAGAAGCTAGGCAAAAGGGCAGTATACAGTACTGAAAGTGCTGAGTTCCCAGTCGAAATCGAAGGTACTTACTGTGAGTTGGGAGCACCGAGATGCGAGTATAGGCATCCTTTAAGTCCAGAGAGCATAGCCAATCGTTTTCCTGAATCATGGGAAGAAGGGTGCCCAGGGAAACCATCCTGAACTTTTCTCGGACTAGGAATTTGTTCAGGGCCCTTAGATCTAGGATGGAACGCATCCCCCGTTTTCTTTTGCACAAGGAAGTACCTGGAATAGAATCCTAGCCCTCCTTCCCCTGGAGGAACGGGTTCAACCGCATTGGCCTTTAGAAGGGCGGAAAGTTCCTTTGCAAGTACCTGCTTGTGCTGGGAGCTGAAGGACTAAGCTCCCGGTGGGCAATTTGGAGGCTTGGATACCAGATTGAGGGTGTATCCTAACCGGACTATTTGAAGAACCCACCTGTCAGAGGTTATAAGAGGCCACCTTTGGTGAAAAAATATCAACCTCTCCCCGACAGGCAAGTCGCCCGGTAAGAACACTTTTACTGCGGCTATGTTGCACTGGAACCAGTCAAAAGCCCGTCCCTTGCTTTTGCTGGGGAGCCCTAGGGGCCTTTGGCGCACAGCGTTGACGAGAACAAGCATGCTGGGGTTGAGCCTGAACCGGCTACCGAGAGGCAGGAGTGTACCTATGCCTATTATAGGAATAGGGAGCACTCCTCCTCCCTCCAAAAAACCTCCTGGATGAGGAGGCAGTAGCAGAAAACATCCGGCGGGAGACAGAATCCATGGCATCATGATGCTTTTTCATCTGATCAACCATATTATCTACTTTTTCTCCAAAGAGATTATCCCCCCGGCAAGGAACATCCGCCAATCGCTGCTGGGTCTTCTGATCCAGGTCAAAGACACGCAGCCATGAGAGTCTGCGCATCACTATACCTTGAGCAGCTACTTGGGATGCTACATCAAAAGTGTCATAAGACCCCCTGGCCAGGAATTTGCGACACGCCTTCTGCTGCCTGACCACCTGGTGAAAAGGTTCAGCAAGCTCCACAGGAAGTGCTTCAACTAAACTGGACAGTTGCCTCACCGAGTTCCACAAGTGAATGCTCGTGTAGATCTTGGCGGCGAGCATTGCGGCCTGATACGTACGCCTCCCAAAAAATCCAAGGTCCTAGACTCTCTGCCTGGGGGCCCCGAGGCATAGTCTCTAGTACTCTTTGCTCTTCTGACAGCAGAGTCCACCCCCCATGGAATTGTGAGGAAGTTGGGCCTTCACCATTACAGGCTCTCCATGGACTCTGTACTGGGACTCAGACTTCTTGGGGACCACTGGATTAGAAAGAGGGCAAGACCAATTCCGCATCAACACTTCCCTGAGTGTATTGTGCAGGGGGACCGTTGCAACCTCTGCAGGTGGAGAATGATAATCCAGGACCTCGAGCATCTCAGCCCTGGGCTCATCCACAAATCCACAACCTCCATAGGAAGTGGAATGTCCCTAGACATTTCTCGCACAAAGGATGAGAAGGTAAGACTCTCAAGTGGGGACATCCTAACTTCAATCGGCAGAATAGGATCAGAAGGAAGCCTACAGGACTCTTCCTCCGAAAAGTACCTGGGGTCTTCCTCCTCTTCCAACGAACGCTCCTGTTTGGTATCAGACAGAAGCTCCCTAAGAGCAGGCCAAAACCGAGCCTGTCTCGACGTCAAGGATCGACAACCTCATGGGGGGTGTCGAGAAGTCGACTCCTGCCTGGACTCCGGCGAAGCTTTCTCCACCGACGTTGAGGGGGAGTCGACCCGGGCGGCAAGCGGCACCGAGGGCAGAGACCTCCTCACAAGTGATGGCCCAGATGCCGTCTCTACAGTCAGTACGGGAGGCGCAAGCACCCCCGACACCCGGGCCGACTGATGAAGCAACCCTTCCAGAAGCTCTGGAAGAAAAGCCCGGATGCGTTCGTCGAGAGCTGCCATCAGAAAAGGCTGTGGGGCCGTGCAGGAGTCGGTGCCAGAATCTGAGGGGGCTCGAGAGCCGGTACCAGGCTGCCAGATGATCGACGCATCAGCAACTCCTGAATGGAGGGTGAGCGATCCTCCTGGCGCCGACGCTTCTCAGGTGCCGAATCTCTTGGCTCCCCGGAGCTCTCGGTACCGTGCCTGGAAGGAGATCGATGACTATGCTTCTTAGCCTTCGCTCGATGCCCGTCATCGACACTCCTCAGTACCGAAGAGGAAGACGTGGAATCCTCACACCTCCTCAGGGCCGGGTTCGACAAAGGTTGGTCCCAGGGGGCCTGCATAGCAGTAGGCCTCGAGATGAGTGGAGACCCACTCGATGCCTCACTGCTCCGAGCTCGATGCAGTCTCTCGACAGCCATTACCTGCACTCTCGACGTTGCTGCCTCCCTCGACATTGACACTGATGTCGAAGCCGATGCCCTCGGTACTGAGGTTGAAGTCGACGTCGAAGGACCGGACCGCTCAGGAAAAGGTTTCCCATGCTGAGCCTCTCGAGCCACTTGGGTCCGCTTCTTCATCAACTCACACAGCTTACAAGAAGCTGGTCGGGCCCAAGACACTGAAGACACCACGCGTGAGGGTCAGTGCTCGAGATGGTCTGGTTGCAGCGAGTACAACGCTTGAAGCCGCTGGGAGTCTTTGATGACATGGGCGGAAAAATAGCGTCGGCGAAATCAAAAGGCTCAATGGTGCCAATGAAAAAGGCACAAAAAGAGGGAAAAAGACCCAGCCGAGCGACCTAAAGGTCGGCCGCGACAAAAAATAAGGAAACTTAAAAGATGAGAAAAACTAAGAAAGTCGATAGGAAAAACGGAATTTTTAAAAAATACATATTTAATGAAATAAGTAGGAAGGAACAAAATAAAGAAGAAAAAAGCAGCGATAAACACTGAAGACCGTCTCCTGAGCAAAATCAGCACAGTTGTGAATAACCCGACTGTACAGAAGCACGGAAAGAAACTGGTCTCTGCACGTTCGCATCGTGGGAAGCCGCCCACGCATGCACGGTGGGTTGGCCTGCGCGACAGAACGTTCTGGAAGGTTTTGAGCTTTGAAGTTTTCTTCCGTTTTCTGGGCCGTCGCGGATGACACCCACATGTAAGAATATTAGTGCCTGCTTGTCCTCGGAGAAATGGAAGTTACATCTGAAACTGGTCAGATCTTCAAATCACAACCCCAAATCACTGCAAATGAGCAGCTGATACTGGAGTAGTTGTCAACAGATCCATAGTTCAGCCTTGCTTACAAAACAATCTGCATGTGAGAGTTGTCAGAAGAAAACCTTTTCAACAATCTCATCATAAAAGATGAATTGTAGTATGTAAAACTTGAAAAATCTGAAACTATTTAGAACAAAATGCTTTGGACTGATGAAATGAAAGTTAAAACAGTTCAGCCACAAACCACATAATATACATTTCGTCAAAAACGGGAAAAGCTGCAGAAGAACAATACATCTGCCAACCATTCGGCAAGGGGATAGATCTATTAGACTTTGGGGCTGTGTGGTAGCCAGTGGTATAGGTAATATTTTGTGAGAGGAAGAAGAATGGATTCCACTAAATATCCGAGCAGCTTATGTCCCATAGTCAGTGAAGAAATATAAGCTAAAAAAGAGATTGGATATTTCAGCAAGGCAACGTTTGAAAGCTGTTATTTCTGCCAAAGGAGGTGTTACAAATAACTGACTGAAAAGATGCACAAACTTGAACGCACCTTATTTACCAATTCCTTGAATACGCAAAAAATATGCAAATATTAATTATGTATTAAAATTTGAAGAAAGATGTTGTGTTTAACTTTGTACTGTGTCACTTCCGATCACATAGGTACATAAGTAATGACATACTTGGAAAGACCAAAAGTCCATCAAGCACAGCATTCTGTTTCCAACAGTGGCCAATCTAGGTTACAAGTACCTAGCAAGATCCCAAAACAGTACAATACATTTCATGCTGCTTATCCTGGAAATAAGCAGTGAATTTTCCCCAAGTCCATTTTAATAATGGTCTATGGATTTTTCCTTTAGGAAGCCATCCAAACCTTTTTAAAATCCCGCTAACTACTTTTACCACATACTCTGGCAACGAATTCCAGAGTTTAATTACACGTTGAGTGAAGAAATTGATTTGTTTTAAATTTACTACTTTGTAGCTTCATTGAGTGCCCCCTAGTCCTAGTATTTTTGGAAAGAGTAAACAAGCGATTCACATCTACCCGTTCCACTCCACACATTATTTTGTAGACTTCTACCATATCTCCCCTTAGCCATCTTTTCTCAAACCTGAAGAGCCATAGCCGCTTTAGCCTTTCCTCATAGGGAAGTCGTCCCATTCCCTTTATCATTTTCATCGCCCTTCTCTGTACCTTTTCTAATTCCACTATATTTTTTTTGAGATGCGGTGACCGGAATTGAACACAATATTCGAGGTGAGATCTCACCATGGTGCAATACAAAGGTATTATAACATCCTCATTTTTGTTTTCCATTGTTTTCCTAATAATACCTAACATTCTATTTGCTTTCTTAACCGTAGCAGCACACTGAGAAGAGGGTTTCAACATATCATCATCGATGACGCCTAGATCCCTTTCCTGTTTGGTGACTCCTAACATGGAACCTTGCATTATGTAGCTATAATTCAGGTTCCTCTTTTCCACATGCATCACTTTGCACTTGCTCACATTAAATGTCATCTGCCATTTGGATGCCCAGTCTCCCAAGGCCCTCTTGTAATTTTTCACAATCCTCTTGCGATTTAACAACGTTGAATAACTTTGTGTCGTCAGCAAATTTAATTACCTCACTAGTTATTCCTATCTCTAGATCATTTATAAATATGTTAAAAAGCAGCGGTCCCAGCACAGACCCCTGGGGAACCTCACTATCTACCCTTCTCCATTGAAAATACTGACCATTTAACCCTACTCCTCTTTTTTTTATCTTTTCACTTAGGGGGTTCACTGAAACATACAATTTAACCAGAAGTGTCTAAAGTTTTGCACACAAATGTATTTTCAGACTCACTTAAGCTTCAAGTTTTCACAACAAGCAGCTGTTACCTGGAAAGTTTTCACAAAGTACTTCTATTGGTGTAGATCGTTTTGTGTCTCCAATTTTCTGATACCTTTCTTTTAGCGTGTCAGCCTAGGATAGAGAAAAAAATATGATTGTTTCAGGTTCAAAACTGCATTTTATAAATTGCATTTGTAACAAGATGCAAAAGAAATACAAATTATTGTAATATACCTTTCAGGCAAACACAGCTATAGCAAATGCTATAGACTACAAAGCCACATGATATCCAAACAAATCCCTTAAAACTTAAAAAAAAACAGATAAAATAATGGGTGCTATTAACTGGACCAGGAACCCATGTGTTAAATAATTTTATTATATTAGAATAAATGGCATTTTAAACCTGAGGCCTGTAAATCGCTAAAATCTGGAACCTCTATTTGGCTGCAAAACACATTTGATTGAGAATGCATTAAGGGGTTGTTTTACTAAGGTGGGACAAAATTTACCACCACCTATTTTGTAGATAGGAAGGGCTCATATGGTATCCATGAGCTAACCAGTTAGCGCACGGTAATGTAATTAGCTCATGGTAATGTAAATTTGCTAACTGGTTAGCAAGAAGCACCTACTCTCTGCCTTAACATGCCCCCTGCAAAAAAAAAAAAAAAGCAGCACACAGTTACCACAGGACGCCTGAGCATGTCCCTCAGTACTTCATTTTTAGTTGCATTAGGTGTGCATTAGCCCCTAACACAGCTTAATAAAAGGACCCCTACATTCCTTCTTGCTGAAATCATCAAGATACCCACGTTTTATAATTATAGAAACACACATACCATTCCAAAATATCCTTTTCTGGGTCTGCTTTTCCTCCTGCTCTTTTACACTCATTTACCATACAGAAATTTTCACAGTTATTAATTGCATCTATGAACTCTGTCAATCGAAAAATGTAGTCACTCATGCAACCCATTACATAAAGGTAAAATAAAACATTTAAGAATAAATACAGAAATCCTGGCAAATATTCCCCACATCTAACCACTCGATTAAAAACATTCCCAAAAGCAGAAGTTCCAAGAAGTTGTAAAAATACCATACCTTTAAGCCCTGCCAAGGAAGGCTGCCTCTTAGAAAATACATGAACATATGACCTAAAGCTTCCAAATCATCTCTTCTACTTTGTTCTGCAATGTGAAAGATAATGTTTTTAAAATAAAAGATATGTTACTCTTATTGTGTCTATATACCCATTTTCAAGAAAATCCCCTAACATCTGTGTTATCACTTTCCAAGTAAGCAATACAACTGTTCCTAATGTGTGTTACGGGAATAACCCATGAGTTTTGCCAGTTAATGTATGTTAAATAGCAAAACAATGTGTTATTTTACTTTAGCACTTGTTAGTGTAAGTCACTGAGGGCTGCAAAATGAGATGGAGAGCATGCAAATGCTTTAAAGCACCTCATTATTATGCAAATTGAATAACAGCTTGCCTTGAACTCCAGAAGCTGAATTATTTGTGGAAAAATAATGCCAGCAACATGCAACCCAATGCTCCTGGGCACAACCTTAAAGAGGCCAGAGCTTTTCCAGATTAAGGGCCAGATGCATCAACCAAACGCTAAAAAATCTAAAACGTTAAAGTCCCTAACGAATTCAAAAAAACGAAGGATGCACCAAAAAAAAAAAAAAAGTCGCACATGTTCGGTGCGGTACTGTAAAGTACAATGCATCAAACCTGTGTAATCTCCGTCGGTAATCGGCCCCTAACGCATGCGCAGAGCAGCCAAGCGGGAGGGGGACCAGTGGAGGGGGGAAATGGCAGAGGGGGCGGGGCACAGGGCGGAGGATGTCGGGAGGCTGGGCTGGGAAAGAGACAGGAAGGGAGGGGGGCCGGGGCAGCCTTAAAAGTTAGTTTGATTTTTATTTTGGTTTTGAAGCGGGGGGGGGGGGGGGGGGAGCGGGGAGCAGCGGCGAATTCGGGCGGGGCGCGGGCAAGGCCGTCCATGAAGGACGCTCCTGATGAGCGTCTTTGCCCCCTCCCGATCCTTTTTTTTTTTTGTTAGTTTCATTTTTATTTTAGGCAGAGGGAAGCGGGGAGCTCACTTTTCTTTTTAAACATGATTTTTATGGTGCAGGGGCCAGCAGGGAGATGACAGCTCAGGCCTTAACGACAGGTCTGAGCTCACGTTAAATTTCTGATGGTAAGTGATTCATTGCTATCGTCGGTATGGTTAGTGCATTCCGAATTGTCAACATTTCAATGGTAGTTTCTCCTTTGCATTCCGGTTTCGTTAGCTGCTAGCTTCATTGGAAAATGGCCTTTGATGCATGCTACGGTTGAAAATTTCTTCGTTAAGGGTCAGTAAAGGGTCGTTAAAAGGTTCGTTAAGGTTTAGTGCATCTGGTCCTAAGTGTCCATCCATCCCGTTCCCCCTCCCCCCAATCCCTGGTGGTTTGGGGCAGGAGGGATCTCAGTCATTCCTGCCCCTGCTGGAACTGGGTTCAAAATAGAGGCAATAATCCCTAGAGGCAGTCTTGCAGTACTCTCACAATACTACCACTAGAAGTGAAGATGTCACTTAACTGCCATACATGGGGATAGGGATCTTCATGAGGGGAGGCACTGTTCATTTTGTAAAGCTCCAGCCCCTTTAATAAGAAGCTGATCACAAGTTGTATTATTCATTTACCATAGGAGTCACTAACCTGTGGTACCAAGTTACTATAATTCACAGACTCCTTTGGTACACTAAGCTACAGTAAAATAACATTAACTGCAGCTTAGTACCTTCCCCCCTTGAAATATATATCCATTGATAGAATAGGACTAAACAGGAGATGCCTTCAAAAACATATGATTATGCTTCTTTCATTATGGAAAAGAATAATTGATTTAATTTTTTCTAACTTCTGCTTACATTGTGATGGTATTGCAGGAGCTACCGTTTCTGAAAAATTCATTCCTCTAATAGTTATGCCTGTAATGACCATAGCGGGACAATTATAATTGTGCATTGATCACGTAATCAAACCAGAAAAACACTTTTCTGTTCGAAAACACGCAAGGATATTCTTGCACTGAAGTGTACAAAATGAATAGCCATTTTCCCCAAAGTGAAATGTCCAACTTTTCAACAAGCAAAACAAGGACTGTCTGGCCACCATTTCACATAAATGGCCACAATGATGTCCCTGCAGAACCAAGAGACAGCACAGTGGTCAGTGCAATATAGTTTGCACAACAGCACCCAAGTACAAATCCCATCTTAACTCCATTTTGCATTGCGAGTCCTCCAGGAACAGAAAAACCCTACTGTACTTAATGGTACACAACTACAATAGCCCCTCAGGCTTGCGGATATCTCAAATTTAGGTACAGTAGGTATTTTGCTGGTATTAGAGGGTCACACTTTCTACCAATAAAAACAGAGTAGGATTTGAATCTGTTGAATCTGGGTCCTGTTGTTTATAGTCCACTGCACTAACCACTAGGATACTCCTGGGACCTGCTTCCTGCTCTGTTGTGTGAAGCTGTTTTAGTGCTTGGTATTCACTGTCACTTTCACTTCTTGGGGGTGAGGAGGTGGGAGAGGGTTAGTATATAAGTTCATAAGTATTGCCATACTGCGACAGACCAAAGGTCCATTAAGCCCAGCATCCTGTTTCCAACAGTGGCCAATCCAGGTCACAAGCACCTGGCAAGTTCCCAAAACAGTACAATACATATTATGCTGCTTATCCTAGAAATAAGAAGTGGATTTTCCCCAAGTCCATTTTAATAATGGCTTATGGACTTTTCCTTAGGAAGCCATCCAAACCTTTTTTTACAACCCGCTAAAATAACTGTTTTAACCACATTCTCTGGCAACGAATTCCAGAGTTTAATTACACGTTGAGTGATGAAAAATTCTCTTACTCATTTTAATTTTACTACTGTGTAGCTTCATTGTATGCCCCCTAGTAGTCCTAGTATTTTTGGAAAAAGTAAACAAGCGCTTCAGGTCTACCTGTTTCACTCCACTCATTATTTTATAGACCTCTATATTATATCTCCCCTCAGCCATCTTTTCTCCAAGCTGAAGAGCCCTAGCCGCTTTAGCCTTTCTTCATAGGGAAGTCGTCTCAACCTCTATCATTTTCGTCGCCCTTCTCTGTATCTTTTCTAATTATGCAAAGTCTTTTTTGAGATGTGGTGACCTGAATTGAACACAATATTTGAGGTGTGGTCGCACCATGGAGCAATACAAAGACATTATAACATCCTCATTTTTGTTTTCCATTCCTTTCCGAATAATACCTAACATTCTATTTGCTTTCTTAGCCGCAGCAGCACACTGAGCAGAAGTTTTCAACATATCATCAACGACACCTAGACCCCTTTCTTGGTCTGTGACTCCGAACGTGGAACTTTGCATGACGTAGCTATAATTCTGGTTCTTCTTTCCCACATGCATCACTTCGCACTTGCTCACATTAAATGTCATCTGCCATTTAGATGCCCAGTCTCCCAGTCTCGTAAGGTCCTCTTGTAATTTTTCACAATCCTCCCGCTATTTAACGACTTTGAATAACTTTGTGTCATCAGCAAATTTAATTACCTCACTAGTTACTCCCATCTCTAGGTCATTTATAAATATGTTAAAAAGCAGCAGTCCCAGATTCTATGTAACCAAATCCAATCAATTTGGTTACATAGAATCTGGTGTCTATCTTAAATGTATATTCATTAGAACTGTGTTTTGAATCTTCAGGGCAAGAAACGTAATTCAATCAATTTGGTTACAAAGCACCTGCTGACTCAGACTGAGAAAGGGCAATTGTATAGAGCTGTGAGGTAAAAGAAAAAACAGAACTCAGTTTACCTGCATCATTATGGTGCTGAAAAACGAAGTACTGTGGTGGAACCAGAGGCAATAAAAGTAGCACAACCCAAGAAACATCCCCCAAACAATGACAGATTGATGAAAAGCAAAAAAATATTACTGCTTGAAGGCTCCATTATCAGAGGCATTAACTTAGGAACACAGTTCAAGGGTTCCGACCTAGAGAAATGCCTTCCAGGATCTTCAGCTACCAGATGTACCGACCAAATACTGAAAGTGATCTGAGAAGAGAGCAAGGCTTCGAATACTGTTGTAATTCACCTGGGGACAAATGACCTGGCCAACAACAGCAAGTTTACAACACAGAGAGCATTCCAGAAGCTTGGGGAGGGACTGAAATCTTTGGTTCAGGCTGTGGCTTTTTCTGAAAAAATTCCCACAGGGTGAAGGGAGAGGAAAGAGTACACAAAACCAGTGGAATTCAATAAGTGGCTTGAGTCTTGGTGTGAAGAAGAAGGTTTTAGATACATAGGAGCATGGGGTAATACGTGGAAAAATAACAGGCTGTACTGTAATGATGGGAACAATGATCCTTGAGGTGAAATTCAGACAGTAAGTTTATAGACATTTAAACTAGAGGGTGGGGGTGACAAAAGGAAACAAAGGAATAAGTTGAAAGGGATGAACTTAGGACCGAAAGTGGTGAACTGGATAGGAAACTGGTTGACCAACAGGTGGCAGAGGTTGGTGGTAAATGGAATCCACTCGGAGAAAAGGAAGGTGAGCAGTGGAGTTCTGCAGGGGTCGATGCTGGGGCCTATTCTGTTTAATATATTTGTGACAGATATTGCTGAAGGGTTGGAAGGAAAGGTTTGCCTTTTTGCAGATGACATGAAGATAGCCAATAGAGTAGATACCCTGGAGGGAGTAGAAACAATTAGAAGGGATCTCCAAAATATGGAATGATTGAGGGTCTAGCAATTAAAATTTAATGCCAAGAAGTGCATTACTTGGGGTGCAGAGTGACGCACTTGGGGTGCAGAAACTCAAAAGAGAGATACCGAATAGGAAGGAAAAGAGATTAGTAAGCTCAGCTCAGGAGAGAGACCTTGGGGTGTTGGTGTCCGTGGATATGAAGGTAAAGAAACAATGTGACAAGGCGACGGCCATGGCCAGAAGGATGCTAGGCTGCATAGAGAGGGGTATAACCAGCAGAATAAAAGATGTGTTGATGTCCCTCTACAAGTCGTTGGTGAGGCTCCACTTGGAGTATTTTCAGTTTTGGAGGCTGTATCTTGCTAAAGATGGAAGCAGTGCAAAGAAAAGCTACAAAAATGGTATGGTATTTGCGTTGCAAAGCGTACGAGCAGAGACTTGCTGACCTGAACATGTATACCTTGGAGCAAAGAAGAAACAAGGGTGACATGATATAGACGTTCAAATATTTGAAAAGTATTAATCCGCAAACAAACCTTTTCTGGAGACGGGAAAGTGGCAGAACTAGAGGACATGAATTAAGGTTGAAGGGGGGCGGACTCAGGAGTAATGTCAGGAAGTATTTTTTCACGGAAAGGGTGGTAGATATGTGGAATGCCCTCCCGCGGGAGGTGGTGAAGATGAAAATGGTAATGGAATTAAAACATGTGTGGGATAAACACAAAGGAATCCTGCTTAAAAGGAATGCATCCACGGAATCTTAGCAGAGATTGGGTGGCAACGCCGGTAATTGGGAAACTAAACCAGTGCTAGGTAGACTTCTACGGTCTATGCCCTGATCGTAAATGAATAGATATGGATGGGCTGGAGTGTAAATTTTATGGGGCTTCAACGTTAGCTTCAGAACTTTTAGTAAAAGAACAGTGCTGGGCAGATTTCTACAGTCTGTGCCCTGAGAATAGCAAGGACAAATCAAACTCAGGTATACATATAAAGTATCACATATCATGTATAATGAGTTTATTTTGTTGGGCAGACTGGATGGACCTTTCAGGTCTTTATCTGCCATCATTTACTATGTTACTATATATTACTATGTTACTTTAGACACTGATACATATGATGAAAAAATGTGGGGTGGGGGGAACTAGCGCCTGTTGGGATGTGATCCTTCCTTTCGTATTATTTGCATTCAGGGAAGTGGCACAGGCGTTGGTAGGGTTCTCAACCTTCAAATTAATGCTTGGGTGACAGCCTAGAAATCTACTGGACCATAGTCAAGGAGGAACGCCCTGTTAGGACTGGGGAAATACTTCAATTGGCCCAAAAAGTACAGTTGCAAGCTTTGGTACACCAGTTCAAGGATGTCTTTTCCTCCCTTCCAGGACACAGTCATGTTGGAACCCATTGGGTTATAACCCAACTGGGTCAAATATAATTAGACAGAGGCCGTACTGTCTACCTAGAGCTAAGCAAGAAGCAGTAGAACGGGAAGTAGAGGAAATGCGCCGGTTAGGGGTAATTGAGGAGTCCAGTAGTGAGTGAGCCAGCCCTATTGTATTAGTACCGAAACCCGACGGAAGTACCCAGTTCTGTGTTTGTTTTAGGGAAATAAATAGGATTTCATGTTTTGATTTTTACCCAATGCCCAGAATAGACAATTTGATCGAACAGTTGTGTTGGGGGGGGGGGGGGGGGGCCGTATTTGTCGACCCTGGACCTCTCAAAGGGTTACTGGTAGATCCCATTAAAGAAGGGCTCCGGGAAAAAGACAGCATTTGTGACCCATCAGGGCTTATATCAACTCATAGTGCTACTATTTAGATTCCATGGGGCCCCAGCCATGTTTTAAAAGGTGGTGAATACCATACTGAAACCCCACCAGGCATATGCCAGGGCCTATTTAGATGACGTACTAGTAGTCTCAGTCATATGGGATGAGCATTTGACCCATTTAGGAGTGGTTTGTGAGGCCCTAAGACAGGCTGGTCTTACAGCTAATCCAAAAAAGTGTGCCCTGGGACAATCAGAGGTACAGTACCTCAGTCACTATGTGGGGAGGGAGGAAAGTAAAACCCATGGCTGCTAAGGTGGAAGCTATTCAGGAAGTCCCCGTAACCAAGACTAAGAAACAACTGAGGGCTTTCTTAGGCTTAGCGAGGTACTATAGAAAATTTATACCCCATTTTGCAGAACTAGCTGCAGATTTGACCAGCATGCTGCGAAATTCACAGCCAAACCAAGCTAAAACGGGATAGAGTGGCTGACCAGGCTTTTGTTCATCTAAAAGAAGCCTTATGTAAAGATCCTGTTCTACAGAATGTGGATTTTAGCAAGGAATTTATTCTGTAAATGGATGCCTCAGGTTTGGACTTATGGGCAGTATTAAGGCAGAGAGTAGGAGAAGAAGAACGCCCAGTATTCTACCCTAATAGAAAGCTAACTGAAGTCAAACACCACTATGCCACTACTGAAAAGGAGTAGTTGGCAGTAAAGTGGGCAGAGGACTCCCTCAGGTACTGTTAGAAAGACATTTTGTACTGTTGACCGACCATGCCTCTTTGAAATGGCTAGGTCAGATGAAAACAATAACACAAGGTTTACCTGATGGTATCTGGCATTACAGGCATGCCATTTTTGAGGTTTAGCATAGAGCAGGAAAGGCCCACCCTAATGCAGATTTTCTGTCCCAGGAGGGTGCAGCTGCTGATCAGGGGAGGGAGGAAAAGATTGAGTGCAGGCAGTTCCCGCTTGAAAAGGGGGGGAGGTATGTCCCATGACTAGGAAAGAGGTCTCCCCAAGAAAAGATGGGATCAGGATCCTACTGTAAGACTACTTGGGTCTAGTCCCCACTATTACATTTAGGGGGAGTCCCGGAACCTTGCTCGGGGTGGTTGTAGTGGGGTAAAGGAGATTACATGGGAGGTGGCAAGGGTAGGGCTAACCCTATGGAGAATAGCTGAATGACTCCTGGGAGGGGAATAGGTTTAAAGCTGAACAGTTGAGTTGGAAGAGACTGGACTCATTTGCATGAGATTTTCTTGGACGAATTATCTGAGGAACTTTGAAGATTCACAAAAGACTCTGGGAGTTTCAGAGAAAGAGGCCAGGAGCCGGATAAACTGTTAGGACCCCTGGGGTTTTCTCCAGGCCAGTACCCGTGGAAATTTTAGATTATATCTTCCTCACCCTGAGAGAAAAGGGGGCAGTGAGACAGGACTCTCTGGCAATTGGGAGGGAGTTGTGGATTGAATTCGGCTTGCATTTTCGGCAAGTGTTGCTTGAATTCAGCTTGAACGTCGTACGGTGGAGCTGTGGACACAGTATTCCTCGGCGTACACTTTCAAGTAGGCTGCGCAGGATGATAAAGAGAAAATGCATTTTTCTCTCTTTTACCAGTATTATACTGCTTATAGTAGGGGGTGGGCCAGTCAAGTTTCCACAATGAATATGCATGGGATCTATTTGTCTACAATGAAACCAGTACATGCAAATCAATCCCATGCATAATCATTGTGGAAATCTTACATAAGTACATAAGTAGTGCCATACTGGGAAAGACCAAAGGTCCATCTAGCCCAGCATCCTGTCACCGACAGTGGCCAATCCAGGTCAAGGGCACCTGGCACGCTCCCCAAACGTAAAAACATTCCAGACAAGTTATACCTAAAAATGCGGAATTTTTCCAAGTCCATTTAATAGCGGTCTATGGACTTGTCCTTTAGGAATCTATCTAACCCCTTTTTAAACTCCGTCAAGCTAACCGCCCGTACCACGTTCTCCGGCAACGAATTCCAGAGTCTAATTACACGTTGGGTGAAGAAAAATTTTCTCCGATTCGTTTTAAATTTACCACACTGTAGCTTCAACTCATGCCCTCTAGTCCTATTATTTTTGGATAGCGTGAACAGTCGCTTCACATCCACCCAATCCATTCCACTCATTATTTTATACACTTCTATCATATCTCCCCTCAGCCGTCTCTTCTCCAAGCTGAAAAGCCCTAGCCTTCTCAGCCTCTCTTCATAGGAAAGTCGTCCCATCCCCACTATCATTTTCGTCGCCCTTCGCTGTACCTTTTCCAATTCTACTATATCTTTTTTGAGATACGGAGACCAGTACTGAACACAATACTCCAGGTGCGGTCGCACCATGGAGCGATACAACGGAATTATAACATCCGCACACCTGGACTCCATACCCTTCCTAATAACACCCAACATTCTATTCGCTTTCCTAGCCGCAGCAGCACACTGAGCAGAAGGTTTCAGCGTATCATCGACGACGACGCCCAGATCCCTATCTTGATCCGTAACTCCTAACGCGGAACCTTGCAAGACGTAGCTATAATTCGGGTTCCTCTTACCCACATGCATCACTTTGCACTTGTCAACATTGAACTTCATCTGCCACTTGCACGCCCATTCTCCCAGTCTCGCAAGGTCCTCCTGTAATCGTTCACATTCCTCCTGCGACTTGACGACCCTGAATAATTTTGTGTCATCGGCGAATTTAATTACCTAAATGGGTTGTGACCCTCGAGAACTGTGGTTGCTCACTACTGGCTTTGACTGTGGTTGCAAGGTGTGTGTCTCCATTTCAGTTTCTGTCTGCATGTTTTTTGTGGCTCCTTTTGGGTTTACCATGGGTTTACCATGGGTTCTCCATGTGACTGATGTGAAGGATTCTGTTAATGCAGGGGTGGGCCACCTTGGTCCTCGAGGGCTAAAACCCATTCTGGTTTTCAGGATTTCCCCATTGTAAACAAATAGATTTCATGCATATTTATTGGGGAAATCCTGAAAACTTAACTGGGTTGCCACCCTCAGACCAAGGCTGCCCACCCCTGTGTTAGTGTGTAGCATTTGTGTATGAAACAGTCCAGCTTGTTCTAGTTCCCAGTAGTAGGTATAATGGAGTTCTAAGGCCCAGTGTAATGTTTACAGCATTATCTTTCATAGGTGGGTTAGGGCTGTTAGGATTGTTAAGTTTGATGTATATGTTTTGAGTGTCTTTTTGCATGCTTTTTGTGTTATTTTGCAAAGTGTTTGTCCCTATTTGAAAGCAGGCCCTAGACACCAAAAATAAAAATGCAGAAGACCAACCACTCGGGTTTTCAGGTTATCCATAATGCATATGCTTGAATAGATTTGCATACCATGGAGGAAGTGCATGCAAATCTCGTGCATATGCATTATGGATATCCTGAAAAACAGACTACGTTGAGGACATGCAGCACTCACCTCACTAGTTCTGGGAAAGTAGTATGGCAGCCCTGGGGGGAGGGGGAAGCAGTTAAACATTTGGTGGGGAGAAAGGGGAGACCAGGAAAAGTGATTACTGGGAAGGAAGCTTGAAGAAAGAAATAAATTTGGTCTGTGGTATGGTCCTACAAATGCATGTTTGTCCAGAGCCCAATATTGTATTAATACAGCCCTGGTTTCTTTCATCTTCCAGGGTTTTTATAATCTGTCATCTTGGGCTTTCTTTTCAGTTATTTTTTGGGCAGATAATTTTATCTACATTTCTCTAGCTTATTGTTGGGGTACTGTCTTTTTGCACTCAGCTCAAGTCATAGTAATACAGGCAAATCATCTGACAACACAATTAGTTACAAATGTCCCACAGAACCCACTTTCTTAGCTCACAACTTAGAGGTAATTCTATAAGGGACTTCAGCATGTAGAATGGGTTTTATATAGTCAAATAATTTTATACAATATTCAAACAGAAATTCTCAGGGATGGAGTGCCCACCTGTCTTGTTATAGAATTATCTTCTTGCTGCATATGGCACACAGATTATAGAATTTGTGACACTCCTTGGGTGTACACCTGTTTTTGTTAGGAATGGGGAGGGGAGGTAGGGGACTATGGAAACACTTGTTTGGTCATTTGTTATGGCGACATTAGCCTTTCTTGCAGTGTCTGGTTTTAAATTTCTATTTAATCAAGTTTTTGATATGGTTTTCATGTTTATATTCAGCGGAATAATGGGGAGGTTTCGCTAGGAAGGCGGTTATGCACGGACATTTTATTGCATTGCGGGCCCATGAGCATAAGGAACGATTTCTTGCAGATCTATTGCAGAAAAGCTTGGCAATGAGGAAAACCTACTTCGCCAACAAGGCCCTCAGCCTCGACCGCACTCAATAGACCAGGCGCACAAGCTTCGACAAGAGTTACACGAATTGCAGCTGGCTGATATATCTGAACAAGTTCACCGGGTTTGCCAGCTGCACTTCGAGTTTGGCAATAAGGCTAGTAGACTCTCGGCTCATAAGCTTAAGCAACAGGAGGGCAGAGCAAAGTCTCTAGCCTTAGAAATGTTAGTGGTGAGGTACACTCCGACCCTGTCAAACTGCAATCCCTATTTTGGAAGTTCTACGACACACTCTATACGCCAAATATCCATCCCTCTGGAGATTCTATGTCTACCTATTTAGACCAGGTCACTCTACCCAGGTTATCAGAGGAAGCCAAACAAATGCTTTCTAGGCCCAATTAAATGGATGAGATTCACCAGGTGAGTTGCACACTACCCACTAGTAAGGCTCCAGGCCCCGATGGACTTACTAACAAATTCTACAAGCTATTTGGTAAATATTTGGCCCTGTTACTCCTATGGGTGTTCAACTCTATTGATGAGGGTCAACCACTGCCTGGGACGTGGAACTTAGCTACTATAACGGTCTTACCTAAACCTAGTAAAGACCCTCAATTATGTAATCCTATCAGCCTATTTCCCTTTTGGGGGTTGATTACTACTACTACTACTTAACATTTCTAGAGCGCTACTAGGGTTACGCAGCGCTGTACAAAATAAACAAAAGGACGGTCCCTGCTCAAAGGAGCTTACAATCTAAAGAACGAAATGTCAAGTTGGGGCAGTCTAGATTTCTTGGGTAGAAGTGTAGAGGTTAGGTGCCGAAGGCGACCTTGAAGAGGTGAGATTATAAAATCTTCACTAAGATCTTAGCCTCTCGCTTGCAGCGTTATCTCCCACTCTTGATTCACGAGGACCAGGCTGGCTTTATTCAAGGGTGCCAGACTTTTGATAATATACGTAGAGCTCTTCATCTTGTGTACCATGCTCAGGCTAAGGGGACCCCCTCTGTGCCTATTACTTGACACTGAAAAGGCATTGACAGGGTACATTAGCCATTCTTATTTGGTGTCCTGGATAGGGCTAGCATTACTGGGCATTTTTCTAATTGGCTTCACCTCATCTATATAAGTACATAAGTACATAAGTAATGCCATACTGGGAAAAGACCAAGGGTCCATCGAGCCCAGCATCCTGTCCACGACAGCGGCCAATCCAGGCCAAGGGCACCTGGCAAGCTTCCCAAACGTACAAACATTCTATACATGTTATTCCTGGAATTTTGGATTTTTCCAAGTCCGTTTAGTAGCGGTTTATGGACTTGTCATTTAGGAAACCGTCCAACCCCTTTTTAAACTCTGCTAAACTAACCGCCTTCACCACTTTCTCCGGCAACGAATTCCAGAGTTTAATTACACGTTGGGTGAAGAAAAATTTTCTCCGATTTGTTTTAAATTTACTACACTGTAGTTTCATCGAATGCCCCCTAGTCCTAGTATTTTTGGAAAGCGTGAACAGAAGCTTCACATCCACCTGTTCCACTCCACTCATTATTTTATATCTCTATCATGTCTCCCCTCAGCCGTCTCTTCTCCAAGCTGTATAGCCCTAGCCTCCTTAGTCTTTCTTCATAGGGAAGTCGTCCCATCCCCGCTATCATTTTAGTCGCCCTTTGCTGCACCTTTTCCAATTCTACTATATCTTTCTTGAGATGCGGCGACCAGAATTGAACACAATACTCAAGGTGCGGTCGCACCATGGAGCGATACAACGGCATTATAACATCCTCACACCTGTTTTCCATACCTTTCCTAATAATACCCAGCATTCTATTCGCTTTCTTAGCCGCAGCAGCACACTGAGCAGAAGGTTTCAGTGTGTTATCGACGACGACACCCAGATCCCTTTCTTGGTCCGTAACTCCTAACGTGGAACCTTGCATGACGTAGCTATAATTCGGATTCTTTTTTCCCACATGCATCACCTTGCACTTGCTCACATTAAACATCATCTGCCATTTAGCCGCCCAGTCTCCCAGTCTCGTAAGGTCCTCTTGTAATTTTTCACAATCCTGTCGTGATTTAACGACTTTGAATAACTTTGTGTCATCAGCAAATTTAATTACCTCGCTAGTTACTCCCATCTCTAAATCATTTATAAATATATTAAAAAGCAGCGGTCCTAGCACGGACCCCTGAGGAACCCCACTAACTACCCTTCTCCATTGTGAATACTGCCCATTTAACCCCACTCTCTGTTTCCTATCCTTCAACCAGTTTTTAATCCACAATAGGACATTTCCTCCTATCCCATGACCCTCCAATTTCCTCTGTAGCCTTTCATGAGGTACCTTGTCAAACGCCTTTTGAAAATCCAGATACACAATATCAACCGACTCCCCTTTGTCCACTCCTTCAAAGAATTGAAGTAAATTGGTCAGGCAAGATTTCCCCACACAAAAGCCATGCTGACTTGGTCTCAGTAATCCATGTCCTCGGATGTGCTCTGTAATTTTGTTTTTAATAATAGCCTCTACCATTTTCCCAGGCACCGACGTCAGACTCACCGGTCTATAATTTCCCGGATCTCCCCTGGAGCCTTTTTTATAAATGGGCGTTACATTGGCCACCCTCCAATCTTCCGGTACCACGCTCGATTTTAAGGATAAGTTGCATATCACTAGCAGTAGCTCCGCAAGCTCGTTTTTCAGTTCTATCAGTACTCTAGGATGAATACCATCCGGTCCAGGAGATTTGCTACTCTTCAGTTTGCCAAACTGCCCCATTACGTCCTCCAGGTTTACCGTGAAGTCAGTAAGTTTCTCCAACTCGTCCGCTTGAAATACCATTTCCGACACCGGTATCCCACCCAAATCTTCCTCGGTGAAGACTGAAGCAAAGAATTCATTCAGTCTCTCCGCTACGTCTTTGTCTTCCTTGATCGCCCCTTTTACCCCTCGGTCATCCAGCGGCCCAACCGATTCTTTTGCCAGCTTCCTGCTTTTAATATACCGAAAAAAATTTTTACTATGTTTTTTTGCCTCTAATGCTATCTTTTTTTCATACTCCCTCTTGGCCTTCTTAATCTGCGCCTTGCATTTGCTTTGACACTCCTTATGCTGTTTCTTGTTATTTTCAGACGGTTCCTTCTTCCATTTTCTGAAGGCATTTCTTTTAGCCCTAATAGCTTCCTTCACCTCACTTTTCAACCAGACCGGGTGTCTTTTGGACTTCCGTCTTTCTTTTCTAATTTGCGGAATATGTATGACCTGGGCCTCCAGGAGGGTATTTTTGAACAGCGTCCACGCCTGTTGTACAGTTTTTACTCTCTCAGTTGCCCCCCTAAGTTTTTTTTTTACCGTTCTTCTCATTTTATCATAGTCTCCTTTTTTAAAGTTAAACGCTAACGTATTTGACTTTCTGTGTACAGTTACTTCAAGGTCGATGTCAAAACTGATCATATTATGGTCACTGTTATCAAGCGGCCCCAGTACCATAACGTCCCTCACCAGATCATGCGCTCCACTAAGGACCAAGTCTAGAATTTTTCTCTCTCTCGTCGGCTCCTACACAGTTGCTCCATAAAGCTGTCCTTGATTTCATCAAGGAATTGTATCTCTGTAGCGTGTCCCGATGTTACATTTACCCAGTCTATATTTGGATAATTGAAGTCACCCATTATTATCACATTGCCCATTTTGTTCGCGTCTCTGATTTCTTTTATCATTTCTGTGTCTACCTGCTCATCCTGGCGAGGCGGACGGTAGTACACTCCTATCACCATTTTTTTCCCTTTTATACATGGAATTTCAACCCACAGTGATTCAAAGGTGTGATTTGTGTTCTGCTGAATTTGTAATCTGAGTCAAGGCTCTCGTTAATATACAATGCTACCCCTCCACCAGTCCGGTCTACCCTATCATTACGATATACTTTGTACCCCGGTATGACAGTGTCCCACTGGTTATCCTCTTTCCACCAGGTCTCAGTAATGCCTATTATATCCAATTTTTCATTTAGTGCAATATATTCCAACTCTCCCATCTTATTTCTTAGACTCCTAGCATTTGCATATAGACATTTCAGAGTATGTTTGTTGTTCTTATTTGCATGATGCTTAGTACCTGACACTATTGATTTGACATCTTTTGTCTGATCTTTAGTTGTATTTAAGGGCACCTGGCCTACCACGGTCTGTTGTGTAACCTCACTATCCAGAAACCCTATCTTCCCTGTTTGTGAGGTATCTTTGCAAGATACCTTTTCCCGAACCATGCGCTTTTGAGCGACTGTCGGCCTTCCCCCCATTTCTAGTTTAAAAGCTGCTCTATCTCCTTTTTAAATGCCGACGCCAGCAGCCTGGTCCCACCCTGGTTAAGGTGGAGCCCATCCTTTCGGAATATGGCTCCTTGCACCTCCTGCCGGATTAATGACCAGTGATCTCTTTCATTTTCCTTTTCGGGGCACGTGACAGGGTTGTGCCCTGTCTTCCCTTGTCTTTGCACTGGATATTAAAGGCCCACAATATGGCGTGGTCGAGTCTCGGGTTCTCCTATTTGATAATGATATACTCCTAACATTAGTGGAGCCAAATATTTCTTTTCCAGCGGTGTCCTCCATCTTACAAGAATATGGCCAGGTTTTGGGCTTGAAAATCAATATGAATAAGTCAGAGGCTCTGAATATAAATCTTCCTGTTCAACAGATGGCCCTGGCAGTCTCGCTTTCCGTTTAGGTGGGCACCGCGATATATTTGTTATTTGGGGGTCAATCTGACACGTCATTTGGATGATGTCTATGAGGTTAATTTCCCAGCTAAGGTTTGTGAGCTATTTTTTTAGAATTGGACCGCTGGGAAGGTTTGACAATCTCCTAGTTGGGGCGCATTAATGCGGTCAAAATGATCTTGCTCCCAAAAATATTGTATTTGTTTATGGAACTTCCCATTTCTTTACCTGAGAAATTCCTTCAGGGCTTACAGCGAAAAGTTTTTTTTCATTCATTTGGAAGAGAAGGCTTCCACAGGTGCGTCATGAGGTGATGTACCAATTGCGGGTGGAAGGACAGATGGGAGTTCCGTCCTTTCTTACATATCATCAGGCGGCATATCTTAGAAATTTAGCGGATTGGCTTCAAGGCATGGAAATCTCTTTAGCAAAAACGTATAGATCCTTATCCACTGACAGCAGTACCCTGGTTGCCCAGTCGGCTTTTGAGGAAGGTCATTCGGGGCCCCCCCTTTGCTTCAATGGCCTTTCCTCACATGGAGCAGGATTCATGAAAAATGTTTTCCAGCTCATATATATTTGCTACATATGTTTATTCGTTTTGCTCCACACTTTGTTCCAGGGACGCTGGACTCTTGCTATCGCTCGTGGGAAGGCTTGGGTCTGTGTGAGCTTGGGTAAGTATGGGAGGAGGGGGAATTACTTTCCTTTGATGTTGTGCAGGAGAAGTACAGTCTGCCTACCTCCAGTGCTTTCCAATATTGTCAACTACGAGATTTCATCTTACGACGGGCAAAGGGGAAACTGGGTTTGGTAGAGACACTTCTTGAGCGAGTGGTGATTAGTTGAGGGGGGGGGGGGTGTCTCCAGATTATATTGGGCTCTTCTCTCTTATAAGCCTGTTATGTATTATCTGCTGAAGTGGGAGAAGGCCTTAGGGGTATCTCAGGAATATATACAATGGGAGCGGGTGTTTAAATCTTTACTTAAGGTTATCTATATCTAACACTTTAGTGAAAAATGGCTACAAAATACTCTATTGCTGGTATTACACCCCCCAAGCACCTGGCCAAGATGTTTCATTTGGGGATCAGTTCTGTGCTGGCACCAATGTAGGCTGGATAGGGATATGTTTCATATCTGGTGGGCTTGCCCTCATGCCCAAACATTCTGGATCAATGTTTTGAAATTTGTCTTAAGCTTAACCAAGATTTCTTATCCCATGAAAATGGATTATTGTCTTTTACACTTTAAACCCCTGGGAGTGAAAGCATCCATCATTTAGTTACGCAAGTTTTTGTACCCAGCAGGTTGCTCTAGCGGCGGCATGAAAGCAGCCCACAATTTCTGGTCTTCGGGTGATTTTGCGCAAGTTGGATTACATCCATCTGACGTCTAAATTAACAGCCTTGTGCACAAGATACATACTGTCATCATATTTGGGACCCATATGTACAGTGGTCCGCATACCCTGACTCTTCATTGTTTAGTTCTTAAGCGTAGCGGGGGGGAGAGGGGGATAACTCAGAGGAGAATGTATCTGGGACTTATGTTAGGTTTGATGTTGTCTATCTATTTGGAGATTGTTCTATCGATGCTATTATTATTGTATGATTTTTTTTTTTTTTTTGTTTTTTACAGTAAAATAAAATTTTAAAACAAGGAACATTAGCACAAATTGATCTAATGTCTATATCTGCTTACAGATACCCTTAAAACATCAACGGTAGTAAGGCAAGGTTTCCCATTACAAAAGCCATGTTAACCCTTATTCAACATATATTCACCTATGAGTAATTTATTTTAACAATTTTCAAATTGCAAATTAACAATTTACATATATGTTAGATTTGCTGGTACTTTTCCCGAGAATATATATTTTTTCAACAGTTGTAATTACACGGTTAATCTCAAGGAGGTTTGATAACAAGAGACAGCATGATGCCGTAACATAGTAGATGATGGCAGTGAATGACCGGTACCTTCCATCCAGTCTGCCCAACAAGATAAACTCATTTTGTGCTACTTTATGTGTACACCTGACTGTGATTTGTATCTGCCATTTTCAGGGCACAGACCGTAGAAGTCTGCCCAGCACTAGCCCCACCTCCCACCACCGGCTCTGCCACCCAATCTCCGCTAAGCTTCTGTGGATACATTCCTTCTAAACAGGATTCCTTTATGTTTATCCCACGCATTTTTGAATTCTGTTACCGTTTTCATCTCCACCACCTCCCGCGGGAGAGCATTCCAAGTATCCACCACTCTCTCAGTGAAAAAAATACTTCCTGGCATTTTTCTCGAGTCTGACCCCTTCAATCTCATTTCATGTCCTCTAGTTGTACCGCCTTCCCATCTCCAGAAAAGGTTTGTTTGCGGATTAATACCTTTCAAATATTTGAATGTTTATATCGTATCACCCCTGTTTCTCCTTTCCTCCAGGGTATATATGTTCAGATCAGCAAGTCTCTCCTCATACGTCTTGTAACGCAAATCCCATACCATTCTTGTAGCTTTTCTTTGCACCGCTTCAATTCTTTTTACATCCTTAGCAAGATACGGCTTCCGAAACTGAATACAATACTCCAGGTGGGGCCTCACCAACGACTTATACAGGGAAATCAACACCTCCTTTCTTCTGCAGGTCACACCTCTCTCTATACAGCCTAGCAACCTTCTAGATATGGCCACCGCCTTGTCACACTGTTTCGTCGCCTTCAGATCCTCAGATACTATCACCCCAAAATCCCTCGCCCCGTCTGTACATATCAGACTCTCACCGCCTAACACATGTCTCCCGTAAATTTCTAGTCCCTAAGTGCATCACTTTGCATTTCTTCGCAATGAATTTTAATTGCCAGCCCTTAGACCATTCTTCTAGCTTCTGCAGATCCTTTTTCATGTTTTCCACTACCTCCCGGGTGTCCACTCTGTTACATATCTTAGTATCGTCCGCAAAAAGGCAAACTTTACCTTCTAACCCTTTGGCAATGTCACTCACAAATATATTGAACAAAATCAGCCCCAGCACCAATCCCTGAGGCACTCCACTGCTCACCTTTCTCTCATCCGATCAAATTCCATATACCACCACCCTCTGGCGTCTGTCCGTCAACCACTTCCTAATCCAGTTCACCACTTTGGGTCCTATCTTCAGCCTGTCTAGTTTATTCAAGAGCCTCCTCAAAAGCTTTGCTGAAATCTAAGTAGATTACGTCTATACCATGTCAATGATTCAATTCTCCAGTCACCCAAAGAATTCAATGAGATTCGTTCGGCACGATTTACCTTTGGTAAAACCATATTGTCTCGGATCTTGCAACTTATTGGCTTCCAGGAAATTCACTATCCTTTCCTTCAGCATCGCTTCCATTACTTTTCCAATAACCGAAGTGAGGCTTACCGGTCTGTAGTTTCCAGCTTCTTCCCTATCACCGCTTTTGTGAAGAGGGACCACATCCGCTGTTCTCCACTCCCATGGAACCTCTCCCGTCTCCAAGGAATTATTCAACAATTCTTTAAGAGGACCCACCAGAACCTCTCTGAGCTCCCTCAATATCCTGGGGTGGATCCCGTCCGGTCCCATAGCTTTGTCCACCTTTAGATTTTCAAGTTGTTCATACACACTCCCTTTCCTGCCTGCTGCTTCTTTAAAATGGCTGCCAAGACTTCAAGTGGTGGCCTTACGAGACTTCCATGGAAGACTTGCGAGGCCTCTGCTTGAAATCTCAGCAGCCATTTTTAAAGAAGCAGTGGCAGCGGGCAGGAAAGTGTGGGTTCTTTCCTGCCCCGAAGAGGTCCCTACACCAACAGAGCTGTAAGATAGGCCAGGGGAGGAGACAAGAATCGCTGCTCATGGATGGAAGGGAGAGAAGGAGGCAAGAACCGAAGCTCATGGATGGGAGGGAGAGAAGGGGGCTAGAACTGCACAAGGATGAGAGGGAGAGAAGGGGGCAAGAACCGCTCATGGATGAGAGGGAGAGAAGGGGGCAAGAACCGCTCATGGATGAGAGGGAGAGAAGGGGGCAAGAACCGCTCATGGATGGGAGGGAGAGAAGGGGGCAAGAACCGCTCATGGATGGGAGGGAGAGAAGGGGCAAGAACCGCTCATGGATGGGAGGGAGAGAAGGGGGCTAGAACTGCACAAGGATGAGAGGGAGAGAAGGAGGCAAAAACTGCACATGGATGGGAGGGAGAGAAGGGGGCAAGCTACACATGGATGAAGAGAAGGAAGAGGAGAAGGCGACATGCTGTACATGGCAGGGAGGGGGGAAGGGAAAGGGGGAATGCAGCACATGGATAGAAGGGGATAGAGCGGAGAGGGGGGTCATACTGCTCGTGGATATAAGGGGATGGACAGGAGAGGAGGTCATGCTGCTCATGGATGGGAGGGAAAGGAAAGGGAGAGGGTGAATGGGAAAATGGGGAATGCAGCACATGGATTGAAGGGGATGAGAGAGCGGATCATGCTGTTCATGGATGGGAGGAAAAGGAAAGAAGGACATGCAGCTCATGAATGCTTACTTTTTTGGAAATGTACATATTTTCTTATTTTGTATTTAGCAGAGTACGGAAGAAAACGCATTTCCAGTATTTTCACTGCTTATGGAATCTGCTTTCTTGGAGGGGGGGGGGGTCAAGGTGACTGTGTGGCAGGGTGCAGTGTGGGGCTGGGGCAGCATTTTATTTTTTTGTGTCCTCTTTCATTTGTCTCCGCAAATATGATAACCCTAGTCAAAAGGCTGAAGTCGGTCTCCACCCAGGGAGGTTTCAATTCTATCCAATGTAGCTGCCACCATTTTGGTACACCCAAAACAATGAAATTGATAGGGTGACAAGCTCCGCCTACTGGCTTCAGCCCACAAAATGGGCCAGATAGGCTCATGTCGTTTCCTGTTATCAAACCTCCTTGATTAATCTAGCCTTCTACCTCAGGGCTTCCCAAACTGAGTGGTGATGCTAAATGGGGTTGTGAAACCCACATTTGTGTCAAGACCTGAGCAAGTCCTCCACAGAGACAATATCAGGCCAAGCATCTAGGAGCTTGAGCACTTTCTGTGTGCTTATTTGGTTTGTGTCATTTGGGGTATACTGGAGATGTAACAGTTTATAGAAATCATTTATAATGAAAAAAAAATCACAAGTTATTTTTCTTCTCCTATACTGGTGTAATATTTTCAGTGAAGTTTGTTTATATGTACCATGGCTGGTAAAAGAGGTGTGGCTGCTGTGGCTACCATAGGGGTGGAGCCATATATAATAACCCTGCCCCTAAGGTTACCCATAATGAGTGCTACAACCATTTTTCCTACAATACAAAGCACTGCCAATGGACCCGACACCACACAAGTTTTCTATTTATAATGTATTTTTGAAACAATTCATTATAGACTTGTGTCTTCTGGTGCTTACTTTTTATTTGCTAATTATAATTTTATGTAGACATATTAAATCTACAGTTTTGGGAGTCTCACAATCAGTTCCCATGCCATCTCCCCACACTCCCCCCATCCCCACCCTGTGTTCTTGCTCATTCTATCTTCCAACTTTTGTTCTAACAAATGTTCTCCTGTTCCTGTCCGAGTACGAATGTTAATCCTATGTTGTTCGCACAGCTATGAGAAAAGCACAGGAGTACCAAAACAGTATGACTTACTGGGAACTGTAGGGCAATGATGGAAACAGAAATGGGAGAGCATATGGTGGGGCAGAAGCAACAGCACAGACTGAGCATAAAGTGAGAGAGTAATCAAGTAGGAGATACTAGTGTTTGTATCACACACAATTTTTTTTTCTGTTTCTACACTTAATCAGTGTTTTCTATTCAAACAGAAGCCCTTATTAACCTTATGGTTAGAGCAACAGAGGGAGCCATGTTCTAATCCCACTGCAGCTCCTTTCAATGTTCAGCAAGTCGCTTAACCCTCCATTGCCTTGGGTAGAAATTTAGACTGTAAACCCTCCAAGGACAGGAATTTATCTACTATATATGAATATATGTTGCCTTGAGCTACAACTAAGAGGCGTGAACTAATCCAAAATCCCTTCAGAAAGACACTGCTCAAATTATTTCTTAGCTAGCCTCATCAGAGCTGCACAATTTTGCAAAATTTGTACTGTCTATTCTTCATTTATGAATGATTTCTACTTTTTAGACCATACATACAGATGGATCTATCTACTTATTTCTATAGCGCTACAAGGCATACGCAGCGCTGTCCACCATATACGAAAAGACAGTCCCTGCTCAAAGAGCTTACAATCTAAATAAGACAGGTAAACAAACAGAACAACTAAGAGGCAAGGGAATAAAGAGGTGGGGATAAAAGGACAGGGCAAGTGAGTAGTGGTTAGGAGTTAAAAGCAGCGTCAAAGAGGTGGGCTTTTAGTTTGGACTTGAAAACGGCCAAAGACTGGGCCAGACGTACAGGCTCGGGTATTCCAGGCGTGAGGTGCAGCGAGATAAAAGGAACAGAGTCTGGAATCAGCGGTAGAGGAGAAGGGGACAGATGGATCAGTAAGACAGGCAAGCTGATGCTCAACAGCGCCATTACCCGTTACAAAATGTGCAGAATAAAACAAGTGGAGCCATTAGTGTCTTGTTCTTCCCATATCTTTTTTTTCCCTCCATAAAAACAAAAAAAAAGTGATTCTTAATGTATAAGCCTATAAATACATCTGTAAAATAAGCTAATACAAACATATGCTACAAGTAAGATTTAATATGAACTATGTCATTGTCACATACACATAATACAGATACACAAAACCACCAATCACTTCTCAAATTTTCTGTTTAAATCACCAGTGCTCAATTAAGGCCCTACATGCTACCTCTGGGTCAATCTTTCCTTATTTCCATGTAGAAGATCAGATATGGATGTCCTAAGTTGACAAGTATGGTAATTGGTGTCATGAGAACAGTACACATTCAAGCTCTTACTGGACTGAAATTTCTCAGTTTCATAATACAAGTAAAAGAAAGCAAATATCAAGAGCTGAAAATTAAAACCCAAAAACACTGCATCATAGCATTTAGCACTGCCATGGAGTCTATGACATTTTAAAAACCTACTTTAGAAGAAGCATGCATGCACTGCATCTAGAAAGCTAAATAACTCAAAAACACTCATTTATAATTAACCTCAACACAAACATTTTGAGTATGCTAAACAGGAAGGAATGGATCCTCAGGAGCTTAGCAGGGTTGCCAGGTGGAAAATTTTTTTCCCACCCAAACCAGCCTAAATCCAGCCCAAAACCGGGCCAAACTCAAACCCCGCCCATGACACCCCCACCCCCGCCGTCATCAACCCCGCCCCCGCCGTCATCGGCCCCCGCCCAGAACGTCACTAACCCCGCCCAAAACGTCACTAACCCCCCCCCCCCAAAACATCACTAACCCCGCCCCCGCGGCCAAAAAAACCGCCAAAAAACCACCCAAAATACAAAAAAGAAACCCAAAAAACCGCAACCCGCCGCGGGCAAAAATTTCCCGCGGCGGGTCGCGGAAAACCGCCCACCTGGCAACACTGGAGCTTAGTCAAGATCAGGAGGCGGGGCTGGTGGTTGGGAGGCGGGGCTGGTGGTTGGGAGGCGGAGATAGTGCTGGGCAGACTTATACGGTCTGTGCCCTGAAGAGCACAGGTACAAATCAAAGTAGGGTATACACAAAAAGTAGCACATATGAGTTATCTTGTTGGTCAGACTGGATGGACCGTGCAGGTCTTTTTCTGCAGTCATCTACTATGTTACTATGTTAGGTCAATTCAAAAAAACACTCAAAATACAGCATTATTTTAGACCCTAAGTAAAATTATATCAATTTCAAAAACACACTGAACTACACACGTACCTTTTCCTAGGTGTGTGTTTATACTCATATATCTAGCTGTTCCTGTAAGGCTCTTATGTTCTCGATATGGTATGTGCTTCTTTGTCTCTGGATCTATATATTCTTTTGCCAAGCCAAAATCTATTATATGAATAACTTGCTGGTTTTTGCTTCCTGGTCGTCCTATTAAGAAGTTCTCAGGTTTTACATCTCTGTATATCAAGTTCATCGAATGTACATATTCCATACGAGAAATCTTCAATTAAAAAAAAGAAAAAGAAGACAGTTGAGATTTTAGGAAAGCCACCACAAGAAAATGCGCTAGATGAAAACCAACCATCTCATAGCAAACTATGAGGGTCTTTTACTAAGGCGCACTCAGTTTTTGGCGCGCACTAGAATTGTGGGTGCGCTAAACGTTAGAAACGCCAATGCATTCCTATGGGAATCTCTAACGTTTAGCACGCCCACAATTTTAGTGCGTGCTAAAAACATGAGCGCGCCTTAGTAAAAGACACCCTATGAGCTAAATAAAATTTTTGCTAAAACTTCTGTCTACTATACAACTTATACAAAGAATTCCAGCATCACAGAAAAATACAGAGCCATTCATGAAGTGCTAACATGAAATAAATTTTCTGAGCTGTTGATGCGGTATTTTGCTTTTATCTACAAACCTATATACACAGCTGTATACAAATAACAGCTATGACTTATATCCTTATATCACTTTCAAAATTTTAGTTACAAAATCCAAATCCCATCACAAAACCCTAAAGTAAACCTAGGGTGGGTGAAAGCTAATAGTGGAAAATAAATCTTGTAAACTCCCATTTTTTAGTCCAACTTCAACACTTCAAGGCACAACAAATTTTTAAGAGTAATGCCACGCCTTGCAAAAAGCTAATGGCATGCAAAATTTATGTGCACAATACTTAACAGCTGATGAGGGTGGGAGTATACGAGACACATGTACACAAAGGTTTCAAGGTAACATAGCTCTTGAGCATATGTACAAACAAAAATTGAAAATGAAATCATATTGGCACCTGTTCTTCTGCACCTAAATATGAGCCTTGCAAAAACTGCTTGCACATAGTTTTGTGAAGTTCATATTTACGCGCAGAACAGACAATGATGTGTGCTCTCACTTTTGGTGTTGTCAGGTCACATGTGCACATTTGTTCTAGCTTATCTTACTTGGTAGCTTACAGGGTTCCTTCACATACAGTGCCTAAACAGGCCCAAATCCTTTTTCTGCCTGGTTTTGGTTTCAGCAGAAAGGCTGCACCCATGGTTTCGGCCAAAATGGGAAAATATTTGCTTTGTCCTGTTTGTCACCACCCCTCTCTCTCTCCTTCGAACAGGAGTTGCCTCTCTCCCCACCTACCTGCAGATGCCCTCTGTCAGGATTACAGACACCCTCCTCTGGCCTTTTTTACAATCCCTGGTGGTCTAGAGAAGTAGTCATGGCAGGAGCGATCCCCATTCACTCCTACTCATGATAATTCTGCTCTCAAAATGGCTGCCATAACCTTTTGTGGTAGTGTCGCAGGACTGCCACAAGAGATCATGGTAGCCATTTTGAGAGTAGAACTAAGATGGGCATTGCTTCTGCCCTGACTACACCACTAGACTATCAAGGATTGAAAGGTAGTCTCGGGGTTGGGGGGGGGGGGGGGGGCGAGGAATAGTCTATGCAATTTTTTTTTTAAATTATAATTGTAAGTAATGCAGTTATGAACTTGCATATTAGTTTATATGATAGAGTGCTCCAAATACAAGCTTTTGAAACAAAAGTTTAGCGGGAATTGAAGTCTGTAAATTTGGGATGATAAACTCTATAGTAATTAGCCTCTTTGTGGAAATGACATCAGCTGTAACTCCAAGTGTGAAACAAAGTCAGCCACTGTGGCTTTTAGTTTTAATTAGCTAAAGCTCACGTTTGTGGAAGCTATTTTGCTTGGAGATAAAATACGGTCTTTCATTATTTACATTTTTATATATATTCTGGCTTGGATACTATTTGGGTAATTATAAAACTTCCAGGTTCTTTCACTTGACAAACAGGACTACTAAATCCAGTTGACAAACTCTCTTGGCTCAAAACCTCAACATTTGCCACACTGACTCTCTCCTCAAAGTGCCTTCACCTCCAACTCCCCCTTTCACTTTCTTCACAGACTGACTGAGCACTTTCATGATATGGTTCACAAGATTAACTTTGAATTTTCAGCCAAGTCACCTCCACCTAGCCTAGTGGTTAGTACTGTGGACTTTGGTCCTGGGGGACTGAGTTCAATTCCCACTGCAGCTCCATGTGACTCTGGGCAAGTCACTTAACCCTCCATTGCCCCTGGTACAAAATAAGTACCTGAATACATGTAAACCGCTTTGAATGTAGTTGCAAAAAAAAAAAAAAAAAACCTCAGAAAGGCGGTATATCAAATCCCTTCCCTCAGTCCATCTTCTCGACCCTCCTTCAACCCCTGCCTCCTTTTCTGAAATCACTGAAGAGGAAACAACACATTTTCTTTCCTCCTCAAAACTAACCACTTGTTCCTCTGATCCTATTCTGACCCATCGACTTAGCACTATGTCTTCTGTCATCCCTTCTATCCATTGTATCCTCAATCTTTCACTTTCCACTTCGACTGTTCCTGATGCCTTCAATCATGCCGTAGTTACACCACTCCTCAAAAAAAGCCTTCATTGGACCCTACCTGTCCTTCCAACTATCGCTCTATCTCCCTCCTCCCTTTCCTATCCAAGATACTTGAACGTGCTGTTCACTGCCGTTGTCTTGACTTTTTCTTCTCAAGCTATTCTTGATCCACTTCAATCTGGCTTTCGCTCTCTTCATTCAACTGAAACAGAGCTTGCTAAAGTCTCCAATGACCTATTCCTAGACAGATCCAAACGTCTTCTATCCTCATCCTTCTCGATTTGCTGCTTTTGACACTGTTGATCACTACCTGCTCCTTGATACACTGTCCTCACTTGGATTTCAGGGCTCTGTTCTTTCCTGGTTTTCTTTTTCACTCTCTCATGGCACTTTTAGTGCATACTCTGGTGGATCCTCCTCCAATTCTATCCCACTATTGGTTGGTGTACCTCAGGGCTCTGTCTTGGGACTTCTTCTTTTCTCCATCTATGCTTTATATTGCAGGGATGTGTGTCATTCTTTTCTTTTTGAGCTTGTATTGGGAGTTTGCTTTTCACTAATTTCCGTTTCACATTATGTGGCTGTCACAAGGCCAATACTGGTGGGGGATGGGAGTATCTCAGTAATTCATCCTGCTTGAGCAGTGGTTGTAGATCTTTTATGACTTATCAATTTTTCTAGCTCTGGATTGTAGGTCAGTACAAAAGGGATTCTCTCTGTGGCTTTCTTCTCTTTGTACTGTAGGTTTTCTCTAGGTATTTTAAGGGAAGAAGCAATATTCTTGGAGATTATTTTAGGGTTGTAGAAAAATCAAGAAGGGAGGTTCTGAAGTCAAATTTAGGCTCTTAGGTAGAAAGCTGAAATCCAGAACCTCCAGGGTAGAATTTTGAGAAATGGTCCCTGTTCCACGCGCAGGACCCAAGAGACAGGCAGAGCTCAAGATTCTCAATGTGTGGATGAGAATATGGTGCAGGGAAGAGGGTTATAGATTTAAGAAATGGTCAATATTTTGTGAAAAAGCAGGCCAATTCCAGAAAGATGGGCTCCACCTTAACCAGGGTGCAACCAGGCACAGCAACTTTTAAACTAGAAAATGGGGGAAGACAAAGTCACTCAAAAGCGCATGGCTTAGAAAAAAGAACCTTTAAATGAAATCACCAAAACAGGGAAGACAGGGCATCCCGATAGCTAGGTTCCAATAAAGACCATAGTAGACCAGGTGTCTTTAAATAAAGACCAGACAGATTATAAAGATTACAAACTATCACTGTCAGCTGTTGAGAAACTTGTAAACATGAATAAAAGTTTGAAATGTCTGTATGTAAACGCCAGAAACAAAAGAAACAAAATCCCATTTTGTACTAAATGAAAAGATAGATATAACAGGTATCTCCGAGCCCTAGTGAAAGAAACAAACAACGGGACACCATCATACAAAGGTACAAATTATATCACAGTGACAGGGTGGACAGAATTGGTGGAGGAGTACTATATGTTAAAGAGGGCCTTGAATCAAATAGACTAAAAATTCTGCATGACAACACCTTGGAATCCCCTAGTGACAGAAATTCCATGTATAAAGGGGAAAGGATAATGATTAGTAGGGGAAAGGATAATGATTAGGATTGTACTACTGTTCACCTGGCCAGGATGGACAGATGCAGAAATTTTATCAGAAATTAGGAAAGTGAACAAACTGAGAAAGACAATAACAACGGACATTTCAATTACCCCTATATAGACTGGATAAATGTAACATCAAGGTATGCTAGGAAGGAAAAATTCCTAGATGAAATCAAGGACTGTTTTTTTTTTTTTTTTAATAATTATATTTATATAGTTACAAGTTAAATCACTTGACAAGAAAATAATGCGAATACAAACAATATCTCTTTAGGAAATTAAACACATATAGATTGAAATCCCTTATTAGCATCATAACAGTCCACTATTTGGGAGTCCAAAAATCAAACAAAGGAGATAAAAAGGAAAAAGAAATACAAATCATTCATTAGATCAAGACGTAAGCGTATACAAGCTAGTTATATTATATCCTTAAGAGAGTTATTTCTTATTATGTGATGTTATAAATAAGGACAGTTGCGAAGGGTCAAAATATACATACTTTACAGATTGATATGACACCAAACACTTGCAGGGATATTTTAAATAAAAAGTTGCCCCAAGTTGAAGTGTTTCTTGTTTCATTTGTAGGAATTTCTGTCTACGCTTTTGTGTCTCTCGGGCCAGGTCTGGAAATACTCGAACTAATAATCCTTTAAACATTTTTTCTCTAACTTGAAAAAAGTTTTTTAAGTATCCAGATCTTGTCTGTGAGTAATACAAAAGTCACTATTAAAGTAGATGGTATTACTTGTTCTGAGTCAGATGCTTCTAAAAACTCCGAAACATCTAGGGGGAAATCAAGGACTGTTTTATGGAGCAGCTGGTTCAAGGACCAACAAGAGAAGGAAAACATTTTAGACCTAGTTCTTAGCGGAGCACATAATCTGGTACAGGAAGCAAAAGTGTTGGGGCCACTTAATAAAAGTGATCATAATGATCAGATTTGATGTAGCTGGAGTAAAAATACACAGAGGAAATCCAATACATTAGCATTTAACTTTGGTTTAACTACCACATTCAACATTTTTTGTCCAGTGGTGTGCTTTTGAAGAGCCATCCCACTGCCCTACTCCCACTGGATGTTTGGATTTTATTTCCGTAGAGATTTCTGTGTTCTTCCACCTCTGATGGTTTATTTTTACATTCAATGCTGGTCAGTCAGAGAAACAATCAAATCTCTGTCAACATGGAACATATAATGGGGCTATTTAATAAATTAAAGAGTATTAAACTGCTTGGACCAGATGGTATACATACCGGAGTACTGATAGAACTGTTAAAATGAACTTGTAGAACTATTGTTAGCAATATATAACTTATTTTTAAAAATCAAGCATGGTACCAGAAGATTGGAGGGTGGCCAATGTAATGCCGATTTTTAAAAAGGGTTCCAGAGGTGATCTGTAAAATTATAGACCGGTGAGCCTGACATCAGTACTGGGCAAAATGGCAGAACTATTATAAAGAACAAAATTATAGAGCATATACACAGGTATGGATTAATGAGACAAAGCCAACATTTCCTCATCAATCTACTACATTTCTCTGAAGGGGTGAATAATCCATGGATAAAGGTAAGATGGTTAATATTGTGTATCTGGATTTCCAAAAGGTATTTGACAAAGTACTTCATGAACGACTCCTGATGAAATTAGAGAGTCATGGGATACAAGGTAGCGTCCTATTGTGGATTAAGAACTGGTTATAAGACAGAAAACAGAAAATAGGGTAAAATAGTATTCTCAATGGAGAAGAGTATATAGTTGGGGTTCCCCAGGGGTCTGTGCGGGGACCGCTGCTTTTTAACATATTTATAAATGATCTAGAGATAGGAATAACTAGTGAGGTAATTAAATTTGCTGATAACACAAGTTATTCAAAATTGCTAAATCAAGAGGATTGTGAAAAATTGCAAGAGGACCTTACGAGACTGGGCATTCAAATGGCAGATGTTTAATGTGAGCAAGAACAAAGTGACGCATACAGGAAAGAGGAACCCAAACTATAGCTAAGTGATGAAATGTTCCACACTAGGAGTCACCACCCAGGAAAAAGTGATGTGTCATCACTGATGATATGTTGAAACCCTCTGCTCAGGGTGCAGCAGTGGCTAAGAAAGCAAATAGAATATTAGGAATTATTAGAAAAGGAATGTAAAACAAAACAAATTATGATGACTTTGTACTGCTCCATGATGCAACCGAATCCTGTGTATTATGTGCAACTCTAGTCGCCACATCTCAAAAAAGGCATAGCGGAATTAGAAAAGGTACAGAGAAGGGCAATGGAAATGATAAAGGAGATGGGACAACTTCCAGGCTGAAGAGGCTATGGCTGTTCTGCTTGGAGAACAGATGGCTGAGGGGAGATATGATGGTCTATAAAATACTGAGTGGATTGGAATGGATAGACGTGAATCGTTTCATTACTTTTTCCAAAAATACAAGAACTAGAGGGGATGCAATGAAGCTACTAAGTAGCAAATTTAAAACAAATCAGAGAAAATATTTCTTCACTCAATGTGTAATTAAATTCTGAAATTCATTCAATGTGATAGAAGCAGCTAGTTTAGAAGGGTTTAAAAAAGGTATGGATAATTTCCAAAACAAAAAGTCCATACAGAATTAAGGTGGACTTGGGGAAAATCCACTGCTTATTTCTAGGATAAGCAGCATAAAAACGGTATTTACTCTTTTTGGATCTGCCAGGTACTTGTCACCTGGATTGGCCACCTTGAAAAGGGCCTTGAGGCTGACTACTTCCACGACAAGGTACAGAAGATCAACCTAGAATTCACTACCAAACCACCTCCTCCTCCTCACCCTTTAACCCACTCCCTCAACCAACCAACCCAGGCCTCCTTCTCCTCTTTTCCTAATATCACCGAAGAGAAAACCGCCCACCTTCTTTCCTCCTCGAAATGCACCACCTGTTCCTCTGATCCCATCCCCACCAACTTACTTAACACCATCTCTCCTACTATCACCCCCCCTATCTGTCATATCCTCAACCTCTCTCTCTCCACTGCAACTGTCCCTGACACCTTCAAGCATGCTGTAGTCACACCACTCCTCAAAAAAACATCACTAGACCCTACCTGTCCCTCCAACTACCACCCCATCTCCCTCCTACCCTTCCTCTCCAAGATACTTGAACGCTCCGTTCACAGCCACTGCCTTGATTTTCTCTCCTCTAATGCCAACCTCGATCCACTTCAATCCGTTTTTCGCCCTCTACACTCGACTGAAACGGCACTCGCTAAAGTCTGTAATGACCTGTTCCTTGCCAAATCCAAAGGTCACTACTCCATCCTCATCCTCCTCGACCTATCCGCCGCTTTTGACACTGTCAATCATAATTTACTTCTTGCCGCACTGTCCTCATTTGGGTTCCAAGGCTCTGTCCTCTCCTGGTTCTCCCTCTTATCTCTCCCACCGTACCTTCAGAGTACATTCTCATGGATCTTACTCCACCCATGTGGAGTTCCTCAGGGATCTGTACTTGGACTCCTTCTCTTTTCAATCTACACCTCTTCCCTGGGCTCGCTGATCTTATCTCATGGTTTCCAATATCATCCTGATGCTGACGACAACCAGCTTTCTCTCTCCACACCAGACATCACTGCGGAAACCCAGGACAAAGTATCGGCCTGCTTATCCGACATTGCTGCCTGGATGTCTAACCACCACCTGAAACTGAACATGGCCAAGACCGAGCTTATTGTCTTTCCACCCAAACCCACTTCTCCTCTCCCTCCACTTTCTATCTCAGTTGATGGCACCCTCCATCCTCCCCGTCTCATCTGCCCGTAACCTCGGAGTCATCTTCGACTCCTCCCTCTCCTTCTCTGCACATATCCAGCAGATAGCCAAGACCTGTCGCTTCTTTCTCTATAACATCAGCAAAATTCGCCCTTTCCTCTCTGAGCACACCACCTGAACTCTCGTCCACTCTCTCATTACCTCTTGCCTTGACTACTGCAACCTACTCCTCACTGGCCTCCCACTTAACCATCTATCCCCCCTTCAATCCGTTCAGAACTCTGCTGCATGTCTTATCTTCTGTCTGGACTGATATGCTCATATCACCCCTCTCCTCAAGTCACTTCACTGGCTTCCTATCAGGCACCGCATCCAGTTCAAGCTTCTCCTACTAACCTACAAATGCACTCAATCTGCAGCCCCTCATTACCTCTCTACCCTTATCTCCCCTTACGCTCCTTCCTGAAACCTCCGCTCACAGGACAAATCCCTCCTCTCAGTACCCTTCTCCACCACCGCCAACTCCAGGCTCCGCCCTTTCTGCCTCGCCCCTCCCTATGCTTGGAATAAACTTCCTGAGCCCATACGCCAAGCCCCCTCCCTGCCCATCTTCAAATCCTTGCTGAAAGCCCACCTCTTCAATGTCGCCTTCGGCACCTAACCACCATTATACCTCTATTCAGGATATCTAGATTGCCCCAATTTGATTGACTGCAAATTTTGTCCTTTAGATGGGAAAATCAGGTTCTTACTGTGATAATTTTCTTTCTTTTAGTCATAGCAGATGCAGCCATTACAAATGGGTTGTGTCCATCAACCAGCAGAGGGAGATAGAGAGCGCACTTTTTTCAGTGCCTCATACCAGCTTGCTCCATTGCCTCTCTTCAGTATTTGAAGCTTCCAAAGCAGTATGGCAAACCACAATGGGAATAACATAAGCTTTCCTCACAGCGAACGATGGCCCTACAACAAAGGACATTAACTCAGAATGGAGGGAATGAAACATCCTCCCGGAGGGCATAAACTCATCCTCCACTGAGACATAACTGGAGGGAATAAACTCATCCTCCAAAACATGAAACTGGAGGGAATTAAGTCATCCTCCTTTAATTGAACAAGAATCCTGAAGACTGTTTTCCGACTTTCTCCAAAGGATAGAATCTCCAGGAAACACGAACAGAACCTGAAATAGATTTACAGCAGATAGCATCAGACAGGGAGGGATCATGGCTGCATCTGCTATGACTAAAGGAAAGAAAATTATCACGGTAAGAACCTAATTTTCCCTTCCTTGTCATCAAGCAGATGCAGCCATTACAGATGGGATGTATCAAAGCAATCCCTAGATAGGGTGGGAACAAGCCACACCACGCGCCAGCACTTACGCTCCAAAATGTGCGTCTCTCCTGGCAGCCACATCCAGCCTGTAATGTCGGGCAAAAGAGAGCTTAGAAGCCCATGCTGCTGCTGCACTACAAATCTCTTCAAGAGAGAGTGCTCCAGTTTCAGCCCAAGAAGAGGAAATTCCTCTAGTGGAATGCGCCTTAAAGGCATCAGGCGGAGGCCGGCCGGCAAGCAAATAAGCTGAAAAGATAGATTCTTTGAGCCAGCGAGCAATAGTGGCTTTAGATGCTGGAGACCCTCTGCGAGGACCTGATAGCAAAACAAACAGATTAGAGGTCCTGAAAGAGTTAGTAACTCGCAGATACAGCAGCAGAGTCCTGCGCACGTCCAACAGGTGCAATTGCCCAAAAGATTCTGGAAACTCCTCCTCGACAAAGGAGGGCAAAAAAATAGGTTGGTTTAGGTGAAACGCTGAAACCACCATAGGCAAGAAGGAAGGCATGGTCCGAACCGTGACCCCGGACTCTGAAAACTGCAGAAAAGAATCTCTACAGGACAGCGCCTGGAGCTCTGACACCCGTCTCGCCGAAGTAATGGCCACTAACAAGACGGCCTTCAGTGTCAAATCTTTCTCTGAAGCACGCCGAAGCGGTTCAAAGGGAGCACCCTGAAGGGCCTTCAGCACTAGCCCCAGGTTCCAAGCTTGACAAGGTGCACGCACGGAAGGACGGAGCCGAAGCACCCCTCTAAGAAACCGTGCCACATCCGGATAAGCAGCTAAAGATACGCCTTCAACCTTGCCACGCAGGGAGGCCAATGCTGCCACTTGCACCCGCAGGGAATTATAGGCCAAGCCTTTTTGTACAACATCCTGCAAAAAGTCCAGAATCGGCGAGACAGGAGCCTGCAGGAGTGTGATCTCTCTGGAAGCACAAAAGACTTCAAACTGGCGCCAAATCCTGGCATAAGCCACGGAAGTGGAACGCTTGCAGGCTTGCAGGAGAGTGGCAATTACTTTATTGGAATAGCCTCTGCCTCTCAATTGCGCCCTCTCAATTGCCAGGCCATAAGACCAAATCGGCCGGCGTCCTCCAGACCCTGTGACAACAGGTTGGGAACCAGAGGTAACTGAAGGGGATCCTCTACGAGCATCTGTCAGAGGTCCGCATACCAAGGCCTCCTGGGCCAATCCGGGGCGACGAGAACCACTTCTCCTGGAAACAGCCGAATCCGCAGGAGCACTCGCCCTATCAAGGGCCACGGAGGGAACACATACAGTAGGCCCGGAGGCCAGGGTTGAGCCAAGGCATCCAACCCCGCCGCACGAGGATCTCTCCGTCTGCTGAAGAAGCACGGGACTTTGGCATTGGTGCTTGTCACCATTAGATCCATAACGGGCTTGCCCCACTTGGCACATATCTGCAGGAACACTTCGTCTGCAAGTTCCCACTCCGCTGGATCGATCTGATGCCTGCTTAGATAATCGGTTTGCACGTTGCTCTGACCTGCAATGTGAGCTGCCGACAGAAACTGTAGATGCAGCTCGGCCCAGTGGCAAATTTGTTCGGCCTGCGCAGCTAGATCTCTGCACTGAGTGCCGCCATGTCGATTTATGTAGGCCACTGCTGTCGTGTTGTCCGACATCACTGACAGCCAATCCTTCCAGGGTCACTTCAAAGGCCAGAAACGCCTGAAACACCGCTTTCAACTCTAGGCGGTTGATGGACCACTACTACTACTACTATTTAGCATTTCTATAGCGCTACAAGGCGTACGCAGCGCTACACAAACATAGAAGAAAGACAGTCCCTGCTCAAAGAGCTTACAATCTAATAGACAAAAATAAATAAAGCAAGCAAATCAAATCAATTAATGTGAACGGGATGGAAGAGAGGAGGCGAGTGGTTACAAGTGGTTACGAGTCAAAAGCAATGTTAAAGAGGTGGGCTTTCAGTCTAGACTCCTCAGGTGCCCATAGACCCTGGGCATGCTTCCCCTTGCAATATGCGCCCCAGCCTTTCAGACTGGCATCTGTCACCACTAGGCACCAATCGGGGAGCGCCAGCAGCATTCCTCGCCGCAGCATGCTGTCTGAGAGCCACCACTCCATGCTGAGTCGGGCCGCAGGGAGCCAAGAGAGTCTGCATTGGTAATCCTGAGATACTGGAGACCATCTTTGGAGTAGAGCATACTGTAGAGGTCTCAGGTGCGCTCTCGCCCAGGGCACCAGTTCCATGGTGGCCGTCATCGATCCAAGCAGCTGGACAATGTCCCAAGCTCGCGGGCGGGGCATCCTCAGGATCAGACTGACCTGATTCTGAAGCTTGCACCGCCTTTGCTCGGGTAGGTACACATACCCCGAGGCTGTGTCGAACCTGGCCCCCAAATATTCTAGAGACTGCGAGGGGGTCAGGTGACTTTTGGCCAAATTGACAACCCAGCCCAGAGATTGAAGTACTGAGACCACTCTGGCTGTTACATGCTGACTCTCTGCAGCAGAGTTTGCTCGAATGAGCCAGTCGTCCAGGTACGGGTGAACCCGAATACCTTCTCGCCTTAGAAAGGCAGCTACTACCACCATAACCTTCGAAAAGGTGCGGGGAGCTGTGGCGAGGCCAAAAGGCAAGGCCCGGAACTGGAAATGCTTTCCCATCACCGCAAACCTCAGAAACTTCTGGTGCAGGGGCCAAATTGGAATGTGCAAGTAAGCTTCTTTCAGGTCCAGAGACATGAGAAACTCTCCTGGCTGTACCGCCGCAATGACGGAGCGCAGGGTTTCCATGTGAAAATGCCGCACTCTCAGGGACTTGTTTAATTCTTTTAAATCCAGAATAGGGCGAAAAGACCCTCCTTTTTGCGGCACCACAAAGCAGATGGAGTAGCGGCCGCAGCCGTGTTCGGCGGGAGGTACCGGGGACACGGCCCCTATCTGAATCAGACCTTCTAGAGTCTCCTCTACCGCTGCCCGTTTGGCGGCAGAACCGCATCGGGACTCCACAAACACGTCTCTTACAGGGGTGTCGAATTCTATTCTGTAACCGTCTCTGATCAGGTCCAAGACCCACTGATCTGAGGAAATGTTGGCCCACTCCTCGGCAAAGACGTCCTCCAATGACAGGACTCGAGGAGAGGGCCGGCACACCATCATTGAGAGGGTTGCCCCTGAACTCCAGGCCTTGAGCCAGTGGCTGGGGAACGTTTGTCCGAGCGAAAGGAGTTCCTCTGCTGAAAACGGGCACGAGAAGTGAACCCAGCAGAACGCCCCGGGCGGTACCGTCGAGCTTCACGGAAGCGAGGTCTGTAAGAGGAGTGGACCGCTGCACCCTTAGAGGAAGGCCGAGGCCTATCTTCGGGCAAGCGCTGGGGTTTAGCCTCACCCAGGCCCTTCACAATTTTCTCCGACTCCTCACCAAACAGGAGAAGGCCTTGAAAGGGCAACTTCACCAACCTTTGCTTAGAGGCCATGTCCGCCACCCAATGCCGTAGCCAAAGAAGACGGCGAGCCGCCACTGCTACTGCCATGTGTTTAGCCGAAGCTCTGACAATATCATAAAGGGCGTCAGCAAGAAAGGACGAGGCCGACTCCATCCGCAGAGCCACATCTGAAAAGGGCTCCGCTCCATCACCGGGCTGTTCCACTGCCTGTTGCAACCAAGCCAGGCAGGCTCTAGCAGCATAACAACTGCATGCAGACACCCGAATAGTGAGACCTGCAATTTCAAATGACCGTTTAAGTGCTGATTCCAGTCTACGGTCTTGAATATCCTTCAGGGCAACACCTCCTTCAACAGGGAGTGTAGTTCTCTTTGTCACAGCTGTGACTAGGGCATCCACTTTAGGCATAGCAAAGCGAGCCATATGCTCCTCACTCAGAGGGTATAATTGCCCCATAGCCATGGAAACTTTCAAAGGTCCCTCGGGGTCAGCCCATTGAGCCGAAATAAGCTCTTGGATGGAGTCATGCAAAGGAAAGGCTCGAGCAGGCTTTTTGGTACTAGCCATCCTAGGATTCACAGAGGAGGCTGTGCCACTGGCAGGGTCCTCAATAGAGAGAGCCTGCAGGGCATCAGAAATAAGCGCTGGCAGCTCATCACGGTGGAAAATCCTCACCGCGAAGGGATCGTCCAGATCCTGAGTCACTTCTGCACCAGACTCTGGCTCCTCAGACCATGAAGGCCTGCCAGAGTCCACCGAATCCTCGCAGCCCGACCACGGGGGGCGGGGTGAAACGAGGTGCAGCACTCTCTGAAGGGGAATGAGCCCTTCTGCACTTCATATTCTGCCAATTATCAGGGAATCACGCCTCAGAGGGCATACCCAGGCTAGAATCCACCGGGGGGGGGGGGGGGGGGGGGCATTAGAAGAGGCCCATGCCGGCTTTGTGGGAGAGCTCTTTTAAGCATGTATGCTTTATGCATTAATAAGACAAAATCAGGGGAGAAAAACTCACCCTGGGCACCCGGATCTCTGCTGGGGCTAGTAGCTCCCATATCAGCCTCACTCCGAGGCCTCCCCCCAGGGCTCAGGACTCTCCGTCTCAGCGGAGGTCGCGCCATGTGGTAAATTCAAAATGGCGCCCGCTGCCAGCTCAGAGCGCGACGAATCATCGCTCGCCATGCTCGGGCCGGCTCTAACGTCTGTACAGCACGATTTACAGAGCCCCGCTGCTGATCTGCGCTTGCCACACTTGGAACAGCACTTTACTGTCTCCGCAGCCATCGCCGAAAATGGCGGTAAAATTCAAAATGGCGGTTCGCGCCAAAATCGCCCCGATCGCGGGCCCACCCCGGAGGAGTCAGAAACACTCTTACCTCACTGGACCGAGTATCACAGCTCTGGTCCCACAGAAAAAGGCAAGGAAAAAACCTCTGTTCCAGCGTCTAAGCGCCAAAGCGCGACGTGACTTTTTTTTTTTTTAACGCTGTGAGGAAAGCAGAGGTAAATAGAACTCCGGAGGCTCAGGTGAGTGGGAAAGGCAGGGAAAGGGCGAACCTATGTGCCTGCATCCACTGTTGGTGGGGAAGGACAGGGAAAGCTAAGCAATGTGTCCACATCCACGGAGGTATGGGTAAGGCAGGGAAAGGGCGAACCTATGTGCCTTTAAAGTGAAGCTGCTATAGCCTCCAACATCCCTGCTAACAACTGGCAAAAGCACAGGAGCAACCTCCAGGCAGATTTTAGATGGAGCTCGAAGAAGCTGCAGCCACTCTGCTAGGGGAGATAGAGAATACTGAAGAGAGGCAGTGGAACAAGCTGGTATGAGGCACTGAAAAAAGTGTGCTCTCTATCTCCCTCTGCTGGTTGATGGACACAACCCATCTGTAATGGCTGCATCTGCTTGATGACAAGTAATGTAAGCTCCTTTGAGCAGGGACTTTGCTTCTTTGTTTAACTGTACAGTGCTGCTTAACCCTAGTAGCGCTTTAGAAGTGTTAAGTAGTAGTAGTAGGTATACCAGATCGAAGGTGCAAGGGTCAGATCTAGATGAAGGGAGACCTGAAATGTGTGGTCTGTGAGGAAAGAAGAGGAAAACCATTTGTGGACCAGCCCTGAGATGTTAACAGAGGAGAGACAAGGAGCAAATTACTAACAAGGTCACAGGTAGAAGTGAGATCCAGTGACATAAGAGCTGCGTCATCATGGCGAAGCTCAGTATGCAATCATTAAGGGGGGAAACAATTATGGTTTCGGTAGAGTGGCCTGAACAGAACCTTGACTAATAGGGATGTAAGTTGTGATGCCTCAACATGCTGAGTTAGCTGAGAGAAAAGAACTCTCAGATAGTTTGGAAAGAAACAAGAGGTTGGAAATGGGCCTATAGCTAGAAAGATCATTGGTGTCCAAGGACAGTTTCTTCAGGATAGGCTTGATAATAGATTTCCATTGCAGAGGTAATTCTCCAGAAGAGAAAACTGGGTGAAGGTAGAAGAGGAAAAGGATGAGTTGGCAAGATGGGGAGCAGCAGTGGTCCCACCACACAGTCAAGTGTCAGAAGGGGGTCATGAGGGGCATCACTGGGACCATGGCCCTCCACCACTTTTGAATCCTGTGGGGAACCATGGGCCCTATGCCTCCACTGGAGCCCATCTCACCACCCCAAAGGTAGGCTGTGGAGCCTGGTGGACAGCAGCAGCTATAGAGACATCCTAGACACAAGACATCCTGTCCCAAAGCTGCCCCCTGGAGGAGGACGTGCTGCATCTTGCGGATCATGATGTTGACCCCAAGATTCCTCAGCCATGGGCCTCATGGTCAACACCATGGAGGGGATGAGGGTGGCGATACATGCCCTCACAGAGGCCTTGAGGCAGTGTGGAGCACTCATCTCCAGTCCCCAATCACAGCATTAACGGCACCTGCAAATCTGAGTGCCACCTCCCATTGGCCCCTCAAGCCTACAGCCAGTCTGTCAGATTCATAGTTCATTGTGGGCATTCAGTACATCTGTGCACTTGATACACCACATATGTAAATACAGCACAATGTGAATAATTATGGAGTCATGTCTGGATTGACATGTCTTCATTTATTTTCTTATAAATAAAACTTTCTTCTTACCATTAATAACTGAACAAAACAAGTTCCACTATTGGGACCCAGATGTTATTGTAGTGAACAGGAGAGACTGTACAACATTTGTCAGTATCAACCTGGGAACACAGGGATCCCACTCTTTCCACCCATCCCTGCTCCTATGTACAATTAAAAATAAGGTGCAGTGCAAGCATCCTATCAAACCAGTAGCTATTTACAATCTTTAGATAAACCTCTTCATAAAAGCAGTTAATAAATCCCCAAATCAATAAATAACACTAACATATTTCACATTAGCAAGCTGCGTGGCACTGAAATCAGATGGGCTCACACAAATATCCTGTGTGCCACTCCCTAGTGCGTTTCCTAAAGGAAAGAGAAAACAAAAGCACATCAAGGGCACATATTCTAAAACACATACATATCCCTTTCTGCCTTTTTCCCCCAAGATAGTGCTGTCACATTTCTGAACATAGCCTGCTAGAGGAAAACATTTCCCCCTTTGCAGCCATCTTAAATTAGGGGATTTAGGCAACGGTGACTCATCAGTTGTGCACACCCCACAGCTCCCAGCTCAAAATATTGGTGCTCAAAAATGTTAATTGGGAAATCGGTAATAGTGGGAACATATAGTGGCTAAAAATTGAAAGGCTGAGCTCAAAACAACCAAGGTTAATGAGAAATTTGGACATTTAAATGCCATTTCACAATCAGACATTTTTGAGGCTTTACCCTTTCACAGCTGCAAGCAATCTTAGAAACAAATACATGCAGATTATAAACATGCTCACACCTCTCACCTCAAAGTTTTGCTGACGCATATATACAGTGGGGGAAATAAGTATTTGATCCCTTGCTGATTTTGTAAGTTTGCCCACTGACAAAGACATGAGCAGCCCATAATTGAAGGGTAGGTTATTGGTAACAGTGAGAGATAGCACATCACAAATTAAATCCGGAAAATCACATTGTGGAAAGTATATGAATTTATTTGGATTCTGCAGAGGGAAATAAGTATTTGATCCCTCTGGCAAACAAGACCTAATACTTGGTGGCAAAACCCTTGTTGGCAAGCACAGCGGTCAGACGTCTTCTGTAGTTGATGATGAGGTTTGCACACATGTCAGGAGGAATTTTGGTCCACTCCTCTTTGCAGATCATCTCTAAATCATTAAGAGTTCTGGGCTGTCGCTTGGCAACTCGCAGCTTCAGCTCCCTCCATAAGTTTTCAATGGGATTAAGGTCTGGTGACTGGCTAGGCCACTCCAGGACCCTAATGTGCTTCTTCCTGAGCCACTCCTTTGTTGCCTTGGCTGTATGTTTTGGGTCATTGTCGTGCTGGAAGACCCAGCCACGACCCATTTTAAGGCCCTGGCGGAGGGAAGGAGGTTGTCACTCAGAATTGTACGGTACATGGCCCCATCCATTCTCCCATTGATGCGGTGAAGTAGTCCTGTGCCCTTAGCAGAGAAACACCCCCAAAACATAACATTTCCACCTCCATGCTTGACAGTGGGGACGGTGTTCTTTGGGTCATAGGCAGCATTTCTCTTCCTCCAAACACGGCGAGTTGAGTTCATGCCAAAGAGCTCAATTTTTGTCTCATCTGACCACAGCACCTTCTCCCAATCACTCTCGGCATCATCCAGGTGTTTCACTGGCAAACTTCAGACGGGCCGTCACATGTGCCTTCCGGAGCAGGGGGACCTTGCGGGCACTGCAGGATTGCAATCCGTTATGTCGTAATGTGTTACCAATGGTTTTCGTGGTGACAGTGGTCCCAGCTGCCTTGAGATCATTGACAAGTTCCCCCCTTGTAGTTGTAGGCTGATTTCTAACCTTCCTCATGATCAACGATACCCCACGAGGTGAGATTTTGCGTGGAGCCCCAGATCTTTGTCGATTGACAGTCATTTTGTACTTCTTCCATTTTCTTACTATGGCACCAACAGTTGTCTCCTTCTCGCCCAGCGTCTTACTGATGGTTTTGTAGCCCATTCCAGCCTTGTGCAGGTGTATGATCTTGTCCCTGACATCCTTAGACAGCTCCTTGCTCTTGGCCATTTTGTAGAGGTTAGAGTCTGACTGATTCACTGAGTCTGTGGACAGGTGTCTTTCATACAGGTGACCATTGCCGACAGCTGTCTGTCATGCAGGTAACGAGTTGATTTGGAGCATCTACCTGGTCTGTAGGGGCCAGATCTCTTACTGGTTGGTGGGGGATCAAATACTTATTTCCCTCTGCAGAATGCAAATAAATTCATATACTTTCCACAATGTGATTTTCCGGATTTAATTTGTGATGTGCTATCTCTCACTGTTACCAATAACCTACCCTTCAATTATGGGCTGTTCATGTCTTTGTCAGTGGGCAAACTTACAAAATCAGCAAGGGATCAAATACTTATTTCCCCCACTGTAGATGTGGGGACATCTGAAAGTAGGACAGCAGTGGGCAAACATGAAAGGAGCTATTTTAAGGGAAACAAACGTTGTGGAAGGAAAGTAAATAAAATAAGAGGAAAAGGTGGCCATTTAGATTCTCAAAAGTAGTTGCTGAAAGGGTAAGGAAAACGATTAGCCTTCATAAACTACATGAGATTGAACAAAGAGGAAGACAGGCAACAATATCTGGAAAAGCTAAGAGAAACTGGTACAGCAGTAAGGAAAGCAAAGATGCAAATGGAAGAAAAATAGCCAATACAGTAAAATGGAGGGAGGGGGACAAGGCATTTTTTAAGCTACGTTAATGATAGGAAGAAGTGCAAAAGTGGCATTGAAAGACTCAAAGGTGAAGGGGAGGAATATGATGAAACTGATAAAAATAAGGTGCAATTGTTTAAAAATTTCTGTTCTGTGTTCACAGCTGAAGGGCCAGGAGGAGGACTGCAGAAGACAAACACAAATAGGACCGGAGGAGTAGACCCTGAACAATTTTCCAAGGACTGTGTTCATGAGGAGCTGGTTTAACTAAAGGTGGACAGAGCAACAGGGCTGGATAGCAAACATATGAGGGTACCAAATTAACTTAGGGAAGTTCTGGCGGCTCTGTTGGCTGACCTTTTCAATGCATCACTAGAGTTGGGAATAGTCTCGGGAGCACTGGAGAAGAGCAGATGTGGCTCCTCTCCATAAAAGCAGAAGAGGTTGGGAACTATAGGCCAGTAAGTCTGACTTCTGTGGTAAGTAGATTTATGGAAATGCTTTTAAAACAGAGAACAGTGAATTTCACTGGATGCAGTTCTTATCTGACACATCTGATTAATTTCTTTGACTGGGTGACCTGAGAACTGGATTGAGAGAGTGCGCTAGATGTGGTGTATTAAGATTTTAGCAAAGTCTTTATCACTGTTCCACACAGACAACTAATAAATAAACTGAGTGTCCTCGATATTGCAACTTGCTTCTCATAGGTCTCCCACTTAGCCATCTCTCTCCGCTTCAATCTGTTCAAAATTCTGCTGCACGACTTATATGCCGCTAATGTCGCTATGCTCATATTAGCCCTCTCCTCAAGTCACTTCATTGGCTCCCTCTCTGTTTCCGCATATAGTTAAAACTCCTCTTAGTGACTTACAAGTGCATTCACTCTGCAGCTCCTCAGTATCTCTCCACTCTTACCTCTCCCTACACTCCTCCACGGGAACTCCGTTCATTGGGTAAATCTCTCTTATCTGTACCATTCTCCTCCACTGCTAACTCCAGACTCCGTTCCTTTTATCTTGCAGCACCATATGCCTAGAATAGACTTACTGAGCCAGTACAAGCAGCTCCATCTCTGGCCGCCTTCAAATCTAGGCTAAAAGCCCACCTTTTTGATGCTGCTTTTAACTCCTAATCCCTATTCACTTGTACAGTACTCATGTCTGTTCACTCCCACCTTGATAATTCCCTTATCCCTTATTTGTCCTGTTTGTCAAGAGGGACGGTCTCTTAATGTTCAAGTGTACAGCGCTGCGTATGTCTAGTAGCGCTATAGAAATGATAAATAGTAGTAGTAGCAGCACATAGCATCTCGCCCTAGCTTACAAAGAACAGTAATTCCCACTGTATTTACGGAGGTAGGAATATGCTTAAAATTACCAATAGAATTAAAAACGCTAGTGGGGGGGGGGGGCACGTGGGAAGATGGCTGCCTGAGTCTTGAGAGCTTACTGGGATCAGGCGTTCTCTGGCGCTTTTTCTTGTTTAATTTCTTCTTTTTCTTCGATACCTCATACAAAGCGAAAGGGGATGGTTAAAAGCCAATGGCCAACTAGAACTTCTTCCCCATTTCAGCAGACGCTGAACCGGTATGCAACGAGGCACCCATAGGGCACCGGGGTAGCGAACCCTGCTCAGAGTGCCAATGGAGGAGCATTGGCTCTCTTGGGGTCTGAAACATCTCTATCATCCCTGGAGCTGAATCCACCACCATGTGTCCTGCAATTCTCAGGAATGTGTCTGGAAATCCTGCTGAAGCGGAAAATGCTGACGGTGGGATTTGGGTCGGTGGTGTTGCATCTGTGTCTGCAGAGAGCGTTAACCAGGAGTCTGGAGCTCACATGGTGGCTACGTTGGAATCCATCTGGAAGGCAATTCAGGATTTGACTCAAACAGTAAATAAATCTGACCAAGATACCTCCCTTCTCGTGAGTAAAGTTGATAATTTGACTATCTTTGGAAAGCGCTAAACAGGAATTTGCTTTGCAATCTTCACAAACAGTCTGATGTCAATAATTTGAAAACTACAGTGGATGTCTTGGTGAAGGATAAGACCTTGAGTCATCAAAAGAGCAAACTGAGAATTATAACAGACTTCTAAATATTTGTGTACTGAACTTTCTCAGGACTATGGATATAACCCCTATAGATTTTTTTCAAAGAAGTATCTTATTGAAATTTTGACGTTTCCCTCTTTGGCAATTGCTCCTTTTAATAAGATTTTGTTTCCTACTTCCTCAAGTTGGGGCAGTGCCTGTGGGCTCTGGTGCTCCAGTTCAGACACAAGATATTGAGACTGGAACTCAGATTTATCTGCAGTATTGGAAGATTCATTGACCGATGTATCTATTCTAGGGACTTTGTTTCTTTCGTATTTGAACAAGATCTTAATGCAGTAATGAGATTGTATTTTACGAACTCTCAAGTACCGTTCTGTGATCATAGAATTTGGATATATCCAGATACAGTGAAAGTTACACAAGACAGGAGAAAGTTATTTTTTGCTCTCAGAGAATCTTTTCTACTGGCATATCCATGCAAATGTTTAGTTCGGTATTTAGGTATGTTTTTAATGTACCAGAACTGAGAACATTTTTGGATATGAAGAAACTTTCCGGTGGATTAAGGGAAACAACTGGTTAAAGCTAAGAAATATATGTGGGTTTAATTGGGTTAAGTCTTTCCTATGTTTGTTACCTAATTTGATCTCCTTATCTTTATTTCACTCCCCCCTCTTTAACTGAGGTCTAAGGAAGAGAGTATGGAATTAGTTTCTATATATATTTTGGAAGTTTATTTTTCCTTCTTAAAATTTTTTTCTTCTTTTCTCTCTGTATTTCCTTAAGCAAGTGTTAATTTGTAATAATATTTCATATGTTATAAGTAAAATTTTTAAAAAAAGAATTAAAAACGCTAGTTAATGAACCTACCAGGGAGCTCGAGAAGATTTTATAAAAGGAGTTGGGGAAGCCATCAAGTCCCAGAGATTTCCCCGAAGAAAGTTCCTTGATTGCCCAGGTGACTTATGAAATATTTATGGGGGTATCCTGGCATGCCTGAGTTTCCTCCCTCAATGAGGTAAGTTCAATGACTCCTAAATATTTAGTTATCTGTGAATGTTGACTAGCCAAATCTTTAGAGTATAACTTACTATAAAAATCCAAGAAGCACTGATGAATTGCTTCTTCCTGTATAAGCATCTCACCCTGCCCCCCCCCCCCTAGTTTTAAGTATACAAGGAGAAGCCTGCTTCCTTTTCAGCTTCCAGGTGTACAATTTCTCCACCTTATTTCCAAATTCAAAATATTGCTGTTGTACTAACCTAAGTTGGAATTCAGTATCATCTAATTGAATACGGTGCAGTTCTCCTTGAATTTTAGTAAATTCTATTTTAAGGGCCCTGGCCTTCTATGGAAGCAAGATTCTGTGTATATACATCCTCCTTAACTTTTCTTTTTGGCTCCCCATTTTATCAACACTCCCCTTATGACTGCTTTCATATCTTTGAAGAGGACAGTATTGCTAACCTCTCCAGTATCACTAGATTGAACACAGTTCAAAATTTACTAAATTACCGTATCTTTCAAAAGGAATTCATTTAGTCAGCAAAAGGAGAGGCCCTGTTTAGGGAGACCCCAAGAAAGAGAGCACCCTTCCCCCCAATGGGTGCATGTCTATTTTAGGCAAGTTTGGGGAGACAAAAACAGCCTCCTAGGAATATATCAATTCTAGAATAGCTGTCATGAACCGTAGAGTAATAGGAATAAGCCCTGGACCCTATATTCTGAACCTTCCAAAGATCAGTAAATTGCAGATTTTAATAATTTGTGTAAGGTTAAACAAGCTCCCATATGCTGCAATTGGTGTCCTGAGGACCTATTCCCATCTGGATGGAAAACCAAACTGAAATCCCCACCCAAAAGTAAATGGCCTTGAGAGACTAAGTCAAGTTTACCCTTTAAATCAGCCCAAAAAAGGATTTTGGTTACTACTAGGCGCATGCATATTGACCAGTGTTACAGGATGGATGTAGTATGATGGACGTAGTATGTTGAAAGGGGATGTTTCTAGTTCCTTCCTCATTAGAACTGAAAAACACTAAGTAGTTGTCTTTATAGTATAATATTTTTTCCCCACTTTTCCTAAGTTGGGTTTCAACACAATCTCTAAGGATAACCAACTTAATTCCTTAAATAACAATTTCCTTTTAACTGGGGAATTCAACACTCAAACATTGATGTTCCGACTTTAAGCACTTTAGGTTTCATCTTAAGAGAATATATACAGTGGTGGAAATAAGTATTTGATCCCTTGCTGATTTTGTAAGTTTGCCCACTGACAAAGACATGAGCAGCCCATAATTGAAGGGTAGGTTATTGGTAACAGTGAGAGATAGCACATCACAAATTAAATCCGGAAAATCACATTGTGGAAAGTATATGAATTTATTTGCATTCTGCAGAGGGAAATAAGTATTTAATCCCTCTGGCAAACAAGACCTAATACTTGGTGGCAAAACCCTTGTTGGCAAGCACAGCGGTCAGACGTCTTCTGTAGTTGATGATGAGGTTTGCACACATGTCAGGAGGAATTTTGGTCCACTCCTCTTTGCAGATCATCTCTAAATCATTAAGAGTTCTGGGCTGTCGCTTGGCAACTCGCAGCTTCAGCTCCCTCCATAAATTTTCAATGGGATTAAGGTCTGGTGACTGGCTAGGCCACTCCATGACCCTAATGTGCTTCTTCCTGAGCCACTCCTTTGTTGCCTTGGCTGTATGTTTTGGGTCATTGTCGTGCTGGAAGACCCAGCCACGACCCATTTTTAAGGCCCTGGCGGAGGGAAGGAGGTTGTCACTCAGAATTGTACGGTACATGGCCCCATCCATTCTCCCATTGATGCGGTGAAGTAGTCCTGTGCCCTTAGCAGAGAAACACCCCCAAAACATAACATTTCCACCTCCATGCTTGACAGTGGGGACGGTGTTCTTTGGGTCATAGGCAGCATTTCTCTTCCTCCAAACACGGCGAGTTGAGTTCATGCCAAAGAGCTCAATTTTTGTCTCATCTGACCACAGCACCTTCTCCCAATCACTCTCGGCATCATCCAGGTGTTCACTGGCAAACTTCAGACGGGCCGTCACATGTGCCTTCTGGAGCAGGGGGACCTTGCGGGCACTGCAGGATTGCAATCCGTTATGTCGTAATGTGTTACCAATGGTTTTCGTGGTGACAGTGGTCCCAGCTGCCTTGAGATCATTGACAAGTTCCCCCCTTGTAGTTGTAGGCTGATTTCTAACCTTCCTCATGATCAACGATACTCCACGAGGTGAGATTTTGCGTGGAGCCCCAGATCTTTGTCGATTGACAGTCATTTTGTACTTCTTCCATTTTCTTACTATGGCACCAACAGTTGTCTCCTTCTCGCCCAGCGTCTTACTGATGGTTTTGTAGCCCATTCCAGCCTTGTGCAGGTGTATGATCTTGTCCCTGACATCCTTAGACAGCTCCTTGCTCTTGGCCATTTTGTAGAGGTTAGAGTCTGACTGATTCACTGAGTCTGTGGACAGGTGTCTTTCATACAGGTGACCATTGCCGACAGCTGTCTGTCATGCAGGTAACGAGTTGATTTGGAGCATCTACCTGGTCTGTAGGGGCCAGATCTCTTACTGGTTGGTGGGGGATCAAATACTTATTTCCCTCTGCAGAATGCAAATAAATTCATATACTTTCCACAATGTGATTTTCCGGATTTAATTTGTGATGTGCTATCTCTCACTGTTACCAATAACCTACCCTTCAATTATGGGCTGCTCATGTCTTTGTCAGTGGGCAAACTTACAAAATCAGCAAGGGATCAAATACTTATTTCCACCACTGTATATTACTTATTTAGTTCTAACTGAACCAAGAACAAAAAGATGAAATATATTCATCTGCAGCCTTGCAGTAGAAGAACAAGCATTACTTGCATCAAAGAGGGCACTGATTTCTGCTTCTATGTCAGCTACTGCCCCCCTCTTCAGCACTGGTTCATGTGACCCAGCTCAGAGTTCAGAAAACGTTGAGGGTTAGCCTGTAGAGCCAGTGTGACTCACCTACAGCATGCTTGGGTTGCCTCCTGTCTCATAATGCCCCGTCTTTTTGATGACAGGGATCTCTTCCACATATTTATCAGTATTAGTGAATTGGACTGGGAAAATTTAGAGAAGGATTTCACTCTGAATATCTAGGTAATGTTATATTAACATCAATTCCTAAAGATACAAAAGTTAACTCCAGGGCGGTAGTTTATCACACCAATCCCTCTAACAGCAAAAGTTATGGAAGGTATTGTGGCTACCCAAATGGTAAAATATCTAGATCAATTTGATTTGTTACATATCACAAAATCAGGTTTCAGTAGACTGTACAATATAGAAACAATAGTAAAAAAGGCCTGTTTCTGCCGCTGATGAAACGGGCCCTAGCCGGCACCGGACTCCCTTCCCCTCCCCTTACGCTTGTCTCCCCGGTGGTCTAGAGGTACCTGTTCGGTCGGGGCAAGAAAGAAAGAGCCCCCTCTTTCCTGCACGTAGCGGTGCTGCTAGCTTCCTTGCTGCATCGTGTGGGAGTCCGGCTCTCAGCGTTTCAAAATGGCCGCCGAGAGTTGAAGTCTCGCGAAGCAGCTTCAACTCTCGGCAGCCATTTTGGTTCACCGAGAGCCAGACTCAGACACGATGCAGCCAGGCAGCTAGCAGCAGCGCTCCGGGCAGGAAAGCGGGGGTTCCTTCGTTCCTGCCCGAGCGAACAGGTACCGCTAGACCACCAGGGATAGTGGCGTAAGGGGATGGGAGGTGACAGGGGGAGGGAAGGTGATGAGGGGAAGAGTATGGTACCGGGGGCGGGCCCGGTACCTTGAAAGGGGCGGGGCGATGGGCACGTCGTCATTTGCGGCTGGGATTTGTTGGAAAGGGAGGAGTAGACTGCTCCCCGTACGTTGATTTGCCTTGTTTTCGTGTTCCGCCCTCGACGTCATCACGTGTGACGCGAGGGCGGGGCATGCAGACATGGTGAGTGTTGTGGCTTCACCACCATGAACTTACGAACCGGTGTGTGAGTGCCTGCTGTGACGTCAGTGTCCTCAGAACGTTGAGGGTGCGTTTTATTATAGTAGATCAATAGGCTCCCTTATAACTGAAATCAGAAATCATATCAGTAAACGTAGGCAGGTATTACTGCAATTTGATCTGTCAAGCACCTTTGACTTAGTTGATCATACAATTATGATGGAAATCTTGCAGTATACTGGTATAGGGGACAAAGTAAGCAAGTGGTTTCTGGCTTTTCTTTAAGAACTTATAAAGTAAAAATTAACATCAAACTCTCAGAGGAGTGGGGAGCAACTTGTGGGGTGACCTCAGGGGTCCCCACTGTCTCCAATACTGTTTAACATATGTCATCTCTGGGTGCCATCTTTTCAAAACTGGGAGTTCACTGTTTCAGTTATACTGATGATATCACAATTTATATTCCATTTACTAGATTAGGAATATTGCTGAGGATGTGAAGAAGAGTATACATGTAGTGGAACAATGGATGTATCCATTGTCTGAAATTAAACAAAGAAAACAAAATTCTTGATATTAGGAACAGTATATAATAACCTTAGTCTTCAATTAATTGTGGAGAATCAGACACTTAAAGTAGAAACCAATGTGAAAATCTTGGGGGTTATGTTAGATTTCTGACTTTTTATCAACATACTAAGGATATCATCGGAAAGGTATTTGGGATACTAAGAAAATTAAGATGAGTGAGGAACTGTTTTCAACAAGAAAGTTTTAGCATTTTAGTACAAACCTTGATTTTACCACACATTATTGTAATCTGATATGTATATAGGCTGCAATATCAGTGTTTGCAGTGAACTCCAGATGCCGCAGAATATGGCAGCAGACTGATTTTTTCAAAGTCAAAATATAAGAGAGTTAACACCATTGTTTGTCAAACTGTACTGGCTTCCTGGTCTATCTTTAAGTTGTGCTTTTACTTTTCTGATAATATATGGTGATACTGCAGCTTACATGGCAAATTTGATTTTATTACCGGATTGAAATAGATTTTAAAAAGTCTTGCTCTTTTCACAGTTATCATACCCTAGTCCCAAAGGTGTAGTGTATAAATCTGTTCTCAGCCGCTTTCCAATACCAAGCTGCCAAATGGTGGAACCAATTACCAGTCAAAATTAGGATGATATTTAGCTATGGTGTGTTTCCTAAACTTCTTAAACATTTTTTTTATTTTCAATGTATGTATTAGATAAAAAATGACTTTAAATTTAATAAAATTTGTAGCTCCTGAGAATGCCCCGTTTATCTTTTGTAAACTACACAGAACTCTAATTGGGGTAATTGCAGAGTAGAAGAAATAGAATAGAATAGAATGCTTTCTCTATCAGACATGCCATGAAGTAGTGGCTACCTTCCAGTGAGAGTGCATGTGGACAATGAAAAACAGAGTGGGGAACTATACACCAGCAATAACACACAAGTCAATTGAAATACAAATGCAAAAACTCTTGTTTTGTTTGTTTTATAGTAATTCATTTTAAGCGAGGAGAGGAGATGGGGAACTGATGAAAGCAGGTCATCCCAGGGAGATGGACAGATGTCAGGAGGTGGCAGGGCTAGAGGACATCATGAGAGGGCATGTGGTGGATGTCAGCTTGTTCAAAGTTGAACATCAGGAGCATAAGTATCTCAAGTAATCACCTCTGAATGAGTGGCATCCTCTCTGTCGTCTCATCAATGACCCTTAGTCTCTGGTCCATTCAGTGGCACTTTGGGTGGCAGCTGAGGCTGCACCCCCCCAGATACCATAAGGAATGTCGCATTGACTGCTTGTGGGGCAGCTGGATATCTGTATTTAACACCATCACCACCTCCTGGAGTGACATTTAGGAGACATGCAGGGAGGAGAGGTAAGGGAGGGAGGAAGAGGTGAGATGAGCAGGAGTTGAAGGGAAGCACTGGCGCAGCCCCAACTGGATCCTAGTTGTCTGATGCCTGGGTGTTGGATGAGGCCTAGGGCTATGCCTGCATTCCAAGGAGGTCCTGCTGGTCTGTGGATATGGGGAGGAAAAAACAGCAATTAGATGTATAAGAATGAACAATAGCACAGAGACTGGTGCCATCGTTGACTATCCATTATTAAATCACCCATGCAGTGGCATTTCCCTAGCAGGTGGGATGTGTACAGGAGAGGAACACAGTTTGCTGTGTTGTGAACGCTCACTGGACAGATTTCCACAAGCTACTCAGGGTGTACAGACATAGCTGAAGGAGAGGGGTCTGATACTCAGACAGTGAGAGTCCATGTGGTTGAGTGCTAAAGCCATGGACCTACTTACATTTTGGCCAAAACAGGATCAGCAACTAGTGAGCCGAGGTGGGAGAAACAATGTCGTGAATACCCTATAGGTGGTTCAGATGTTTCAGATAGGTGGCTGAAACCTGTTAGCTGGTGTGCATCTTGTTCTTTCAGCTAGCATATGAGGGAAGTGAGCTCCTACTCTGATAGCTTGATGCTAGACATGCTACTAGCTGCTAAGGAAGGGCTGGTTATATGCATTCAGTTGGCTATTCTACAATTGTGGAACGATATGTGAAGGTTTGGTACTGATCTGCTTCCTCCTCCAGCCAATCCTGTCAAAACAGATGCAGGAGTCTGGTCCTCTTTTTCAGATCCTCAATCTGCACAGAGAGAGAGGGAGAGACAGTGTGAGTCACACAAGTGAATTAGAGAGGTCCCTTCTGCAGAGCCACTGTAGCCTCTGGTAAATGAAAAGTGGCACTTGAATTCAGAGCATGTATGTGTGCTCAATGTCATACTGATATTTTGTGGAAGTACATGCATATCAGGCAACAAGATAGCTCTTGTAGCCAAAGCACAATCCTTTCCCTTTGTTGTAGCAACATGCTCTGTTACACGTCAGCCACTTGCACTTCCTTTTCTATCTCCTCCCGTGTGATGCTGATAAAGGTCCTAGCTAAGACTTCAATATGGTGCTGGAAGCAAAGAACATGGCAATGCAGTATCCAGCTTGGTAGTTGGGCCCTTCATGGAACAGTTGTGTTGCCACATAAACTCCCTCCTTCACCTACCCTCTCCTACATCTGAAAGGTGCAACTCCTTCAGAGATGGCAATAGGCACCCAGATTGCAACCCTTCTCCCCCTCTTTCAGGCTCCTCTCTCACTACTTTGAGCCTCAGAGACAAATGTCTGAACATGGATATGGCTTGTGGCCCAGGCAGTTGGATAACAAATTTGGCCTTCCCCTTCACCAACAGATACATGTGCTGTCAGACCTATGCACACTCCTTCATTGGTGTGACGACTCCTTCCTAACTTGTCTTCTTATAGCCTTCACTCAATTTCCTTTCACCAACCCCAATGAGATCATGTTCTCAGTAAGTGGTGATATTTTGTTTACGGGTCACCTCCTATCTACGGGCCTTTTTTTATACCACGGAGACACTGTCAGACATATCTGTTTACCATATACTTCTGACCTAGTCCCTTGTTTCCATATCTGGCCCCTAGTCCCTTCTTTCCATATCTGGCACTTACTTTTCTGGGGTAGGAGGCTCTTTCATCAACACTCTGGCAGCCTTTCCCAGGCCATGCATATCTTCTCTCTTGTCCCACCTCTGGCCAGGCACTTGGAACAGCTGGGTCTCACAGCCATAAGTAGAGTGCCTTCCATGTCAGCACATATGGGTACATACAACTACACACAGATGCATACAGATACCAGTGCCACCCCCCAACCCAAGTGAGCACATACGTTTACTCCTGTATATATACCTATTTTATAAAGTGTGTCTCCACCTACACACACTTCATAAAACACTGGTGTACATCTGAGTGGGCCCATTTTTGGCTACAAATTTAGGCACCCTAGAATTACTTTGTATTTGCCTGCCAGGATGTTGTCTTTTCCTGCTAGGTGTTTGGATCCTACAAATGCCTCAAGAGAGATGAACCAGAACCATACAAAAACATCTCCCCCACATAACAGGATGGAGCTTATACTTCATTCTGTTCAGGTAGAACAAGTCCTCCTCGCTACCTGAACTAAAACAATTTGGCTGGCCATCTGATTTGTGAAAGCCTTTCAAGCATGTAGAACTGCTCAGATTTAGTATCCTGATGTAGCTTTTGTGAGGTAGAAAGACCAGAGAGCTCTTTAGGCATGTGTCTTAGTCCAGAGTAAAAGTATAGTTCAATGCAGTTTGGTAAATAAGGATATGGAAGGGTAAAACCCTAGGTCAAATTAGCATTGGACAGCTACCAAGATAGTATCCAAATTCCCCCATGATATATCTCTAGAGTCCCAGACTCAGCCACTAACTTGCAGATCAAATCCTCTGGACTCAGTTTTAACTCTTAACATATAATGCAACTGGCAAACTATGAGTTTCACAGGCTCTCTCTTTTTGAAGTGGTGGAGACAAACAGTGACAGAATTCAAACACACATGGGATAAACACGACTGAACCCTAAATAAAAAGAGGATAGTATCAAAATAAAACTTAACACATCAACAGATGTGAGTTAATTTACGATAGGCAGGAGTGGTGCTTAGACAGCAACTTCAGCAGTGGGGAAGCGAGGCCAATGCCAGACAGACTTATATGGTCTGTGTCCTGTATATGGCAAGACAGGTGAGGATGCACTGGAGTGGGCGATGGCAATTCCAGCAGTTGGGAAGTAGGGCCAGTGCTAAGTAGGATTTTACAGTCCGAGCCCTGAAAAATGGCAAGGACAGATCAGGATCAAGTATGCATATTTTATACCATATTCATATTGTATGCTATGCGTGCAGGTGCTGTATATCTTGGTGGGGGAGTGGAAGACTTCAACATGTGGAACTTAGCAAGTAAAACTAATACTACTATTGAATTGTTGGTTCAATCAATTATGAATTGATAATGAATGTGACTGCTGGGCAGACTGGAGAGACCATGAAGGTTTTCATCTGCCATCATTTACTATCAAACATATAAATGGCAAGAGACGTACTCACTCGCAAATTTTACGCAGTAGAGACCCTCTCTGTCCCGCCCCCGCGTCAATACATGATGACGGGAGCGTGACAGAGAGGGAACCTGCGCACCTGCAAGTGAGGGAACCGCCGTTGCCACCACTCCCCCCTCCCTCAGGATTGCCGCTACCGCTCCCCCCACCCACCCAGAGTCGCCGCCGCCACCCACCCTCTACCAGGCCCAGGTACCTGGCTTCACTATTCAAACCGCCAGAACGCATCAAACAACTCATCTGAGCTGCCGTTGGCCTTCCTTACCTGCCTGTATCCTGCCCTCGCCAACGTTACGTCACACGAGGGCGGAACACACGCAGAGAAGAAGGAAGGCTGACGGCAGCTCAGATGAGCTGTGTGCTTCGTTCCGGCGGTTTGAATAGTGAAGCCAGGTACCCAGCCCGGGTGGAGGAGTGGCGGTGGCGACCTATCCGGGGGGGAGGCTTTACTAGCCCGTTTTTACGGGCTCAACGGCTAGTGTTACTATGAAATACTATTTTCTGGAAGCAAATTTATACCATATGCAAATTTCTTTCATTTGGAAAATGCACTACAGCTGATGCATCCCTTTTGCGGATGAAACATGGCCACGTTGGATTTGGACTATGGCTAGGTGTTGGTGTTTTATGATTTGGAAAATAAACCTTTATTTCATCTGAACTTTTGAGCTACAGTACTAGCCTCTCCTCTTTGCTGATATAATAGGCCTATAGACAATGAAAAAAAAAAATAAAACTTCCCCCCCATGAACAAACATCTTGCATAATCAGTTTCAAGCCGGTGGCTCTATGAAATGTACAGTTCCTCTGGAGCAGGACAAAGTCAAGAATCAAGTATATGACCATAAGATAAGTGATTTGGGGGGGGGGGGGGATGGAAATGTGTTTTTTTAGGATTAAAAACAATCAAATTCCCTGTCGCAAAAATCTTACAATCCTGCACAGATTTTGTGGTGACACCGCCATTGGACACCTGATACGAAGAAAGCAGATATCTTCAGTTCATATCTTACATATTAATAGTGCTTGGGGACAAAATAAATGCATCATAGCATTTTCACTTACTCTTTTTCAAAAGATCCTGTTATAACAGTGGTTTGCAACCCAATCCTCAGGCACACTTGTCAGTTGGATTTTCAGGATATCCACAAAGAATTTGGATGTACTGTCTTCACTGTATGCAAATCTATCTCAAGCATATTGAATGTGGACATCCTGAAACCCCAAACTGAAGGTGTACTGAGGACTGGCCTGAGAACTGCTGTCTTATACTGATATCTAGTTTAATCCATAATTTAAATGCAATCTAAACATATTTGAAATACCAACACAATCTACTATGAAACTCCTCTATGAATACCTCTTCTACAGATATTAACTCACCAATTGTATGGCTATCATAAGCACAGTTTTTAGTGAAAACGTTCTATCACAGAGGTCAAACAAGTCTTCCAAACTGGGTCCCAACAGTTCTAGCACCATGGCATTGTATTTGCCACAAGGACCAAAATAGTAAACCTGAGGTATACCATCTGAAAAACAAAAAGAGAAACATAGTACATTAGCTTTTACACAAAATATTTTTCTTACTTTTCCTACTTAAGTAGTCTATGAATTTGACAACTGCTGAAAGATTTTCCCCAGTAGTACTTTTTAAAAATACTATACACAACCCATCGTTTTATCAACTATTATTTCACTGTATCTTTTACTCGAAGGAATTAGAATGCTCCCTGCTGTACTGGTCCTATTGTTGGATTTCTTCAAAAATTCAACTAAAACAAGCCAAATAGATCTATCGCTTATAACAAGGTGAATACCATGAATCAGGTCTAGTATAACCACAAACAAAAAGAATTGGTTCAGATAAGTTAGACACTTGCATAGTCAACACAGGACAATCAAAAAATTTGTATTTTCCCACAATCATCATACACTCTTACGGTACTATGAAAAAGTTTTACATCACCTTGTCAAAAAACAAATCTTCTAGGATTGCGTGCTAGTATGGCAATTTTTTTTCCAGAATTTCAAGACAATGCAGATGATTACTATCAAAACTCAACTGTGCATTCTTTCCAACTATAAATTTCTATCAGAATGTCAACATGCTATTTGCTCCGGGGGGGGGGGGGGGGGGGGGGGGGGGAATGAGACTTGTCTATACAGTGGTGGAAATAAGTATTTGATCCCTTGCTGATTTTGTAAGTTTGCCCACTGACAAAGACATGAGCAGCCCATAATTGAAGGGTAGGTTATTGGTAACAGTGAGAGATAGCACATCACAAATTAAATCCGGAAAATCACATTGTGGAACGTATATGAATTTATTTGCATTCTGCAGAGGGAAATAAGTATTTAATCCCTCTGGC